>NW_016107515.1:1683941-1756051 GCF_001604975.1 Cebus imitator
AAAAAAAAAAAAAAAAAAAAAACAAGAATTGGGGTGGGGCAGGTTAAATATTATCTGTGCATTATAAAGTCACAAGTCACAATACTTAAAACTGCAGAGTTGAGTCTAATCTCATGAACAAGTTTTTATAAGAATGGAAGCACATAACACAGATGTCATTTTACCTCTATGGCATCTTGCAAGACGGTGGGGGGGGCGGGGCGGGCTTTCTTACCACTATCAGCATTTCCCATTGGTGGATGCGGAGACCGGGCTCTGGAAAAGGGTGATCAAATCAGACTCTCTAAGGGAAAGTATCTGAAGGTTTGGAGAGAGGGACAGCCTGGGTCAGGGGAACCCGAGAGCAAGGGCAACTTCTCTTCCTTTAGAGGTAGAGCTGTCCACAGGCAGGAATGGACGCTGTCCCCAGACTCAGCACCTTGGCAGAGTGAATCCGTCTCAGGCACTCTTTCTAGCTGAACGCTGTGCAGCCTGAAATTCATATTTATCCAAAACCATGGCCAGTCTGCGCAGAGTGCCTCATGAGAGGAAAGGGCCTGCCATCTCAATCTGGATCAGCCACCTTCCTTGGTAGAGGAAGGGCCCGGGTTGTGGAGTGGGGTTCTATGGCATCACACTATGTCCAGGGCCCTCCTGGCAGCCCAGCCAAAGGCCGTCTCATCACGTGTGACCCTAAGGCAGCTGGGGCCACCCTTCCCTTCAACCTGCAGACACAGGCACTTGAGCCTTGCCCCACAGGTACCCGAAGGACACTCGGCATCCTCCTCAATGCTTCCCAGGAGGTCCCCAGCGGCACCTACCTTCCCTCTGTGTTCTGTCTCCTGCTCCTGAAGCCCACTGTCAGCTGTTCCCTGTTTGCTTCTGCCTATCTGGTCACCTCGGCCACCAGCTGCTGGCCCTGCTCCACCCTGCTTGTCCCAAACATGAACACAGCCCACTCTTCTTCATTCCCCAAAGCACCCCAAGAACAGGGCTTTTGCCCATGACAGGGATAGCGCTGCAAAGAGCAAAACTCAAGGTAAAGCTGGAGAGAAAATAATCTGTCCCTAGAGTTTGCCAGTGCTTTACCTTGACACAGGGTTTCCCTTGTCTGTTTCTCAGGAGTACCTTCTCTCCCTGTGCCTTTACCCTCAAAACCCAAGACTCCTACTATGGTGCCCCTAAGATGGCTTCCGGTAGGAATGCAGGTGCATGATACATCCGGGATACTCAAAAATGCAAATTGCCTGCAGCTCTGCCCTCCACGTCTTTGCCTAAGCTGTTCCACTGCCCGATTCAGCCTTCCTCTTCTGCCTCTTCTTTCTCTTTCCTACTCTCTCCTCACCCTCCATGTCTCACATAAGATTTCTCCTTTCTGCAGACTCTCCCAGGATAAGTTAGAGTCCCAGCCTCAAGCATCCCACAGGCCCCTTATATTATCACAGAGGTTGTAAGCCCCTGGGATTTTGGTTCAGTTTTTGTTTGTTTGTTTGTGTTTTGTTCTTTTAAGACAGAGCTTCACTCTCGTCACCCAGGCTGGAGTGCAATGCTGTGATCTTGGGTCACTGCAACCTCCGCCTCCTGGGTTCAAGCTATTCTCCTGCCTCAGCCTCCCGAGTAGCTGGGATTACAGGTGCCCACCACCACACCCAGCAGTTTTTGTTTTTTTAGTAGAGATGAGGTTTCACCATGTTGGCCAGGCTGGTCTCGAACGCCTGACCTAAAGTGATCTGCCTGCCTTGGCCTCCCAAAGTGTTGGGATTACAGACATGAGCCACTGAGCCCAGCCAATTTTTTTTTTTAAATTTTAAACTTTTCTTTCAATGCTTTTTTTCTCAGATTTTAAACACTAGTTTTAACATTTTTAAGTGTTGAAAAATAGGAGAATTCACATAAGTATCAAAATTTCTGATTTGACTTAAAACACTAGAGGCTCTGACCACAAGGGGTCCATTTTCCCATGAACCCAGTTTGGGAATATAGACCCCGTTGGCAGCAAGGGACTGCAGCTGATGGAAGCCACGAGCGCCGCCAAGTGTGTGTCTAAAGCTCACCACAATCCCCACCATTCCCTATTGCCTCACACTTGGGCCCCTCACTAATTTACCCTGCCCACTTGCCCTGTATCATGGGAGCTTGTGGCTCCTGCGAGGTTGGCGTCACCTGTCCCTGACCTGCCTTTGTCTCCCTAACACACTGAGAGCACCTTGAGAGCAAAACTTCGCCATCTCTGCCCTTCCAGGCTGAGATGGACACTGGCTTAGAGCTGGTGCTCAACAAAGGATTTGTCAAGAAAACACCTCAAAGCCCCTATTCCCCCAGGAGGCCAAGACCAAGTATCTACAGCACCCAGGGACAATGGGGCACATTTCTCTCCCTCTCGATCCAAGTTCCCCCTGGACACTGGAAGGCCCACATCCCATGTTCTCAGCACGGCCTCTCCTTACCCTCTGTATTAGTTAAGGAAAAGTAGACCCTGCCACAGGTAGTCTTGGCTCCTCAGAGAGCGGCTTTTACACAATAAAAATGTGTTTCTCCTTCACATCACAGTTTATGCAGGTGCTCCCGGCCAGGCAGCCTCCATGCAATCATTCAGGGCCCCAGCCTCTTCTGTCTTGTGCTTTCATCCTCTTCCACGCCCTCAGAGTCCTCTTCTCTCAGCCAAGGAGCAAGAAAAGAGAAGGGGGTTCATAGGAGGGCTTTTTGAGCCAGGCCCAAAGTGGCATGAATAACTCCCACCACACCCCACAACCTAGAAATCACGTCCATGGCCACACCTAACCGGAAAGAAGAAAGGGACTAGCAATGGAGCCATGTGGCAAGGAGGGGCAGAGAACACAGAGATGGATGAACATTGAGTTCTCGCTGCCAAGCCCTCCTCGTCCTTCATTCCTGCTCAGGCGGAATCCTACAGAGGTGCTCCGAACTCACAGTGACTTGGTCTTTCAAGAGCAAGAAGCTAAGAAGAAAATTTCTTATTCTCACTCCCAGCCTGTTCAGTGAGTCCCCCCAGGAACCGCTTTAATTATCTATTACTGCTATGTAACAAGTAACCCCAAAAGGGACTCCGCAAGGGTGTGATAGCTGGCATGCTATGCTGGACCAATCTAACAGTCTACACAGGTGCTCCAGCAGGGCAGAGGAGAACAACATGGGACCTCTGAGTCCAGCCAAACAGGGTTCAAGTCCCAGCTGCGACACTTGGCAGCTGGCTGACCCTGAACATGCCACTTAGCCTCTCTGGGGCTCTGTTTACGCATCCTCAAGGCCTTGGGGGCCTTCGGGCTCCTGTACCCTCACGTCCTCAACTTCCACCCACTTCTATCTCTTAAATATTGGGATTCTAGATAAGATTCTTCTAAAGGAAGAGAAGAAACAGAATGTGAAGTTAACTCATCACAAGCTCCAGAGTGCCTGCCTTTCAGGGCTGCCGTAAGGGTTCAGCGTGATCCTGCTGAGTCCTGGTCCTGGTCCCCACGAAGTACTCCACACACATTAGCTCCCATGTCCCCAGCCGCAGCAGGACCCACCTGACAGTGCTCCCCCACTGCAGGAAATGCCTTGTACATCCTGCAGAAGTCAGAAAATTGCAGAGATTCGACTCCTACAAAAGAACAAGGTGAATCCCAGGTGAGAGCTGGGTAGGAATTCACTCCATTACACAGAAAGAGGACTTCACATGGTATGAGGACCATACCCCCACCTTAGTGCTCCCAAGCGGGACACAGGGCCAGGGGGCCATTGATTCAACTCACATGACCAGAGGCTGCTCCGGGACCCAGGGTCCTACCCGGGAGGGGGTTTGGAACTGCACACTTCTCAGAGGTGAGAAATGGGCCTCTGGTTTACTATGGCTTGGGGGAATGACTGATGGAGATTATGGGGGCCCACATATCAGTCCCCCAAGCCACGCCTTGGCTGCCAATGCCTATGACAGCACGTGTCCCAGAGTCTCCAGTCAGGGCAGAAATCTCTTCATCAGGGGTAAAAGGCTCTCCACCCAGTTGCTGAGGCCAAGGATTAAAGCATCTACCCACATCACCCAAGGCCTGGACCTTATCTCAAAGCCAAGGCAGCACCCACAGAGGGAGCAAGCGGTGGTCTGGGGGCTCTACCCCTAACCAGCTCTGGGTCCGGTGGGCAAGACCCTGCTCCTCTCCGGGGCCTGCAGAGGGAGGCATTTGATCAGAGGTTTTCAAACTGTGGCCTGGGAAGCTTCAGGCTCCTGTACCCCCACCACCTCTGCTTCCACCCACTTTTATCTCTTAAATGTTAGGATGCTGGATAAGATTCTTCTAAAGGAAGAGAAGCAGCAACATGTGGAAGTTCAGTCACAATCTCCAGAGGCAAACAGACCTGGGTTCAAATAAGTAAGCTCAGGCAAGACAGTTCACCTCATTGATCCTCAATCTCTCCATCTGTAAAATGGAAATCATACCGGAACATAGGCCTGTTTGGGTTGTTCCTAGTATTAGGGGAGATCATGTATGTAGTACTCTTGGTGCTGTGTCTGCCACATGGTGAGTGTTCCATGGATGTAACCTACCAATTATTTGGAAAAGCTGCCGTATTCCGAGAAGGTTGACTACCATTTGCTTTGGTGATCTCTGAGCTCGTCGGTCCCAGCCCCCACCTCCAGTTCCCATCCCAGCCATCCTCCCCACCACAGTGGCTGACTCTGGGTGTCATGGGCCCTCTGTGTTGGGCCTGGGACCCCCACTTCGATCTGGATGCTTGTCCCAGCTCTGTCACTGACCCAGCTGGGTGGTCTTGGGTGAGTCATTTTACTCCTCCAGATCTCGCTCTTGTCATCTGTTAAGTGGGAATGATGGCATGATCTATCTTCTAGGGGTGTTGTAGGGATTACTACAGCACCTGACACATAATAAATGCTCAATAATTGCTGTAATGCTTACATTCAGTTGTGGTAGGCAGTTTGGGGGTTTTTTAATCATGTTGGGAGGGTGGGCGCCCTCTAGTGGTGAAGCCCCACCTGATGGGGGTGCCCTAGCCTTTAGCCTGGGCGGGGAGGGTAGTGAAGGAGGGACCGATGGACCCAGATCTTAGACGGGACCTTCTTGGGACCAGGGGTGAGTTCCAACCCAGAGCTACCACAGCCGGCCCTGGGACCAGTGATCAGTAAGCTGGCTTGGCAGGGAGGGCAGAGAAGGATGTTATGGCTCAGACCCTTGGGTAAACATCTCTGCAAAGAAGGAACAGTGCCCAGCATGGAGCGAGAAGACAGGCATGGGAGGGTGCAGAGGCACTTCTTATTCTTCCCTCTTCTATTGCTGGACACACCCTTGCCACCATCCTCCCACTCCATTTTACAGGTGGAAAAACCGAGGCCCACAGAGGTAAAGGCGCTCTCCTGCGGTCACACGGGACATCCAAGGCAGAATGCAGGCCAGCACCTGGACCCCAGGCCCAGTGCTCTCTGCTCCATACTGCAAGGTGAGCTTGGCCAAGCCAGGCAATGGGAAGCAGAGGACAATTCATTGAATCATACAGTGAAATTTCGAAGAAGAAGGGGAAAAAAGCAGCAGGCGGAGTTCCCAGGGCTGGAGCCCTGCCCAGCTGGTCCCAGAGCTCAGGGAGGGCGGGAATGACGCAGCCTGGGCCCATGGCAGTCTCAGGAGCACCATTCGCCGGGAATCTGCAAGCAACGGCAGCCAGAAGGGCTGCAGAGGCTCTGGGAACGATGGCTGAGCCGGCAGCCCAGGCTGACTCCGCAGGGGCGCCAGGATTCCCTCCATCACAGAATCCAAGAGGACCCCCACCTATCCCCACCCCACACACACAAACACAGAGAACAGCCCAGGCTTAGCAGAGCGCACGGACAACAGAAGCCTCCTCTGCAAGGAAGAGGTCAGCCTGGAGCAGAGAAATCCCCGCAGACCCATGAGAGGGGCGGCCACGAGCAGGAGTCCAGGCCCAGCTGTGGGCTGGGACTGAGGCTGAGGGCTGGAGGCTGTGGACACAGCCAGATCCCTTCCCCATTCAGACGGGCTCCCTTCCTGTCCTCCAACCTGGGAGGCCTCGCCTGCTATGTGTCCGAAAAGCTTTCTCACGAGTTATAGCTCAGCGGAGACCCACAACGCCTCTGTCGGATCATCCCAACCTACAGGCGAAGGAGCTGAGGCTCCATGAGGGGAAGGGGCTGCAGAGCTTCAGAGCCATCCCCACCCAGCATGCCTGTCTGACATCACCCCTTTTGACATCTTGAGATCTGCAGCATTAGGCTAGGGGAAGGTGGGCATGGATCTGGTCAGCCACTGGACCCTGGTAAAATGCTAGCACTATCTCCTACCCCAGCACTCACCAGCCCCCAGGCCCCAGCGATCGCACGCTCCCAAGGCTAGATGTGGAAGGAGGTGGTGCATGGTGACACAAAGAAAGCAGGCTGTGGCTCAACTGGACCTGAGTTCAAATCCTGGCTCTGCTGTATATTTTCTGGGTGACCTCGGACATGTCATTTACATCTCAGCTACCCAGTTTCCTGAGCTGACAGAAAAGCATAATATCCTCTGTACACGGCGTTCATAGTGAATAGGCAGAGTGGGGATTTGAACTCAGCCTGTCTGATCCCTGAATACTAAGCCACAGTGTCCATTTATCACGTAGGAAAAGCACATCAGAGATGTCTGATGTGCTGTGCGGCTGGAAAGTTCGAGTTGAGTGGAGATGGCAAGGTTCAGAAACAGATTGACCAGGGAGTGCCTGTCTCTGCCAAGATCCATTCAGACCAAGCTCATACCCTGGGTCTGGAAAGAGCTCCGGTTGTACTCTGGGGCCTCAGCTCACAGCTCCAGCCCGGTCTCTCCATCAAATCACCTGCTTCTTAGTAGTCACTGAGACTCTCCTCTGGGCCAGGCCCAGGACTGGACACACAGGCCAAGGCAGATGAGGGGCCCAACCCCGAAGCCCCCTCACGTGGGAGGAGGCCTTGCTGGATGCCATGATTGTGAGGAGGCAGGAAACCAGGCAGGAAACAGTAGAAAGGTGGAAAGGAAACTCTGCTCCCAGGGTGAGAGGCTGAGCTCTCCCTGGGCCCCTGCCTGCCCAGGAGCTGCCCTTTTAAGAAGCCTGGCTGGCCCCTTTAAAGAGCAGTGGAGCAAGGCCATTTCCCACCATGTGCCCCCTCCAGCTGCAACTAAAAGACCTAGTTTCACACCCAGGCTGAGCTGTGGGTAGGCAGCCCCTGCTCCTCCCTTGACCTCCTGGCCACCCCTTGGCCCACCCCACCCCAAAGTCCCCATGCCTTCATGCCTTGGTTCCAGACCCTCGGTGGCCCCCATCATCCCATCCGCTCTTGATCTGTTCCCTGGCTGGGACTCCTGGCTGGGGCTGCACAGCCCTTCCCTTTCCACTCCATGCTTGGCAGAGGGGTGAGTGTCTGTTCTCGAGCTGGGCCCAGGGGGCTGGCTGAAGCCAGTGAGTGAAAAGGGAGGGGGAGGGCAGAGCTGTCTAAAGGGAACCCCCTTTTCCAAGGAGCCAGCTCCGCCCACTGCAGGGTTGTGGGATGAGGGCAGGCAGAAAGGGGGACCGGCCCAAAGCGCGTGCTGGAGAGCATCTATCTGCACAAAAGACTGAAGTCAGTGGTTAGGCTTCTGGAAGAACTGATTAACCAAGGAGAATCCAGCCTCCTGCAAGAACGGAAAGTCCCCATCTTCCTGGGAGTCTTGGCCTTCAGTCGGAGGAAGGCACACAAGCATGCATCTAGAAGAACACCCGCCCTGCCCTTGGCACCCTGCTAAGCACCTCACAGGTCTGACGCCAGCTTATACCTGGACTTGCAGCCCTCCCACTCAGGCCCTCACCCAACTAGCGGAATGAGTAAGAACCTGGGCTTGGGAGTCTTGACAGATGCTGTCCCCACCATGTACCACCTGTGTGACCTTGGACAAGTCATGTCACCTCTCTGGGCCTTAATTTTGTCATACTGAGAAGCCAAGCATGGTGGCTCATGCCTGTAATCCCAGCACTTTGGGAGGCCGAGGCAGGTAGATCACCTGAGGTCAGGAGTTCGAGACCAGCCTGGACAAAATGGTGAAACACCATCTCTACTAAAAATAAAAAAATTTTAAAAAAAAATTAGCCAGGCATAGTGGCACACACCTGTAATCCCAACTACTTGGGAGGCTGAGGCAGGAGAATCTCTTGAACCTGGGAGGTGGAGGTTTCAGTGAGGCGAGACGGCGCCATTGCACTCCAGCCTGGGCAAAAAGAGCAAAACTCCATGTCAAAAAAAAAAAAAAGATGGTGAGAATAGTTCCCACCCAGGGGCTGCCGCACTGAGTGCTCAGGTGGTACATGCTCCTTTCTGTGGCTCTTCCTGCCCTGCACCCCCACCCGAGTCTCTTTGGTCCTGGTGAAGCCCCAGGTGGGGTGTCTGACCTTCCTTAGCAGTGGGGAAGGCCCTCCCCTTGGCTCTGCCGTCTTGCCTGTGTACCGCAGCTGCTCAACAGAAGATGCACACAGCCATATTGTCGGCTCTTGCAGAAAGACCTACGGACTCTCACCACCAAGGCTCCAAGGGACTCACCCCAAGGCACCCCTGCACTGTCACCTACTGGAATCAAAGTGAGGTCAAGAGGGGCCACTGAGAAGGGGATAGTTCTTCCCAGATCCACATGTGAAGGCCCAGGTCAAGTTTATGTCTCCTGCTCCAAGAATGGCCTTGGCCCCTCCGAGCCCTGTTTTCCCCTCTGTGGAGTGGAGCATGTAGGAAAGCTCCCAAAGACTTCTGCCGCTCAAGCAGGTTGTTAGCCTAGGCTGAGCAGAGCCAGGGGGACGCAAATTCAGCCTCAAGGCTGCCCTTGCCTTTGTTTGCTTTTTGAGTAAAAGAAAATACTTCGAACATTTTATGGGGACTTGGGGAGGGGAGGAGGGGTCAGGGAAGGCTTCATCCAAGAGAAACAGCTTCCAAGAAGGATCCAGCCAAGAAAACCTTAGGCGGGGGCCTGGGGGTTCTCTGATCATGGCCAGGGATGGGAGCCCGAGGGGAGACAGGAGCTAGGAGAGGGGCGGAGCACTGCAGATGAAGAAGAGACCCCTCAGGCTGGTCCTTCCCCCGCCCCAGCCAGTGCCTCCTTTCCTGCTGCAGCTGCTGCCCCAGGGGCCACCCAGAAGCCCCAGCGCCCCCATCACACCCACTTGGGCACGTTCATTCATTCCTTCAAGCACTCATTGACTCATTCACTCATTCACACAGGCAGTCACTGTTCCGCTCATTCTTTCCCTCTTTCATTCATTCCCTCTCTGGTTCATTCATTCACTCACTGAGGCACTGGCTCAAAGGGCCCTGTCCTCAAGGCATTCTCTGGTTAGTACAGGACAGTCCCTGAGGAGGGGCATGTCTGAGGCTGTAAGAAGCCAGGGAGCCTTCCCCAGGAAGGGGTGAGTTTGGGTAACATGAGTGCAGGGCACCAGGTGGTAAAGGGAGAGGAGAGGTAAGCCCGGAGGATGGCACAGAGGTGGGCAACTGCACAGTGTGCTTTAGAAAGGGCAAGAGGGTCAGCCCTTTCCACTCCATGCTTGGCAGAGGGGTAAGTAGGTCTGGTCTCAGCTGGACCCAGGGGGCTGGCTGAAGCCAGTGAGTAAAGGGGAGGTGGAGGGGAGGGCTGTTGAAAGGATTACAGGATCCCGCCTGTAATCCCAGCACTTTGGGAGGCCGAGGTGGGCGGATCACCTGAGGCTGGGAGTTTGAGACCAGCCTGACCAACATGGAGAAATCCCAATTCTACTGAAAATACAAAATTAGCTGGGCATGGTGGCACATGCCTGTAATCCCAGCTACTCAGGTGGCTGAGGCAGGAGAATCGCTTGAACCCGGGAGGCGGAGATTGCCAGGAGTTGAGATGGAACCATTGCACTCCAGCCTGGGGAACGAGAGCGAAACTCTGACTCAAAAGATAATCATAATAAAGAAAGAAAGGGTCAAGGGGTCCAGGGAAGGAGTGGAACTCAGCACCCACTGAAAGCCAGCCCTGGGCACGTGGCAGGGGACCCCAGGACTACTGTGGGCTGTCACCACTGCACCGGTCCGGGATACCCTAAAATTCCCCAGCACTCACTGTGGGCCTTTTCCCTAAATTTCCCAGGGGACTGAAGTCAGACTACTGCTGGGACCCCTCCCATCCTGCCTGGGGAAACCCCAGCATGGCCCTATCTCCCACCCTGCAGGAAACCCCAGCACTTCCTGCCGTCTGGGTCACAGATCTGAAAACCTTCCTCAGGGCTCCTGTCCTCAAAGGCTGCAGGTCTTGAAATTCAAGCCCAGAGATTGCCAAAGCAGCTCAAAAACTGCTGTTTTTTCAGAAGGAGGAGGAGGAGGTGAGGTAGAAGGGGAAAAAAACAGCCCGGAAAAGAGTGAAGCTGGTCCCACACTGGAGCGCCTGTGGATCTGTAAACCCAGCGCCTGCCCTGGCAACAAGGGCTCTCAGGCGGAGTCCCTGGGAGTTCCAGGGTGCCCCCAAGGTATGGCCTGGCTCCTCCAGGGTAGGGACACTGGTTCCCAGGCCACATTCCCCACCCTGAAGGGTCTTTTAAGCAAGTGTGTCATGATCCCCAGGGAAACAACTCACTGCCCTCTGCCTCAGCTTAGCACCTGAAGGTTTTAAAAACTCCCAGGTCACCACTCCCGCTGGGGACACTGGCTGCCACCCAGAAGTCCAGGGAAAAAGACCAAGATGGCTGACAAGCTCCCTCAAGCAGAGCGGAAAGAAGAGCTGAATCCAAACATCATCTCTTTCCTTTATTGAGGGATCTTGGATCAGTCAAGCAGCCTCTCTGGATCTCAGTGTAAATGTGGACAATAGTAGCTATGATAACAACAGGAGTTCTATGCTTGCCAGATACGGGCTAAGTACACAACCACATTTAAGCCTCATGACAATTCTGTGATGTAGGTGCTTCTAGTACCACCACTTTACAGATTAGGAAACTAAACTCAGAGAGGTTAAGTACCTTGCCCAAGGTGATCCAAGCAGCAAGGGAAAAAGTAAAGATTCCAGCCCACCCATCCCAACCCCAGAGCCTGCAGACTTCACAGTTCTGCTGCATCTCAAGGTGTTTTTATGCATTCATTGAACAAATGAAGAATGTCGTCTTGCGCTAGGCACTGGACATAGAAAGAAAAATCTTGTATCTGCCCTCAAGGAGATTCCAACCCAGTGGGTAAGACAGATAAGTAACCAATTACAAATGCAGTGGGGTTGTTGTTTCAGTAGATGAATTATAAGATGCTGGGTGTATTTGTCAGGCTATTTAATGCAAGCTGCTTTAACAAGCAATCCCAGCATCTCAATGACTTAACAAGACATCACATGGTACATTGCATGGGCAGGAGCTTCTGCTCCATGCAATCATTAGGAGATCCAGTCCTCCTTAGAATCTTCTGCTGGAATCCGCTACTGGATGTCAGCCAACAAGCAAGAGAAGGACGTCATGGAGGACTGCATGAAACATTTTATGGGCTCGCCTAAATCGCATACCTCACTTGTCCATATTCCACTGGCAGGAACCAGTCACACTGCCCCACTTAACTGCAAGGAAGGTTAGGAATTGAGGAGATAGTGTTGGTGAGCATCTAGCAGGTGTCTGCCACCCTGAGGAGGGAGACAAAGAGAACGCATCCCTGTCTGGGTTGAGCAGAGATGCTTCCAGGAATCAGAGGACAGGATTTAAGACCAGCTGTGCTTCTCACTAGCCATGTGACCTTGGGCAAACCTGTTACCTCTCTGAACCTGTTCTCTCATGTATAAAATGGATACAATTCCACCCACCTCCCAGGATTGTCGATAGATTTAAATGAGATAACGAGATAATGGATGTGCAGGGCTTTGTAGACCGTCTAAGTGATGTGCTGAGGGTAATTACTCTCATCACTAAGATAGGAAAGAAGTTGATAATAGGCCTGGATAATACCAATAACAAGCCCACCCTAGCAGATAACTGAGTGAGGATAAAGCAGATGTTGTCATTGTCCAAAAACAGTTCGTGATTCAATGTTTGTGTTGAAGCTTAACTCAGACTAGCTTAGTCAACAAGAAGAATCTGCTGACTCAAGACAGAAAATTTTGGCACTAGCTTCAGATAAGGTTTGATCTGATAGCTTAAGTGATGTCACCAAAGACCTCGTTTCTAAGCACCAAAAATTCCATAGCCAAACGTTAATTGGTGGCTCAGTTGCTGAGCACACAGGTACAAACCTAGGACATTTTTATTGAAAAAAGATAAAATTGCCCTTAATCTAATATGCAGAACAAATATAAACTCTTGATTGATAACTCAGGAATCAGTAAGTTTGGTTGCATGAAACTGAAAGTAACATAAGGAAATGTATTAGAAGAAGTAACTGAGAGGCTGGAGAATAAGTCTTGGAAATGGACAGGAATCAGTGACTGGCAGGGCCAGACAGGTCTGCAAGGACCTTGTAAAGCATCGTAGAGTCCCAGGGTCAATGAAAAATCATGGAGAGATTTAAGCAGGAGGGTAGCATGCTTCCATTTGGGTTTTAGAAAAATCCCTCTGGCTGCAGCCTGCTGGAAAGATGGAAGGCAAAAAGGAGGCAAAAGGAGAGTAGAGGTGAGGTTGCTGCTGTGGTCTAGGTGAGTGGTGATGGAGGCGCAGATCATGGTCACGTAGAGCTACAGAGGTCTTGAGGAAGGTGAATTAAAAGAGATCACAGGATAGGGAGATGGGATGGGCCAAGAGTCAAGAATGACCCTCAGGGTTCGAGCCTGGCAGCAGTGTGGGCAATGGCACCACTCACTGAAATGGGGGGCATGGAAAAAGGATGGCTTCACCTCACTGGGTCTTGAGTGGGGCTGGTACAGCTGGCGCCATTTGTCCTGCAGGAGGCCTGGGCCAGGCAGCCGGCCCAGGGAACTGGTCAGGGAGGGACAGGCTGGAGAAGGATGCCCAGTTTGGTATCAGACATCAGGGTAACTCCAAACTCTTTTGGGTACAGAGTTGGGCCTCCAGAACCAAGTTCTGGGATGCTCTTTGCCTCTGGCTTCCCGCCACAGGCATCATCTGCAGAGAATATTCAAAGATGTAAACATGATGATTTCATCAAGGTCCGCGCATTAGGGGACACATGTGCAGGCGATGGCAGCCCATCAAACCGTGGAAATTCTGACCCAGGAGATTGAGACACAACAATATGGAGGCTTCCCTCCCCCGCATCCCCTCTGGCCCGCACCCAGTTCTCAAAAGTGGTTAATTAATGTAATGAATTATGACAAACGTGGATGGTGCCTCCGATTTGCTGACAGCTGATACAAACAGAGGCGGTGGCCAAGAATCCCAATGCGTACATTACACACACATGCACCCCACCACCACCACCACATACAACTTCACCAAAAATAGCTTGCAACTTGGTTTGTAATTCAGTGACTTTTCCATCTGTACTGGAATGTGGCAAGAAATGACTGCTGCCGCAGCTCAGGGTAAATGAAGAGTTGGAAATATGTTGTCTCCCTGTGTTTGTAAATGATAAAGCCTTTCTTCTCCTCACCCCTGCCTCTCCCTATGAGAACCAGTCTTGGTTACCTTTAGCCAACCCAGCATTCAGTGAATAAAGGAAGGGACTCACATTCACTGAGGACCTACAATGTGCCAGGGCTTTCTATGCTAAGTCAGAACTCTTGGTTATAAGCAACAGAAGTCAATTGAATCAGCTTACAGGAAAACAAGAAAGGGTGGATGTGAAAAGGCCTCTGAAATATTTCATATAATCAAACAAAAATTGAATACTCAAACTATAAGGAGGACCGGGAAATAGCTAGGGCCAGTGACTCAATCCCCTCCAGAGCTGAGGGCCTCCTCACCTCAACATTATCTATCTATCTATCTATCTATCTATCTATCTATCTATCGTCTATCTATCTATCTATCATCTATCTATCTATCTACACTTGATTCCAACTGGTCACAGATTCGATATTTGTGAATTCACCTACTTGCTAAAATGCATCTGCAACCCCCAAGTAAATATTTATGGCATTTTCACGGTTGTTCATGGGCACGCATGGAGTGGTGATAATTCCTTTTTTTTGTTGTTTTGTTTTGTTTTGAGACAAAGTCTCACACTGTTGCCCAGGCTGGAGGGCAGTGGCACAATCTCAGCTCACTGCAACCTCCACCTCCCAGGTTCAAGCAATTCTCCTGCCTCAGTCTCCAGAGTAGCTGAGATTACAGGCGTTCACCACCACACCTGGCTAATTTTTGTATTTTTAGTAGAGGTGGAGTTTTGCCATGTTGGCCAGACTGGGATCTTGAACTCTTGACCTCAGGTGATTCACCCTCCTCGGCCTCCCAAAGTGCTGGGATTACAGGCGTGAGCCACCGCACCCGGCTGTGATAACATTTTTTTTTTTTCGTTTTTTTGTTTGTTTGTTTTTTATTTTACTTTATTTTATTTTATTTTTGTGATAACTTTTTGAGTCATATGATGCACACGTTCCCAGCTAAGGTCAAACAAGGCAATGCTGTGCTTCTTGTTCAGCTCTTGTTCAGCAAGTATCCTTTTTGAGGTCCACTTAGTGCCACGTCTTTCTCTGGAGAAGCTTCATCCAGAAGATACAGTGCTGCTGAACATGCATTCAGTGTCAATGAATCAACAATATATATTAAATAAAGTGTTTAAACGAAACACATATGCAGAGAGGTTATGTGTTGATCCACGGATGACAATGCTGTGACCAGAAGCTCACGGGAACTTAACCCTTTGGTTCCCCTAGGAGCAATGGGTTGGTGTTCACTAGTTTCACTTGTGGCAACTTTACAGAACATAACTACTGCCGGAAATGAGAATCAACTATGTCTCCTATTTCTCCTTCTCTTGTCCTGCTTCCTCTCTCCAACTCAGTGTCCACGGTAGGGCAAGGAACAGGTCACCAACAGCTTGAATCATAGCCTCTGCCACCAGAGAGGGGCTTTTTATGTTTGAAAAATCCAGGACCAATCAACTATAGTGGGAGTGGGGAAGCTTGTATATATACAGGGTGTCTCCCACTGAAATCACATAAAATTCAGGAACACCGGCCGGGTGCCATGGTTCAAAATTCAGTACTTTGGGAGCCTGAGGTGGGCGGATCACGAGGTCAGGAGATCAAGACCATCCTGGCCAACATGGTGAAACCCCATCTCTACTAAAAATACAGAAATTAGCTGGGCGAGGCGGTGCACGTGGCACACGCTTGCAATCCCAGCTACTTGGGAGGCTGAGGCAGGAGAATCACTTGAACCCAGGAGGCGGAGGTTGCAGTGAGCCGAGATCGCACCCCTACATTCCAGCCTGGTGACAGAGCGAGACTCTATCTCAAAAAAAGAAAAAAAATTCAGTAACACCAGTTCATGAAAGAACAGAAGCCTGCTCTCATATCACTGGAAAAAGACTGAGCAGACAAACATATCACTCATTCACACATACACACACACACGCACACACATGCACATATTTATTTAATTCTCATTGCACAAGTTTTACTATACCCACATACCACCTGTAACATTACCATCTAGCTTTTCTTAAATTAACTCTTTATTGATTTGCTTAAATATATTTAAAAGGAAAAGTTGTATTTCTACCATATATAGAAATTGATCATCAAAATAAACTTATAATGTTAAAATAGAAAACAAATATTCATCCAGAAGCCATCCGAAATCCTTTCGCCTGAAATTGACCATATGTTTAGAAACATAGGTTTATGTTTTAGTCTCTGTCTCTGAACTGGGAGCTCTGTTCTAAGGAACCGTGTCTCATTCACTGCAGCCTAGCACAGGACTGGCACATATGAGCACGTGATAAACATTTCATGTCTAAGCTCAGGTTTCTGCCACCCACATCTTCCTCTTAGATACATCGCAAAGGACACTGGCTGAAGGAGAGGAGCCCCTCGAGAGGAATAGAGGGACCAGGTGAGGTAGTTCATGCCTATAATCCTAGCACTTTGGGAGGCCTCAGCAGGAGAATCACTGGAGGCCTAGGCGGGAGGATCACTTGAGTCCAAAGTTCGAGACCAGCTTGGGCAACATAGTGAGACTCCCATTTCTACAAAAATAAAAATAAAAAATTAGCTGGGCTGGTGGTGTTCACCCGTAGTCCCAGCTACTTGGGAGGCTGAGGCGGAAGGATTACTTGAGTCCAGAAGGTCGAGGCTGCAGTGAAATGTGATTGCACCATTGCACTCCAACCTGGGCAACAGAGACCCTCCTCAAGAAAAGGCATAAAGAGGGAATGGGAAGCCGTGTGCCTCGTGGGCTGACCCTGTCTGACCTTTTCTCAGAACTACACCTGCCACGGACCTACTGTCCTCCCGTGTACTTCTCCCGTTTCCTCAACATCTTTGTCTGGACTATATCTGTCCCTAAAAAGCTCTCTTTTCTCTTCGTGACTCATTCTTCAAATTTTACCTCCTCTTCTGTATCGTTTGGGAGGCTTTTAGCAACATGTAACAAAAAATCCAGCTGTGAGAGACTTAACTACAAAAAAGCTGTGTTATCTCAGACAAGAAGAAGCCCCCGTGTAGCTTCATTTGGCAGTGGAACAATGTCATCAAGAACTCAAGCTCGTTCTGTCACTTTGCTCTGCCATCCTCAGTGTAGCAGCTAGCTTTCCTCATGGTCACAAGATAGCTACAACAGCTCCAGCCTTCACATCCTCACCAAAGTACAGACTCAGAAAAGGGGTCATGACTTCCTTGTGTCCGTTTTTAAAAATCATGAAGCCAGGAGTGGTGCCTCACACCTGTAATCCCAGCACTGTGGGAGGCTAAGGCAGGTGGATCACTTGAGCTCCATAGTTAAAGACCAGCCTGGGTAACATGGAGAAACCTCATCTTTACAACAAATCAAAAAAATCAGCTGAGTATGTTGTGTTTGAGCCCAGGAGGTCAAGGCTGCAGTTAGCTGAGATCACACCACTGCACTCCAGCCTGGGTGACAAAATGAGACACTGTCTCAAAAAAAAAAAAAAAAAGTCATAAAATTTCTCTAGAAACATGCCCTACCTCCACCACCAGCCCACAGACTTCCCCTAATAGCTCACATACCCCATCTAAAGCCAGTTACTGGCACAGGGGATGCAGCTAGTGTGATGGGCTGTAATGAATCAAGACTCACCCCTTGTTTGGGAGGCTGAGGCAGGAGGATCACGTGAGCCCAGGGTTTGAGACCAGCCTGGGCAACAAAGCAAGACACCGTGCCTACAAAAATTTTTTTAAAAATTAGCTGAGCATGGTGATGCTCACCTGTAGTCCCAGTTCCTCGCGAGGCTGAGGCGAGAAGATCTCTTGAGCCTAGGAGTTCAAGGTTGCAGTGAGCCATGACTGCGCCACTGCACCCCAGCCTAGGTGACAGAGAGACCCTGTTTCAAAAAAAAAAAAAAAAGACTCACCCTTTGAGGATGATGGGAATTGGGGGGCAAAGTTCCTCTGAAGTACATGACCCCATAGGGGAGTGCAGAACCTGAGCCAGGTCCAGTTCTGTAGTGAGATGCCTACCACATTCCTTCCAATGCTTCCTCTCTAATACCTACCCTCAGGCCACTTGGATAAAATAAAATCCGTCTTTGGTCCATGGAAGCCTCATGTCTAATGGATTAAAGTCTTGTCTCCTTTTCTAGACTCCTCTGCACAAAGACCACTCCACGCCATCTCTCTCCGTTGTCTAGACTTGTTGAGGTACTTTGCCCTTATCACAGTACAGTATAATTTATAATTGATCTGCTTACCAGTCTGTCTCACTAGGCTGTGAGATCCTTCCAGATAGGCCAGAACTGTACTCAGGTCTAAGAACCTGGCCCAAGGTAGGTGGGGTGGCAGGGGGATGCTGGTTCCATTGAATTTGCTGAAATGAATTGTGAGGGCAAGGGAGAGGGGGAGGAGGAGGAGGAGGGAGAGAGAAGCCAGGAGGAAAGAGAGAAGAGGACAAAGCAGTCAATAAAACACAGGCTTTGGCTGCAGACAAAACACGGGCTGCCTGGAAGAGCCAATTCACTAACCGGGATGGAGATTCTATTGTGGGAAATAATCATTTGTTAGCTTAAATAAACCCTTTTACCTCAATTACATGTAATAGGATACAGCGGTATTGACTCAGCCTGGGGAGGAAGGCAGAAGTTCAAACCCACCACCACTTCACTTGCAGACACTAATTGCCCCCGGGCTTAGGTCAAAGGTTATTACTGGATTAAAATTGTCAGTGAAAATAAAAGCAGGGCCTCAACTCCTGAATTAGCTAATTGCTCCTCTCCTCTGCTGGCTTTGCCTTAGCTTCATTTCTAATAGATGTGCTCTGTGGGCTGGCAGGTTCCTCTACCCAACAAAGCCACTATTTCCACCTCCCTCTCTCCTTGCTAACCTGAACCCTCATTACACTTGGGCCCCTCCTCAGACCGTCTGGAGGTGCAGAAAGCAAGCGTCCTAATGCACTGGAGGTTGGCGACAAGAAGGAAGTTGAAGCAACTTGGATGAGTTGACTTCTGTCCTCGAAATAATCGCAGTACATGAGTGAGCACTATGTTTTGTTGTTGTTGTTGTTTGTTTTGTTTTGAGAAGGAATTTTGCTCTTGAGGCCCAGGCTGGAGTGCAATGCGCAATCTCGGCTCACTTCAACCTCCGCCTCCTGGGTTCAAGTGATTCTCCTGCCTCAACCCCCCGAATAGCTGGGATTACAGGCATGTACCACCACGCCCAGCTAATTTTGTATTTTTAGTAGAGACGGGGTTTCTCCATGTTGATCAGGCTGATCTCGAACTCCCGACCTCAGGTGATCCACCTGCCTCAGCCTCCCGACCAAAGTGTGCTGGGATTATAGGTGTGAGCCCCTGTGCCTGGCCGTTTTTTTTTTTTTTTTTTTTTAGACGGAGGCTTGCACTGTCGCCTGGGCTAGAGTGCAGAATCATAATCTCGGTTCACTGCAACCTCCAACTCCTGAGTTCAAGCTGTTAGGCACATCACTTACGTAAAGAAACCAGGCAGGCTTTGTGTGAGCAACATGGCTATTTATTCAGCTGGGTGCGGGTGGGCTGAGTCTGAAAAGAGAGTCAGCGGAGGGCAGTGGGGATAGGAGTTGGTTTTGTAGGTTTGGGGTAGGCAGTGGAAAGTTACAGAAGTTATAGTTCAGGGCGGTTTTGCAAGCCAGAGGGTTATTGCCAGGGGCGGGGGTGTCCCAGGATGCACGGTTACAAGGGTAGGGGTCATCTCTTACAAACATGCATGATCATAAGGGGGGGTATCAGTTGCAAGCAGAGGGGAGGGTGCAGTAAATTACATAGTAATTACGGGAGTGGGGGTCCTGAGAAACCTAATGTCTAGGAGGGAAATTTTCGCAAGGCTGAGAAATGGTTGAAGGTTGCAGGGAGAGAGCAATCAGTTGAGGCAGAAACCAGTCGTTTCACTTCTCTTTGTGGTCACCTGGTGACTTCAGACTTTCCGGCTCCTGGGGACCATCAGGAGGTGTATGTGCAGGTCACCAAGGCTGTAATGGCCAGGCTTGGACTTGGAGGCCTGACACCAGCACAACTCCTGCTTCAGCCTCCCAAGTAGCTGGGATTACAGGTGCCCGCCACCATGCCCAGCTCATTTTTTGTGCTTTTAGTAGAGACAGGGTTTCACTATGCTGGCCAAGCTGGTCTCAAACTCCCGACCTGTGTTCCACCCACCTCGGCCTCCCAGAGTGCTGGGATTACAGCGGTGAGCCACCATGCCGGGTGGCTTCATGAGAGCTATGTTCTAGGCACCATGCAAAGCTAGGTTCCAGCTTTACGGGTTTCTTTGTGTCTCTTTTGAACTCTCACTAAGTCCTGATACTCTCTGCTAAATTAAACCAGGGCCCTAGAGAAAGAGCTGATCCCAGGGCAGGGTTGGGAAATGTAAAACACGTTGAGAAAACATGGGACGTCTTTTCACACCAGAAAGCAAAGAAGCCATCAAAGCACAAAGGCGGTGATGACAAAAAGACACGAGAGCCACTGGCAGGAGCCCTCGCTGATCAAAATTGAAACACTCGACCTTCAAAAAGAACAGTGACTGCTGTGGATTGAAACCCACTAAATAAATTTGAAAATCTAGCCGGGTGCAGTGGCCCATGCCTGTAATACCAGCACCTTGGGCGGCCGAGATGGGCGGATCACTTGAGGTCAGGAGTTCGAGACCAGCCTGACCAACATGGAGAAAACCTGTCTCTACTAAAAATACAAAAATTAGCAGGGCATGGTGGCGAGTGCCTGTAATCCCAGCTACTGGGGAGGCTGAGGCACAAGAATCGATTGAACCCGGGAGGTGGAGATTGCAGTGAGCCAAGATCATGCCACTGCACTCCAGCCTGGGAGACAGAGCAAGATTCAGTCTCAAAAATATAAATAAATAAACAAGTTGAAAATCCAAAAGTTTATGGTGGGACTTAAACAATGCACTCCTCATCTTTGGAGCATGCTAGTTAACTAATGTTCTGAAAACTGACAAATAAGAGAAAGAATCAGGCACTTGTCCTGCTTTCCTGTATGAATTGTACTTGGGGTAACTGAATAGTTGCTGGAAGAAAGTTCTTTTTTATAGAAAAATCCCAGTCAATAGACAGTGAAGAGGTAATAAAATTCAAAAGTTGCCATTTTGCCATCCTCCTGTAATAACGGATCTAGGCCACAGTTTTTCAGCCTTGGCACAATTGGCAGCTGGGGCCAGTCAATTCCTTGTGGTTGAGGCTATGCTGTGCACTGTAGGATGTTCAGCAATGTCCCTGCACTCTCCATGAGATACCAGTGGCAGTCCCCCGGGCCCCAGTACCTTGGAAGGCCAAAACGAGAGGATTACTTCAGGTCAGGAGTTCGAGACCAGCCTGGACAACGTGGTTAAACCCCTTCTCTTCTAAAAATACAAAAATTTGGCCGGGCGCGGTGGCTCACGCTTGTAATCCCAGCAATTTGGGAGGCCGAGGCGGGTGGATCACGAGGTCAAGAGATCGAGACCATCCTGGTCAACATGGTGAAACCCCGTCTCTACTAAAACTACAAAACATTAGCTGGGCATGGTGGTGCGTGCCTGTAATCTCAGCTACGTGGAAGGCTGAGGCAGGAGAATTGCCTGAACCCAGGAGGCGGAGGTTGCGTGAGCCGAGATCGCGCCATTGCACTCCAGCCTGGGTAACGAGCAAAACTCCGTCTCAAAAAAAAAAAATACAAAAATTAGTCTGGGTACGGTGGCTCATACCTGTAATCCCAACACTTTGGGAGGCCGAGGTGGGCAGATCACGAGGTCAAGAGATCGAGACCATCCTAGCTACCATGGTGAAACCCCGTCTCTACTAAAAATACAAAAATTAGCCGGGAATGGTGGCACACGCCTATAGTCCCAGCTACTTGGGAGGCTGAGGTGGAAGAATCGCTTGAACCCAGGAGGCGGAGGTTGCAGTGAGCCGAGATCACGCCAGTGCACTCCAGCCTGGCGACAGAGCAAGACTCCGTCTCAAAAAAAAAAAATACAAAAATTAGCTGGGCGGGCTGGTCTCAAACTCTTGACCTCGTGGTCTGCCTGCCTCAGCCTTTCAAAATGTGGGGGTTACAGGTGTGAGCCGCTGCACCCGGCCTACATGAACACTATGTTTCTAGGCACCATGCAAAGCTAGGTTCCAGCTCTGTGGACATTCCAGCAGTGCTGAAATGGAAGAAAATCTAGCAGTGCTGGAACCTAGCTGGGAAACAAAATCACCCCAGGTGAGACCCACTGATCCGGGCCATGGTCCTCAATGGCTGCACAGATCGTCAGAACCAAGGTGCTGTGGAACTGAGCCAAACCTGAGTCTGAGGCAGCCCACGAGATGCTCAAGGAAGCTGTGGTACCCACCACCACACGTCTCCATCAGCCCTGGCCTGAGCATCCTCAGTGGACCAGAAACCCAATGCAATCCCCCGCTAACATTTCCCGCACCCTTCATTTTTTTCTAACAAAGCTGCCATTCCTATATTGAACTAACAAGTCCTCCGCAGTTTCCTTTTTTGTTTATTTCCCCACAGGCTGTGTTCTCTCTTAGCCATGTGTTTTCACACATTGCTGCTGCTCTGTAAAATGCCTCATCCCCATTTTATCCCTGCCAATGCCTCCTCATTCTTCAGGTCTTCGATGTCTCTTCCTCCAGGAAGTCTTCTCAGATTCCCCCTTTGTACTATCCTTGCCCATTGTGGCACTCGTCCCATGTTGTGGTCATTGTTAATTGTCTCCTCAACAAGACTTGTAGGAGCAGAGACTGTACTATTTATTTTTTTATCTCCAAGGAAGCCAGTATAGAATAGGCACTTAGAAAATATTGCAAGTAGGCTGGGCGTGGTGGCTCACGCCTGTAATCCCAACACTTTGAGAGGCCGAGGTGGGCAGATCACCTGAAGTCAGGAGTTCAAGACCAGCCTGGCCAACATGGCGAAACCCTATGTCTACTAAAAATACAAACATTAGCTGGATGTGGCGGCATACGCCTATAATCCTAGCTAGTTAGGAGGCCAAGGAAGGAGAGTCACTTGAACCCAGGAGGCCAGCCGAGATCATGCCACTGCACTCCAGCCTGGGCGACAGAGCAAGACTCCGTCTCAAAAAAGAAAAAAAGGAAAGAAAAAGAAAATGTCGCAAGCAGGAAGGAAGGAGGGAAGAGGGGAGGCCTGAGTTTATGCTGTCATGCTGCTGGTTGTAAGCATCTGGATGAGCATCAGAGTGTGGGTTCACCAAGGAAGACTAGGAGCGCCACAGCCTTGACCGTCTGATCTCTTTCCCTTACTGCCTTCAGCTCCCATCACTCCACTTGCGCCTCCAAGCTCCTGTCACGACACACTTCTGTAAACCTTCGTACAGCTTCGCTTCCCTCCACCTTTGCACATGCTGTTCCTTGGGCCTGGGCTGCTCTTCCCGCTTTCTCTTTGCAGCTAAATCTCTATTCAGCCTCTCAAAGTCTCCTGACACCCAGTTCTCAATCCCTTCCCAGCTAGTCACCACCTCCTCTGTGCATCCCAAGTTTTGGGCCCTGCCTCTCCACCTTCCTCTCTTGCTGCCTCAAAGTCCACTCGTTTCCAGCATTCAGCTGTGAGCTCCCCAAGAGCTACCTCTTGACATACCCACAAGTGACTGTGTTGAGGCACCTCTGTGCTCCCAGGGCCCAGGATAATGTTTTCTAGGTTGATACTGTGCATCTGTGTGCATGTAAAGCCTGCATGGATTAGACTAGAGTGGGCTCTTCACACGTTTTTACTCATGAATTCCCTAAATATCTTTGAAAATTGTGTATTTTTAGTAGAATCCATCTCATACTCACTGAGAATGAATACATGAGCAGTGATGAGTGAGAGAAATAAGATTTACGTCCAAGTTTTTAAAAAAATGAATGTGGTTTTATAGTAGCCAGCAATCTTTTTGCAAAAGTTAAGTGAAAATACTCCCCCCACGAGTCAGAATACATGTTCAAGAAAATATAAAACACGAGCTTTGGCTGGGCGTGTGGCTCACATCTGTAATCCCAGCGATTCAGGAGGCCAAGGCAGCAGATCACCTGAGGTCAGGAGTTTGAGACCAGGCTGTCCAACATGGCAAAACCCTGTCTGTCTGTACTAAAAATACAAAAAATAGCCAAGCACAGTGATGCCCACCTGTAAACCCAGCTACCTGAGAAGCTGAGGCAGGAGAATCGTTTGAACCTGGGAGGCAGAGGATGCGCTGAGCCAAGATGACACCACTGCACCACTGCGCCACTGCACTCCAGCCTGGGCCATAGAGCAAGACTCTGTCCCACAGACAAAGCAAAACAAAAACAGAACACGATCTTCCCTCCCAGCCAGGATCTTTTCCTCAATAATCATCACTAGAAGTTAGTTTGGAACACTTTACCTCCTTCTCTTTGCAAGTGGGCAAAATGCTTTACAGAGATATAAAGCAAGGAAAGGATGGCTAAGAAAATGCCCTGGGCATTCTTAGTTTCCAGCACGCTGTCTCCAAATTTTAAACATTGCGATTCTGAGATGATTTTGTTGGTTGGCAGATAGGTAGATACGTAGGTGGATGGACAGATAGATTGATGGATGGATGGATGAGAAAGAGAGAGTCAGAGAGTGAGAGAGAGAGACAGCATGGAATATACCCATGAGTTTGTGTCCTGAATGAGTTAATCCCACTATCAATATTCCCCTTGCAATCACAAGACCCTCCCTTAGTAGTGAATGCTGAGTGAATTCCAGGACAATATTTGGGGAATTAAAGATACATGCTAACTCAAGAAAAACTGTCAATACTCTAACCATCTGACTGTACAATATACCTGAGTTCAGAATAATTCAACGCGGCCCAAAACAGGAGCCGCAGTTTGCCCTGAGCCCTTACCATGAATGCATAGCACCAGAATTCAAGGGAGTTCCCTGCACTGAGATGGACCCCATATTCCATGGTATGGAGTTTTCTACACCCCTGGGAATACACAGGATGAAATGTGGGGCGAGTGACAGGTGCACCTTTCCATTGTCAAGTGCAGGAGAATATTGTGGAAAGTGGGTGGGAGGAGGAAACACGGCCAGTCAGAGGAGTGTTCTGCAGCAGATGGGTTAGGAAAGAGCCCTTGCGATATGTACATGGATTCCCTAAGATGATGGTATCCATGCACCTGTTGGCCTGGGACTAGAACACATTCTGGAATGGTGATACTGTACAATGAAGGCAGAAGCATGATAAAACAAGAGGGCAGAACATTGGTTCTCAAAATGTGGCCCAGACCAGCAGCATCACGATCTCTCGAGAACTTACCAGAAATGCAAATTCTCGGGCCTACCCTAGATATTGCAGCAGAAGCCGTAGGGGTGGGTCCCAGCAATCTGTGTGTTCACAAGCTCTCCCGGTGACTGATGCACTCAAGTGAGAACCTCTGGTATAGACCTCTCTTGCTTTTGTGATCACCCCTTTTTCTGGTGATCACTGCCCTATGCTGCCCTATTCCTTGGCGAGGCCACCGTCTCCCACTTTCAGACCTTAAAGTTGGGTAGAATTGGCTTATCCCTTCCCCAGCCCAGTTGCAGGGACTGGTCCATGTTCTAGGCCTGGACAATTAAACTATTCTGTCTCCCTGATCACGGTGACTGATGTAAGGGGGTTGAGCCAATCAGAGTCCACTCGGGGACTTTTACTGGAGCCTGTGGGAAAGATATGTTCTCTTTCTGCTGAAGTTATTAGTCCAGGCGGATGTAAGCCTAGAACAGCAGGGAAAGCCTTCCTGAAGATAAAGCCAACACAGCAGAAAGCAGGGAGAGGAGAGTGCACACCTGGATCCAGCTTTGCCTGAAGCCAGTGGCCTGTGCACTTTTCTGTTACATAGGCCAATAAATGTCCTTACTGGTTTAAGTCAGTTTCCATGTGTTTCTGTCACTTGCATCCAAAAGAATCCTGAATAACACAGGAACAGGAAATGAAGGTGCAGAAGGGGAGGAGAAGCAGGTTCTAGAACCCGGTAGGTGTAGTTTCACATCCTGGCTTCACCACTTAATAATGAGCAACTCACCTTGCCTCTCTGATCTTCCATCCTTAAGTAAGACAGGAGTCACACCAGCTCCTGGGTGTGGGGGTTGCAGGGGTGCTGTTCTGTGTTGCAATTGTCATGCGCAGGATTTGGGGAGTCACACAGATGGACTTGAGCAAGTGACCCCTCTTCTCTTTGCCGGTTTCCTCATTGGTAGGAAGCAGACTAAAAAGTCTCCAGGAGGATTGTGGTGGGAATTAAGTGACAGAATTGGGGAAGGCTCCACCAAGCTGGTACTGAAAGGAGACTGAGGTCTGTGACAGTCTTTTTAAATCGGCTGTACCTCCAACCCACCCCAGAGGGTGGGTGACATGGGGCCTGCAGCTGCAGGGCGGTCAGCCTGGGAGACTGGAAGAGCAGGGCAGAAATTCTAGCAAGTGCTAATTGGGTCATGAAGCTGCCCAAGGGAGGGGAGGGAATGCCTGATTAATGGCTGTTTGCTCTGCAGGGGGTCATACACCGGGTCTACCTGCCGCCTCCCCTCCTTGCCAGAGCTGGAAACCTCAGCCAGGAAGCCAGGCTGTCTTGGGACAGCAAGGGTGAGCCTTGCCGCCATCTGGTCCCCAATTCTGCTGCCTAATGTTTGTAACAGACCTGCAAGCTAATTGCATGGTTGGGGAGCAGCCTTCACATCTTTAGCACCTAATTCACTATTGTTCTTTGGAAGCCCCAATCCTGCTGCTGGGGAGGGAAGGTTCTGCCCCATTTATGGGGCTTTCAAGCCCCAGGCCATCCCAGCCTGGCCTTGTTAGGCTCCAGCTGGGCAGGCAGGCAGAAGGGCATCCCCTCAACGTCCTGCAGGCAGCCTGGCGCTGTGCCTCCCCACACCTGCGGCTCACCTGGCTGGCACTGGTGACACACTCCCAAAACACAGCCTCTCCCTGGGGAAGGCCCTCCCCACCCACCCTGGTAGGGCCACTTGCTTCTCTGGCCCTCAGCTTTGGAACTTTATTCCGCACTCCACTCCCAGCAAAGGCAGAGATGGGGAGGAATGCTGGGAAAGGGAAAAGTGGGAACAGGGAGGCCTGGGTTCAAATCTCAGCTTGGTTACTTTCTACCATAGAATCTGGGTCAATGACATTCTTCTACAGGTCTCAGTTTTCTCATCTACAAAATATACATCCTAACATCTATCTTGCCAGGTTCTTGTGCCAATCAAATGTGATCAGAGTAACAGCTAAGAGAGCAAGAGTTGGCCAAGCGCGGTGGCTCACGCCTGTAATCCCGGCACTTTGGGAGGCTGAGGAGGGTGGATCACGAGGTCAAGAGATAGAGACCATCCTGGCCAACATGGTGAAACACTGTCTCTACTAAAAATACAAAAATTAGCTGGGCGTGGTGGCACGTGCCTGTAGTTCCAGCTACTCAGGAGGCTGAGGCAGGAGAACCACCTGAACCCTGGAGGTGGAGGTTGCAGCCGAGATCGCGCCACTGCACTCCAGCCTGGTGACAAAGTGAGACTTCATCTCAAAAGAAAAAAAAAGAGAGAGCAAGAGCTTACTCTGCCCTAGGAACCATGCGCTAGAAGCTGGATGTGTGGACATCAAGGTGTGTATAGAGCAGGAGGGCAAGGGGTGGCCACAGGTGGAGAAGACTCTGGATCCAAACAACGCACAGGGCGGGGGAGGTGGGGAGAACACCCTTGTCTCCAAATCCACTTCTGTCCCAGATTCAGGGGGCCCTTCCTACCATTCTTGCCTGCCTGTCTCTTGAAATGCTAGGGCAAGGGTCAACTTTCACTCACCTCCCGCACCATGATAGGGCTGGGGGACGGGGTGGTGAGGACCCCCTTCCCACTGCCCTCTGCTGCAAATTTGGGAAGGATGAGAAGAAGGGCCTGGCTGGCCACTGAAGGGGCCCCTGACTCACCTCACCCACTATCATTCCTATGAACTGATCATCTAATGGGCTCTGTCATTAACTCGCTGGGGGACCTGGAGGAAGTCGCTTCCTCTCTGGTCTCGGCTCCCTCCTCTCTAAAACAATGAGTTGGAGAGAGAAGCCTGAGAGGATGAAGCCCCCTGCCCGGGTCCCCTCTTCTGGGGCAGGAATCGGAATCATCCCCAGGTGTTTGCCCTGCTCTCTCTGGAGCATTACATTAGCCCCACAAGGTAGAATCAACTGGGATGAAGACAGACGCCACTCACAGAAAAGACGTGGCTTGCCCAAGGTCACGCAGCTGGAAAGTGGCCACGTCAAAAGCAAACTGAAGCGCTCCAGGACTCATGTCTCTGTGGTCTCTATGACAGCAACGTCCTGGGGAGGCTGTGGAGAGTGGAGAAGGGCCGCCATCAGCACCTGGAAACGTGGTCTATGCCTGCCTCCGCCCTCTGGTGGGTTGGGAAATGATGGACACCAAGGGAGAAAGACTGGAACCCTGGACAGATGCCGCGAGCTCCGGGAGTCTGGACTCGGGTCAAGTTACAGCTCTAGAGACAGACAGGCCTGGGTTCAAACCCCAGCTCCTCTATTTATTGCCTGTGTGACTTCAACGACGTGACTCTCTGAGCCTGCTCTATAAAGTGTGGTTAAAAATGCCCACCTCAAAAGCTGGTGGGGTGGGCCCAGTGTTCTGAAAGTCATAGATATTTATCCCTGGGGTTCCTACCCAGCCAGACTATGGCAACCCTCGCTAGCCTCCTACCTCAAGCAAGCGTTCCTAAGGCAACAGCGTCCGTGGCTGGGAAACGTGCCCGCCCGCCCACTGTGCTTATCATCAACATATTTCTCATAGCTCAGGAAATGTCCAGAAAGTTCTGTCTAAACAAAAGCTGGGCCCACATCTGCCAACGTCAGGGACACTAAGAGGCAAGACAAGGAAACAACGCTGGTCCCACTGCCCCCAGGGATGAAGCAAAGGCGAGGTCTTGGGTGCAGGAGGACAGGGGCCTGAGTTGTGTTGCGGACAGAGGTGTATCAAAGCCAGTGGCAGGAGCAGCATCAGATCAGAGTGAGTGCCCAGGCTTTGGCACTGGGCAGCCCGGCTGGATGCCACCGGTCCTCCTCCACACAGTAGCCAGAGCAATCCCTTTAGATGGGAGGCACATCACGTGTGGCTCCCCATCTCACTCCAAGTGAAAGCTCAGGTGGTGGTCTGCCTCCTCCAATTCTCCCCCCAACCCCACCCACTCTGCTCCAGCCCCCCTGGCCCCCCTTCATCCCGCGACAACCAGGCTGTGGCGCTCTCTGTGGAACACTCTTCCCTCGCTTCCTTCCTGTTCAAAATCCCCCCCTGCAGAAGCCCCCCCAGACCACCTCATCTAAAATAGCATCCTCTATCCCCTCACCACGTTTTATTTTTTTCTTATGATTTGTCACTCCTTGGCGTTATATTTTGCATCTGTTTTATTTATTTATTTATTTATTTATTTATTTATTTTATTTTATTTTATTTTTTTTGAGACGGAGTTTCACTCATGTTACCCAGGCTGGAGTGCAATGGCACGATCTCGGCTCACCGCAACCTCCGTCTCCTGGGTTCAGGCAATTCTCCTGCCTCAGCCTCCTGAGTAGCTGGGACTACAGGAACGCGCCACCATGCCCAGCTAATTTTTTGTAGTTTTAGTAGAGACGGGGTTTCACCATGTTGACCAGGATGGTCTTGATCTCTTGACCTCGTGATCCACCCGCCTCGGCCTCCCAAAGTGCTGGGATTACAGGCGTGAGCCACCGCGCCCGGCCTGCATCTGTTTTATTATTGATCTTCCCTAATAGTATGGAAGCCCCATGAGGGCCAGGGCTCCGTGCAGTTCACTGCTATATCTTCAGCCCCTGGGAGAGTGTCAGGTACAGAGTAAAGTCAATAAATATTTTTTGGATGAATGAACAGATGGTTGATTGCATTCTGGCTCCACAATTCTCTAGCAAACACCTATCTCTAAGGGTTATTGTTTTCATTAAATAAAATAATACAGGAAGAGTGAACGCAGCTGACATATAACAGGTTCCCCATCGATGACAACCTGAATCGCTGTGATTATCAGCCAGAGTCTCAGGCTGTCATCTGCTCAATGTGAGGCCTGGGGCAAACTGATGCTCTCTTGGAGTCTCTGTTTACTGTCCAGTGTGGAAGCAGGGGTGCCCACCTCCCACGAAGGGGAGTTGTCTGATGGATACCCAGGCAGCGCACCTACTGAAGCCCCCAGCAGAGGTTCCGACGATGACAGGCACTCTCCAAGTGGCAGCTATCGCCATCCTGGAGAGGCTAAGATTTGGACACGGGCCCGATGGCTTTCTTATTGTGTGATCTTCGAGAAGTGGCATAATGTTATGAGCCTCAGTCTCCTCATCTATAAAATGGGGATAATAATGGTATCCTGAGAACACCATGAGATTGTACAGCTAAAGAGCTTCACAAAACTCTACGGAAATGTGCTGTGATAGGCAGAAGGGTGAGCCAAAGACATTCGGGACAGGGCCCAGGGGTGAAGGGATAAGGGTTCATAACGCAGACAGCAAGGTCAAGACCAAGAGCTGTGCTCAGAAGAAGTGGAAACACTCACCCCAGCCAGGAGCCTGCAGAGAAGGCACTCCTGCCCCTCCCCACTGCCTCTGCCCCACCACTCCTTAGGGTCTCATGGGGACTTCTTCTGACCAGCCCTGGAGGGGGAGTTTTCAAGGGAGGCAGGTGACAGCCACAGGACCCCCGCAGCAGAGGTGACTTCCGCCTCAGACCACCTCCTGCCCCACCAGGAATATACGGTTTGTTCCAACACTAAGGTTGGAGACCATGGGGAGGGAGAAAAACAGAAACAGCCCCCCACCCCAAGCCTGACGCTCACACAGCCCAAGCCTCAGGACAGAGGACTCACCAACCTTCAATCTGCCTCCACCCCGAGACGAACCTGGCCTCTCCCTGACATCCTGGGCCAGGCCCTGGGAAATAGGCCTTGAAGGTGGGTTCTTGGAAGGTAACATCACCAGATTCCTCAAGCTCCAGCCCATGAGAGTTTGCGGAGAGAAACACCAGGTCCCCAGCTGACCTCAATGCTCCCACCATATTTCCGTGTTCAGCCTGTGCCTGGCAAAGCACTGATGTAGATGACACAAGTGAATCAATTAATCCCTAGACTGCAAGCTCCGAGAGGCATGCTTTCTTGTCGGCTTTATTCTTATTAATTTCTAGTACTCAGAAGACTGCCTGGCACTTAGGAAGTGCCTAAGAAATATATATTGAATGGATGAATCCATCAATAAATCAATGAATAAAGAAATGAATCAATGACTTCCTAGAAGTGAAATTCCCTGAGGGCCGGGATTTTTTCCATGTTCTTTGATAAATCCCCAGGGCCTAGAATCAAGCCTTGGCACAGGAGACGTATGAGTCAACGCATATGAACAAATGACGGAAGCGGTCACTGAATCAATGACCCATTAGAATAGAATCTCCCTGCAAGCAGGGATTTCCATCTGTTCTAAGGCTGCCTTCTCAGTGCCTGGTGCATAGTGCATAGTGAATGTCGAATGAATCTTTCAATGAATGAATGAATGAATGTGCAAGGCCCCAGCTCTCAGTGCAAAGACCACGGACCAAACAGAAAGCAGGAGACACAGAGGCCACACTGCCCCCCCGCTACTACCAGCCACCACTCGCCTCATGGTTTTTTAAATAATTTGTCTGTTGTTTTTAATTGTTGAGGCAGTAATACTTGGTTCATGAAACTGCAATATACAGAGAGGTGAAATAAATAGCTTATATATATATATATAATATATATAATATAGCTGGTTTTAAAATATTCCCTTATCATTGGTGTACTAGGTCACGTGAGTCACGGAAGGTTGATAGCAGCATCCTCCAGAACTGCGAGCAAGGCAGGGTCACCATGATTGGACGAGGCGTCTGTCGTCAGGAGGTCGAGGCGCGGAGAATTCCCAGGGGCACGCCTTCCCTGCGCGGTGTCTCGGGGCAGCTTGCAGTGGACAATAAATAAATGACTGCAAACCAGAGAGCGATTTTTGTTGGAGTTTGGGGCAGGGATAGAGGATTGGGAAAGTCAGGGGGAGTTTGTTGGTGGGCAGAGTACTACTTTCTCTTTTTCTTTTTCTTCTTTTTCCTTTCAGAACCTTTGGGAAAAGACTTTGGTTTCTCGAAGTGTTGGTTTCCTCATTCAAGTCCTCCTCTGGGGACGAGTTTAGAGTTGTCTGTTCCTATAGAGAGACAAGCACCTGTGGGTTGACTACAGTCCCGTTGCATGAGTCTTTTGTCATCGGGGGTTTCAAGCCAACAATAAAATCCTTATCACCCCTCCCCCCAAGAGTTTTGGTTCAGTTTTTGTCTTCTTTTAAACACAATATACAAAAATAGAGCTTCTTCCTTATTTTTCATGTAAAAATATTCCTCTGATGCAGTTCTCTGGGAGTGTGAGTGTGGCCAGGGCGACCTGAGGGGCCGCTGCGGGATGGCCTAGGCGGGGTGTGTGGGCCGGATCCGACGGGACCTCTTGGTCACCGTCGTGTACTTGAAGGGCTTCTGAAGCTCCGGCTGCCCCTTGGGGTAGCGCTTCATGAAGTGCACGTCCTGCTGATTCTCCCGGGTCTTGGGGCCCTTCCTTGGCCGCCCCTTCTTGGTGAAGCCCACGTACCAGCCACAGTACTTAGCCGACATCAGGGCTGTGTAGTTGTTTTCCAGAACCTTCTCGATGAACACACACTCTTTGCTGGAGCCATCGGGCTGCAGGGGAGAGAGGGGGAGTGTTCAAGAAAAATATGACTCAGTGATGCTTGCTAAAGCACAGTAAGGAAGGTTCATTCAGGACCACCTCGATCGTTGTAGGGACAACGTTGCAGGGTTTTGCAGTGGGGGAGAAAGACTGGGCCCAACTCTGAATACGGCATGGGCAGGTAGGGGTGCTCCTTGGTTTACAGCCAAGGAACAGGATGGAAAATGACTAAGACGAAACATTGAGGGTATGGGGGATTCTGGCTAAAGCCACCTAACAGGATTTTTGCTGAGGACAGGCCAGGGAGATCAGACATCACCTGGGGGATGGAGAAGGATGAGGACCCCGATCAGATATCGAGAGTGGGGGGTTCTTGCTAAACTGTCTTTGCGAGGCTCTTGCTAAAACTGGATTTTACAAAGAAGTGCACAGATAGGCGTAAGAGAAGGATCAGGAGGCTGACGCTAGTTTGGCCAAGCAAAGAGTCTTGGTCAGGAGGAGGAGAGAAAGAGGACAGCAGGTACAAGGGGCATGGGGCAGCACAAGAGAGAGAGCCTTCACTTCCTGGAGCTGTAGAGTAAACTTTTGTTACTGGCCCCTGCATCTTTCCCCACCCTCCAATTAGGTAACAGACTCCCACTGCCATTCAGAAATCTATTCCTTCCCCACTCTCCACCCTCATAGCCCAGGAGCCCCACCTCATCCCTACCAGAGCACGACATCCAGACACTGTTTTCCCTTTGGCTTCAGTGACTGGCTCATAGGTGAGCATGTGACCCAAGCCATCCAATCAGAGTGTTCCTTGAGACATCTTCTAGGCAACCCCAAACATAGGTGGATTTAAACTGGATGAGTTTGTAAGGCTGAAGCAGAGGCAGCCACTTTATCACCATGAGGGGAGATCCTGTCTGACAGTGAAGCCAGCACAGATGAAGCAAAGCCAAGGGGGAGAGAAGGAGAGAAACTATATCCTGGCCACATTATTTGGGCTCTAGATCCGGTCACATCTGAAGCTCAAGTTACTTCATGGTTATGTGGGCCAATAATGGCTCATTTCCTTTAAACCAGGTGATCCTGCATTCTATCACTTACAACAGAAATGAGTCCTGATGGGTTTGCACAAAACCTGACATTAAATCAGCTACTCAGCTGTAACTCAACTCCACTTCGATCTAGTTAAATATAAATTACATGTAACGTGGGATGTGGTGCATTTTCATACTTAGTATGAAGTAAGGTGGGGGCCACTAAAAATAAGAGATTTCCCATGGCTGAACTCCCAACTGTGCCGTCAGTTGTAGGATCTCAGGCTCCTGGGCCGATGTGTGAACTCTCTTGGGAGTCTGGGTATGCTGGGCAAAGAGCACTAGATTTGGAGTCAGAAACTGAATGACCTCTAACAGTTCCTTGTATAACCTCAGGCCAGTCAGTCCCACTCTGTAAACCTCAAATTCCTCATCTACCCAATGGGAACAACTTCTGCATCATAGAGACATTGTGGGAGTGATGCTTATAAATGAATCTGACACTCAGTAGGAGCCTGCTAGATTACTCCTGAAGGGCAGCTGTTCCCGACAGGGCTGGCGTGCCTCCCTTGGATCTGATCTGGACACAGGGTGGTGGGGAGGCAGGGCTTCAGTCTCCTCTCTGAGACAGCCGAATTGCTCGATGGGGAAGAGTGGGAAACACACAAAGTTGGAAGGCCTGAATTAGCAGCACTCGAGTTTCCAACTAACATCTCCAAATTTAGGCTGGGCCCACTCCTCGTTACGGACGGATGCCCAGCCAAGCTGGAAGCCCAGCGGTCTGGCTGTGTGTGGAGACTGAGGTGTGAGTTCCAGCCTTTTGTTTGAAGTGGAAAACAGGCTGAGGCTTCCAGGAAGACTCACCTTTGAGCAGAGGGCAAGCTTGGGCCCTGCAGACCAAGGGCTGAACTTTGCAGAAAGGGACAGGCAGGGTAAGAAAACACTCTCTGGAGGATGAGATCTTTCGAGGAGGCTGCAGAACAGGCAGGGGCAGACCGGGGACACATACATGGGACCCAGAGGACAGTACGGGTGGCGTGAGCAGTGAGGGTCTCCTGTGAGGAAAGCCAGGGCAAGTGTGCAAGGCAGGTGGAGGGGAGTGGTCCCTGGGCTCTGGGTACCCCATGGAAAATTCTGGAGCTGTCTGTCCAACCTGAATCCAGGTTCTTTGCCTGGTCTCAACCAAAGAGTTGGAGCAAACAGAACAAAGACTACACCATGATGCTCCCCGATCCTAGAATGCCTGCCACTGCCTGGAAAATGGCTTTCAGCCCTCCAGGCTCAGCTCAACAACTGCCTCCTCTGGGAAGCCTTCCAGGACTACGCTTTATCTCCTTGGGCAATTCCTCTTCCTCCTTCAAGAGCGTCAAGCCTTACTGGGCTCACATACTCCATCTTCTGAACCCCATTCCTCCTCCCCACAACCCAACAGAGAAATTCCACATCCGCCCACTTCCGCATTAGCCCAAGTGCCTGATGAGGTCGGGCTGCTTCTCAGTTCTCTTATTGCTGAGCACAGGCCTTAGCTCAAGACTGGGGTGCCCCGAGAACTTGGGGTAGAACACATTTTCATTAGGATGGAAATGGTGGGATGACACATGAAAGGGGTTTCCTCCTGAAGAACACAGACTCTCCCTCCTGGATCTGTTATAAATGTCCCAGAGAGAGTCCTAAGCTATGAGAAGTCCCTCCTGGGATACACTGATTAGGGAGACAGAGCAAGCTGAGCCCTAGAAATCGCCTAGCCCACTTGGTCTCCCTACTTATTCATTAACCATTTATTGAATGCCAACTATAGGCCAGACATTGCTACTTCCATTTCATTTCATCCTCTTCTTTGACTCTACTTGGTAGAAGAAAGCAGAGCTCAGAAGCAAACAGGCTTGTCCAAGGTCATGGAGTTTGTAAGTGGCAGAGCTGGGATTTGAACGTGCCCTAGCCTGGTCTCAACCAAGCACTGCAGCTCACTTCTCCTCTGCCCAGTTCCAGAGAGGTCCGAAAGGGGAAAGGGTGAGAAGGAGCAGGTGCTGCCCGTCAAAACGTCTCATCTCCCCCAGGCCCACATAGCCACCATTGGCACAAAGCAAGGTTTTGGATGTACAAGGAGCTACCCAGTGCCAGGCATGCAGGCTCAATACACGTCTGGGTTTACTTAAGAGGGTGGAAGAGCTGAGCATTCTTACTTAAGAGGGTGGAAGAGCTGGGCATTCTTACTTAAGAGGGTGGAAGAGCTGGGCTCGGCTGAAATTCACGGATCTTGGGAACCAGCCCTGGGGCTATGATGATCACAAGTTCCCCTCCATGACCTCAGGCAAAAATGGGTAAGAAGCTAACAGCAGGCTACACTTGGGCTTGACACATGCCTCTGCCCCTGGCTACCGCTATGACCCTGCTCACCACACAGAGAGATCCCAGAAACACCTGTGCTTGGGTCCCACCCCCAGAAACTCTGACTCAATTGGTTCAGGCAAGGCAGAAGCATCAGTATATAAAGAGTAAGTGAATATCCCATCCCAGAACCCTGATGATTTAGCAGAATTTGATCTCTCCCCTGATACCACCTCCAACCTCTTGCTTCCTGAACTGGAGCCCTAGTCCTTCTATTTGATCTGAAGATGGAATCCTGATAACATCATCTGCCCTCTAGATTCCGTCTTACCCGAAACTAGAGCCACCCCCTGGACTGTGTTTTTTTTAGTTTGTTTGTTTGTTTCTATATAAGCCCTACATTCTCTTTTTTGCTTAAGGCATTTTAGGTTGAATTTCAGCCACTTGCAACCAAAGCCATCTTAACAAAGATGTGCTGGTGGGCAGAGCGCTCCCCTGCCCTGAAAAGGTCTGTGACTCTGTTGCCCCAAAAAGGGCTCAGTGATTGAAACAGGTGGGGGCAGATGAGAAAACTACAACCTGGGCTGTGCCTAGCACATCATGCTAGATACTCAACAACTGTTTACAAAATGAAAGGAAGCGCCACCTCCTGGACCTGGTGACATAGGTTCCAGAGGGGTAGCAAGAAGAGGGGCCACCTGAGCATGCAGGAGCTGGGGACAGAGCTTTGGCAGCTGATTGGTACAATTCGGCAGAAAGAGTAACTCCAGCAAGGTCCTGCAGCCTCTGGAAAGCTCTGTTGAGGGCTCAATGTGGGTGCCCTTGCTGTGGCCAGGGATGTGCAGGCTTGGCACACAGACGGCCCAAAGCTGTCCCATTGAGCCACTCCAAAGGACTCGGCACTGGAGCTGAGAAGAGGCACTACCACAGGTGAAGAAGTGACTTGTAACCCGGCTTCAAAGGGGGAAGGGACTAACAGTTAGCAAGTGCCTACTTGTCTACTAAGTGCTCAGATTATCATTCCCATTTTACAGATGAGGACGCGGAGGCTTGGCAAGGCCAGGGCGCTTTGACTCCCTTGGCTTGATTTGGACAATTCAGGCTGTGGCTTAAGAGTCAATCCACAGACAGCAGGAACCATGTTTCTCTCTTTGGTGCCCCAGCAGCCCTTTGGCCAGGTATGCAGAACTCAAATGAATGGATGCAGAATCCGCCCTCAGGGAGCTCCCAGTGTGACAAGGGATGCAGGCACAAAGACAGACTGCGACCACCCAGGTCAGCAGACAGGTAACAGAGGGCTGTTCAAGGGGCTTTGGGGCTCCAGGGTGGGTGGGCTGACGGAGGCGTCCGGGAATAATGAGCCAGGACTCAGGTGGACAGAAGAAAGGGCAGTTCCAGCAGAGGGCACAGCATGGGCAGTGCCCAAAGGCCCCATCCAGGGAACAGTGGTGCCCAGTGCCATGCATCTGAGGCATAAGGAATGCATGTGCCCGGGGAGGCTCCCCAGGGCCTTCAGTGTCCCATAGCAAGGTGGGAAGACCCATGGGTGGGTCTGGAGTTGGGTGGGGGTGGGCGCAAGCCATGTGCTGCCCTCCAATGCCATAAGTGCCGTAGGAAGCCGAAGGTGGGCAGTGGGGAAGGGCCTGGAGGTGCAGAAGCCACACACCAGGCAGCTGGGACAACGACTTCTGGGAAGGTAGGGGGCAGAACAGAGGCAGTGGCAGGGTTAGAAAAAGAGGGGACTCCCAGGACCCGAGGCCCGGCTGGGCAGGGAGGCTGTGGCGGGGGCGGCAGCCCAGGAGCCAGATTCCTGCCTCGGGGGCCAGAGAGCGAGGGGCGCTGGGCGAGGCGGAGGCCAAGCCTAGACAGGTGGATTTGGGGGCGCCCTTGAGTCCCACCCCCGAGGGAGAGGGGCAGAAGACAGGAGGCTGGCAGGGGCTGGGGGCGGGCGTGGAGGCCGGGGCGGGAGCGGGGGAGGCGCCGGGGGCCGGGGCCGGGCCTCCCTCCGCTGCGCCAGGGCGCGCCGCGCCAGCTGAACCGTCACCAATATTAATGACGGGAGAGAGGGCGAGGGGGCAGGAAATCGGAGCCGGCTCCTGTGGAAGCGGTGACTCAGCGGCCAGCCCGAGGGCGGGAGGCGGCGGGAGGCGGCCGGCGGCGGGGTGGGGGGGCGGCCCGAGGGGACAGGGCTGCTCTTTTGACCCCCACGCGGCGCTCCTGGGGTCAGGATGCCGGGAACCGTGCGCGCAGACGGCGAGGGCGGGCCGCGGCGTGGGCACGGGCACTAGCGGGTGCCGCCGGCCCCTCCTGGGGGAGAAGGAGAAAAACGAGCCGAAAACTCAAAGCAGGTTGGGCCTGGGAGGCGGCCCAGGCGGGCAGGAGAACAAAGCGCCTGACGCGGGGCTGGGCCGCGCCGCCACAGGAAACGGTCGGCCAGGCCAGGGGGACCCGCCAGGCCAGGGGGACCCGGCGCCCGCGCCCCGGTCCGCGGTCCCGGCCCCGACCCCCGTCGCCGGCCGGCCGGCCTCGTAACGGCGGAAAGTGAATCACTAATTAAAACCACTCCTCGGCATCCCGGAGGCGCGCTCTGCGGATTACTATTATGTTGCTCTTTGAGAAGCCTTAGTTGGTGTGGGCAGCGCGGCTGGAATCTTTTCCTTCCAAACCCGGCTTTGAATCCCGTGGAGCTCTAGTGTGGGACCTGGGACAAGTGCCCGGGCGTGGCCGAGCCTCGGCTTCCTCATCTGTGGAATGGGGATGGAAGCCGTGGCAGCCTCCTGGGACTCATTTTCAGTTCAGTGCCAGGCAGAAAGTCGGTGCTCAATTAGCGGAGGCTATTGTGACCGTAATTATTAACAAAATAATGCGACAATGCCCTGGCTAGGATCCCTGGCCTGTTACACCCTTCCCAGCCTCTTGGGTGTGGGGCGAGGGGGAGAGGGATAAGACGGGGGATTCAAAAAATCAAAACCATGGCCTCACCCCCTGCAAGACGTAATGAACCACAAATAATCAGCCAGGGCATTGCCCCCAAGCAGAAGCCCCTCCCCCTTGGAATCTGGGCCTAGCCTCCACCCCCCTCCACCTGTCCAGGCAGAACCCCCTCAACCCTAGTCATACAAGCTGGATATGGGAGTGAGTCAGTCCCTGCAGAGAGAAGGGACAGAGGGCCTGACCCCACCACAGAGCTCCTGTGGATAACACCTTTCATTCAAACACCAACGGAAGCCAGTTCGTGACTTTTGCAAACAGGTGCACCCAGCAAACAAACTGGGGTGCTGAGGAGCAGCATCATTGGAGACTCAGGTCCCTCTGCATGTGGGTTTCCCCCTCCCGAAGTCCCCCCCACCTGAGGGTCACCCCTACCTGCCCCCACCCTAATTTGTTACATGCAGCTCTCTTGCCAGTTTCAAAGTAATAAAATCTTCCTGAAATGCTAGAACCATGAAGCCCAGCACTGAAGAGGCGGCCGGGTTCCGGAGCCCACTACTACAGGACCGTTGGCACTGTCAGCCCCTGGCAATTGTTAAAATGATCACTGCAGCCACAGCCCTTGGCTTGCCAGCTCCTTGTTCCCAGACTTCAGGAACACATAGCTGGGGTGCCCCAGAGCCCCTCAAGTTTTCTCCCATGTCCAAGAAAGCCAGAGCTCCACACCCAGCAGGAGAGACCAGGGACCTATGTGCACCATAAGTTATAGCCTTGAATTCCTCGGCCTGGTGAGCTCAAGTGCCAGGGCAGAGGAGTGGGGATGGGGCAGGGTGAAAGGAGGAGATTACAGTTTCCATTTGGGGCTGACAATGCTCTGGACACATTGTTGCAGCTCCCAGAGCTGCCAGAGGGGAACCCTAAGTTTCTTGGAGTCCCAGGCCATCACTCACCTTCCCCACGAGCTTGCCTTTGCGGTTCATGCACAGGTAGAATTCCGTTTCCTTGCCCTTGATCCGGACTTGACTACCGAAGGTGTCTGTCTCCACTAGGAGCTGGGCTTCGAAAGGCAGAAGGAAAACAAGACACATTTTATTACCAGGGGCAATGGCTTGGTCTAAAGGCTGAGTGACATGGTCCCTGGTCCTATCTTTGGTCCCTCACTCCCCCAAAATCAGGCATGGGGAGGCCTAACAAGTCCCACAGGACAGATGCCATACAAATAACCACAGAGAAATCAGAGAAATAGCAGTGCCCTGCCCCTCAGGCAGGGAGATGGAAGCTACCTATCACCTGTTCCCTTCCCTCCAGCCTCTCTTGGCTCCACTTGGGATCCAGATGGCTCCAGCCAGAAGGGAGTTCTGCCCCTTGTGGCTAAACACCAGTGTGCCCTTCTCCCCATCATAACCTATCTTCCCTAGCCCCTCAGCTCCCCCAAACAGGACAAAGAACCATGCAAAAAAACCATTTGCCAAAGCAGGACAGACAACCATACAAAAAGACCATTCTCCCAAAGGGATAGATGGCCGTCCAGATAATCCCCTCCCCCAAACCCAAAGCAAGACAGACAGTCAGAAAAATAATGCCATTCCCCAAATCAGGACAGCCAGCCATACAAATAATCCTATTCCCCAGATACCACACAAATAACCACAGAGGGCCTGGCATAGTGGCTCACACCTGTAACACCAGCACTTTGGGAGGCCGAGCCAGGAGGATCACCTGAGGTCAGGAGTTCGAGACCAGCCTGGCCAACACAGTGAAACCCTGTCTCTACTAAAAATACAAAAATTAGCTGGGCGTGGTGGTGCACCTGTAGTCCTAGCTACTCGGAGGCTGAGGCAGGAGAATCACTTGAACCCAGGAGGCAGAGGTTGCAGTGAGCTGAGATTGCGCCACTGCACCCCAGCTGGGGCAACACAGTGAGACTCTATCTCAAAAAAAAAAAAAAAAAAAAAAAAAAAAAAAAAAAAAAAAAAAAAAAAAAAAAAAAAAGCACAGAGAAACAGCTAAGGGGACCAAGGGGACAGACAGACCCACATGCAGGCATATGCATGCACACCTCCCCTGCCTTTCAGAATGTCAAGCTGTTTTCTCCAAAAATTGGGTCTGTGGCCCCTTCCTGCACAGCAAACATCTGGAGCCCCTGCTAGTGCCCCCTGGCACCTTTACCCTGGCTACTTATTGCAGGAAGGGCACAGAGAGTGAGGTGTGAGCTCTCTGGGAAAAGGTATGCAGGATATTCCACTGCCCTCCATGGAGGCCACCAAAGCTGAAGGGTAACTAACTCCCAGGAGCCCAGAAATCCCACTGAAGCCCCAATCTCCCCTGGTCCAGGGTGGGAGACCCCATGCTACACCATCTATGCTCCACAGAGCCTTCCTCAGGATGAGGGGTCCGCAACTGATCCCCCAAAGCCCTGCCTGAACAAGGACATCAAGCAGCGAAAGAGTATAACTGTCCCTTGATTAGGCATGCTATGTCCACATCTTTTCCTCTCCCTCTGCCAGCCCACATTTTTCTCCCCAGTAGGAGGCTACTGTGTGACTTTGGGTAGGCCACATGCCCTCTCTGAGCTCTCTCTCCTCTCTGGTCTTAAACACCCTGTGCCTGACTCCCCAACACCAGCTGCTTTCTTTGCCTGTGACTGCCCCCCTCGAAATTCGTGCACTCTTTTCCCTGACCCCTTATTTCCTAGTAGCCCCCGCCCCTCCCTCGCCCACAAAAGTTTAATTTCAGTGACAAGGGACTTGCTTCTCCATAACAAAAATCATAGCCCCAAATTCCTGAGTACAGTACCCTTGGAGCCACAAAGAGTATACCTCAGTGCCCTTAAAATGCACTAGGTATGATTTTAATAAAAAAATTTACAAATATAGACCCTGGTGCCCTGCTGTGAAAATTAAAACCATCTGGAACTTGAGATTTCCAATAATTAATCTAGCCCTCCTTTGACACCACTACTAATTAAAATATGATACCCACCTTTCCAAGAGGGAAAAAAAGAAGAATTTACATAAAATTTAAAGATCTAACAAGAATTTAGTAACTCTAGAAACAAGGGGAGGCACATTCTTCTCTCCACCTCCCCCCAGCCCTAGAAAACACAGAGTTGGGGATATTAACCAACGCTGAGATGGCGGTAGGTGGGGGTGCAATCCCTTGATCCTCCCTGCTCCCCTTAAGTCAAACGCCCTGTCATCTCCTCTGTGAGCTCCCTCCCTGGGGCAAACATCACAGCAGCTCTGAAACTTGCTTCCTCCATATCTTCGCAAAGCTCAAGCCCCACGGAGGATGAGGAGTTATGGGGCTGCCAGAACAATTTCAGGTGCTTCTGATGAGGGGCAAAGGTGAGAGCTTTGTAGTACACAAATCTGGATAGGAATCCCTGGCCCCAACCATATGACCTTTGGCCTCAGTTTCTTCTCCTGTAAAATGGGGGTATAACCTTCGATAGCTATTGTGAGGATTATACAAAATGATGCTGTGAAGACCTTAGCACTCTGTTCTCAGAGGTTAGGGAGGGGAAACTCAGTAACTGTTATTTAAGCTTCCTACAAGCCGCAAAGCCAAACTGTTTTCCCAAAAGAAAAGAAAAACAAAAATACAGTGGAAGGAAATGAGATGTGTCTGCAAGGGTGGAGGAGCAGAGCTTCCCTCCCTCGGTCTTGTGCTACGACCTGAACTTCCCAACATCCTTCAGGGCTGCAGGCATCCCACACTGAGAAGGGCATCAGAAAATGCCTGGGCGGGGGGGGCTCACTGGGTCTAGTTTCCTTCTGGCATTGCCATCCTAGGCTGAGTGACCTTGAGAAAGCCATACCCTACTCTGAGCCTCAGTTTCCCTACCTGTGCAAGGGGGAATGGCTCGATCCTATTCTCCTTCTCCTTGGGATTAGGAAGTGGGGTCTAGCAGAGGGGCAGGGGTGGGAGATGAAGGAAGTAGATGAAGCCACTGAGTTGGGGTCCAGACAACCCCACATAGGCCCAAGGGGGAGACTCCCTCTCAGCCCCTCCCAGCACGTGCCTGGACCTCTGTCCTCAGAACCGCTCCTGCTATGCTCCCCTTAGAGCCCACTGAAGCCACCCATCAGGATTGGGTGTCTTTGTCCCCATTTTACAGTGTAGGTAACAGGTTCGGAGCAGCAATGCAGTAACAGGGGCTGACCTCAGGACTGCCTGCCTCTTTCTGCTGGGGTCTGGGCTCCAGGGGAGAGGCCCCCAGCTCCGGAGGGACAGGCCTCCCAGCACAACCCCCACCCCTCACCAGCCAGGGCCACTGTAGGAAGCCCAGGACTTTACCTGAGCTGTCCAAAGGCCCTGGGCAGGGGTTGCACCTCCACACACCAGAAGCCTAGCCACCCCCACCCCAGCATGGGGAGGGTCTATGCCTGGCCGTCACGCCAGGGGAGCCAGAGTCTGTTTTCTCCGCGACCGTAGCATGCGATGGAGTGACCTAGACTCCACTCAGCACATGACATCATGAGGAGGGAGCTGGGCCAGAATTACGTAAAGTCTTTTGGGAGTAATAGCAGCAGCAGTTCTCAGAGAGAGGGGGGGTTGGGGAGAGAGAAAATGAGACAGAGAGAGAGAGACAGGAGAAGGAGAAGAGAGACACACCACCCAGGCCAGGTCCTCTGCAGCACACACCCATGCCCATGACCCAAGCGCCCAGGATGCTGCTCTCAAGAGCTAGAAACTTCATCCGGGCTCAAGCACAGCTCCATTTGTGGGGCCTGCACCAGACCAGGTGGAGGAGTTGATGACATTATCTCACCCTGCTCATCGGACTTCCTCACCGCCCCGCTGGGCCACTGTCCCCTCCAGCCTGCACAACTCAACAGCCCCCTCCCTTTGCCACGTTCTCCCCACCCACCTCTCCTCCACACCACAGCCAAAGGAATCCTTTAAAAATATGAATTTGCCAAGCACTGTGGCTCATGTCTGCAATCCTACCACTTAGGAAGGCCGAGGCAGGTGGATCACCTGAGGTCAGGAGTTTGAGACCAGCCTAGCTAACACACTGACACCCTGTCTCTACTAAAAAATACAAAAATTAGCTGGGCATGGTGGCACATGCTTGTAGTCCCACTTACTTGGGAGGCTGAGACAGGAGAATCACTTGAACCCAGGAGACAGAGGTTGCAGTGAGCAGAGATCATGCCACTGCACTCCAGCCTGGGAGACAGAGAGAGACTCCGTCTCAAAAAAAAAAAAAAAAAAAAAAAAAAAAGAAAGATTATATAAATTAATTGTGTCCCTTCCCTGCTAAAAACCTCCTAGGGATCCCCAACCCACATAGAAGAACATGTAAACTCTTCACTGGGACCCGAAGGAGGCACACAGCCTGGCCCCTGTGGACCAACCCCACCTCCCTTCCTTGCCCCTCCCCTCTAGCACACCAAGCACGCTCCTGCCACAGGGCCTTTGCACCTGCTGTTCCTCTTCCTGGAGGCTGCTTTGCCCAGAGCTTCCAGAGTGGCTCCTCATCTCCTGGGTTGTGGTGCAAATATTGCCCCTCAGACAGGCTTTCCCAGACCACGATGCCTAATGCCGGCACCGCCCTCCCCAGTCCAGCCCTACCCCATTCCCCTGCTCCATTTTCCTGAGAGCTCTTTGAAACTCTTTCTATTGTCGGCCTCTACCCAGCAGAAACTAAGCTCCACAAGGACAAGGACCTATCTGTCTTTACACCACTCTGACTTCCAGCGCCTAGCCCATGCCTGGCTCAGAGTGAGTGATCAGTAAGCCAGTTTTAATAAGCTCACTGACAGCCTTGTGACGTGTGGATGACCGACAGCACTCACTGGCTAATGAAAATGAAATTCAGGGAGGTGAAGTGGCTTGCCTGAGGCACATGGCTGGGAAGGGCAGGACAAGGTCTGAACCCAGTGTCTGATTCCACGGTCAGTGCCCTTCACCACTGTGCTCCTTCCTGCTGTGACTCTGGGTACCACTTGCGAGAACCCTGGGTTCCCACCCAGCCATCCCCAGCCTCAGTGACAATGCGAAAAATCTCTTCCTTCTCTGGGCCAGATCTAGGTAACCTCTGAGGCCCCTTTCAGTTCTGCACCTCTGGGAAGTATCAGTAAGTGACATTTCTTCAGAGCGGATGATGTGCTGGACACTGTCCTGACTACCTTACATGCATTATCTCATTTAATTCTTACCACCATCCCAGGAGGTTAGAAATATTGTTATCATCCCCAATTTGCAGTGAGAAAAAGCCCCACAGCCACACAGTGATGGAGCTGAGATCCAAGCCCGGGCAGTTTGACCCAGAAGTCTTGGGCTTCGCCTGTCTACCCCACCCCTCACTTCTCAGTGGCCCCAGTCCCTTTCCTGGGGAGTGAGTGAACAGTGAAGGAAGCAGGGGAGGTCTTTTCTTTGGCCCACTTTCTTTGGGCAGAAGTTAATGGGCAGGAATGCTCATCTTCCCCCAGCTCTGCTTCCAAATGACTTTGAGGGAGGAGGGAGTCCCTAGGGTCACCCTGAGGAAGATACCTTTGACATGGGAGATGGGGAAGCCCTCAAGACCACCCAGGGCTAGGGTGTGACCATAGCCAGAAAGGCAAGGAAGGTTTGAGACCTGATCAGGAAGAGAAAAGGCTGCATGAGACCAGAGGAGGAGGACAAGATGGGAAGCCCCACGCCACAGCTCCCCCGGAAGGAGGGGCCACAGAGCCTGTCTCCCCAAAGCCCCACATAGAGCAGGAGCCCAGAGGCCACCCAGGGCTGGGGGCAAGAAGAGTGGCAGAAAGAAAAAGGGCTCAAATGATCTGCTCCCTTATCCAGAGAGGAAAGCAGCAAACGGAGAAAGAGTGCAGGAAAGGAGCTGGAAAGAAAACTCTTTCTGCAAAAACTCGTGTTGTCTCTCCCCACTTTAATGCCTGCAGCAAAAATGACTAAAGAATAACTATAACAGCAAACACTTATCTAAGCATCTACCACGTGTCCGGCAGTTAAGAGTGTGAATGTGGGGCCGGGCGCGGTGGCTCATTTCTATATTCCCAGCACTTTGGGAGGCCAAGGTGGGCAGATCACCTGAGATCAGGAGTTCAAGACCAGCCTGACCAACGTGGTGAAACCCTATCTCTACTAAAAATACAAAAATTAGCTGGGTGTGGTGGCACGTGCCTGTAATCCCAGCTACTCGGGAGACTAAGGCAGGAGAATCACTTGAACCTGGGAGTTGGGGGTTGCAGTGAGCTGAGATTATACCACTGCACTCCAGCCTGGGCGACAGAGAGAAACTCCATTAAAAAAAAAATGTGAATGTGGAATATCTAATTTGATTGTCACAACAGCCCTATGAGATAGGAACTATGATGCCATTTTACAGAGGAAGAAACTAAGTCAGTTATGCAGAAAAGTTCATGGAGCAGTTAAATTGCTTGCCCAGGGTCTTACAGTAGAAGCAGGATTTGAACCCAGGCAGAGCAAGGCCAGAGCCAGTCTGGGACAGACGGAGACTCAGACAGCAGACATTTCACAGGCTGGTGATGACAGAAAAGAGAAGCAGCATTGACTGATTGACTGATTGACTGATTGGTTGGTTGGTTGGTTGGCTAATCCCAGTGTGCTTCCCCAGCAGGGTTTCCCAGAGGGTGATCAGAGCCTTGCTGTGAAGACTTTGGTTTTGAAGGGTGGGAAACAGCAGGGAAAGAAAGAGAGGCAGCCAGAGGCGTGGAGAGAGACACAGCCCAGAGACAGAGTTGAATCCCACAGACACAGGGGACAAGATCCAAAAAAGTGGAACTGGAGAGAACAAAGCGGGAGGGTGGATTGTTTTCCCCAAGCCTGGGGTAAAGTCCCCAACACCCGCAAGAGCAGCAGGGGAGCTGGGAGCCAGTGAGGGACAGGCCCCCGGCCTGGGGCCCTGAGAGGGGTGGACAGTAGCTGGCCAGCTGCAAAGATCCCAGTGCTGACAGAGCTGCTGGCCGCTTTCCAGGCATCTTCCCCCAGTGAAGAACCATCCTCACTACAGACGGCCCTGAGAGGTCACACCGAGTCAGCCCTCCCTCCTTCCCCACTGAAGGCAGACCAGGTCTCCGGAGAGGGGGAGAGAGGCGGGGATGGAGGAGAAGGTATCCTTTCCGGAGACGCTTCCCCGTCACTGTAACACACACGCCCATGCATACACACCCTCTGCTGTATATGGTCTTTTATCAAAGGTGCCTGCAGTTCCGCTTCTCCGTACGGACACACCAGAAAGTCAGGGGGAAAAGCATCAGTAGGGCTCATCAGGAGCTCTATTTCACCCTAGCTGCAGCTCTTGCGTAGCCATGTCAATCAAGGGGTTGGTGAGGTGTGGGTGGCCACTCCCCCCAAGGTCAGAAGTTGTGGGACACGAGCTCAGAGGGGCAGGGGTTTAGGTGGAGAGAGGAAGGTCCCTTCCCTGCTGGGAGAGCTCCTGGGGGAAGCTGGGTCTGATGACCACCCTATCCTCGCTGCATGGTGCAAGGCTGGCTGGATGGAAAGGAAGGGTGGTAGGAAAGGAGGGAGGGGGTGCTGATTTGCTGAGAATCTACTGTGCACTGAGATCTGTGCCAAACAGAAAGAAACCTCTTTGCCCCAGTGCCCAAGGGGAAATGACCCCTGCCACACACCCCAACACACACAGGGCATCACCCATACGTTCACTCGCTCAAGCATATACTGAGAGCCTCTTCGTGGTTGGCCCCGTGTGCTGGGGCTGCAGCAGTGAACCAAGCAGATAAAACCTCCACCCTCCGGGAGTTTGCACTCTAACACAGGAGACAGATAGTGGGTACCTAAAAACATAACGGAAGGTCGGATAGTGACAAGTGCTAGGAAGGGAGGACAGAGCTGGGGACTCTCTGATAAGGGGACAATCGTACAGAAGCCTGAGTGGGTGAGGGAGCAGGCCATGAGGGTATCTGGGAGAAGAGCATTCTCAGGACAGCAAATGCAAAGGCCCTCAGACAGACAGTGCTTGGATGTTCAAGGGACGCCCGGAAGGCCACTGTGGCTGTGGCCACGTGAGCAAGCAGCAGAGGCAGAGCCTGAGGCTGCAGCAGGATCAGGAGCTGGGCATACCAGGCCTGCAGGCTGATTCAAGGACATGAGTGTTACTCTAAGTGAGACGAGCACCTCTGAGCTGTGGAAGAACACGCTCACATTTTGGGATGTGTGTGGAAAATGGACCATGGGGGCTCAACTCTGACACTAGGCGTCCCTGCTACATTGGCCACCCAACCAGCCCAAAGGACCTTGGGCCCTGCGAGGGGTGGACAGTAGCTGGCCAGCCACAAAGATCCCAGTGCTGACAGAGCTGCTGGCCACTCTGCTACCTCATTCTGGCAACTACCAGAATGAGGGAATGGAAAGGAGAGGACCCCTTCCCAGCTCCATCACCAAATCAGCAAAAGCCCTGAAGCCCCTACCTTCCTGCCTGTGTGAGCCACTGAGAGCAGCCCCTGGTTACGCTTTGAGTTGCCCCATACATATTTTATGCATCCTTCTGGCCATCTCGAAAGGGGCCCTGCTCTCTGCCAAGTCTTGCGCTGGACATGGAGACATAGCACAGAGCAAGGTCACTGCCTCCAAGGAGCTCAGGCTCCACAGGGGCACCAGCCACATCAACAGATGGTTCCACTGCAGCAGGACCCTTGTTGGGACAAAGGCGAACACAGGGGCTCAGGGGCTCTGCACCCAGCCTGGGGGGCTCAGGGAAGTATCTGCACTGGGGCACGCTGACTCACCCCATGCCTGAGCTGGAGGAAGCTGCAGAGTACCAGCTTCACACCCTTTCCCCGACCCATGTTACAGGTGGGGAAACCGAGGCCCAGGGAGAGAACGGGCGGGCTCAGGGTCACGTCGAAAGTTCACAGCCTAGGCTCTTCCTACTCAAAGTCAGCCTCTATTAAGGAAGAGGGAATAGGGGGCCCTAGACTGAAGGCTCCTTGATGGCGGGGACGAGGCATGTCACTGGCCACGGCAGCCCCCTCCCCTGCTGCTTGTGCTTGGTAATTTCTGCTGAATGAGTGAGGGACGGAGGGGAGATCACACCCAATCATGGGAGCCAAAGCCCTCCTCCCTCATCAGGGCAGAGACGGCAGAGGCCTTGCTACTGGGAATCACAGGAGGATGCCTCTTCTCCCTGCATCTGACCTGCCTGGGTCCCACTGATGGCAGACAGGAGCACCACTGCTTCCCCCAGGTCCTCTTTGGAAGCCTCTGGAGCCAGTTCCTCACCTGAGCCCATGACGGCACCCTCCCACACTCCTCCCATAGTAAGGAGATCAGGTGGTGATCATTAATACTTGTTTAATGATCATATAATCTTTAGGCATAAGACTCTCTCATTTCAATTACCCTGTTTGTAGAAGGGGAAACAGGATCAGAAAGGCTAACTCAGATCTGCGGTCTCCCACTCGAAAGTGGTGGAGCCAAGACTCAAATCCCACAGGATTCCTGCGCTGATGTGCTCAATCCTCCAAATACCATCTCCCCGGCTGGCACGGCCCCTCTGCTGGCCTACCCTGGGTTATTCTGGGCACTGCCAGTCCTGGAGGCTGGTCTACTGCAAAATGTTTTTTTTTTTTTAATCATTTTTTTCTTCAAACAAAGAAATCTTTTTTCAAATAAAATCAGGCAGGAATATCCAATCATAAGGTTTCACAAACTTTAAAAGCAGAGTTGCTTTGGAAACCCCCCATGCTGGAGTCTCTACAACTCCCTGCATGTGGGCTCAGCCAGGCTCTCCTTCTGAGGAGTTGGTGTCTCCCCTCTCTTCCCATCCCAGGCTTAGGGACATCCACCTCAAGGGCAGGTGGACGGGGGCCTTCTCCTCCCCACTTGGCAGATAAAGAAACTAAGCCCAGGCAGGGAGGTTGTTCCCCAGCTCTGCAGGATGCTCAGGGGCAGAGCTGCAACTGGGACTCAGTGTCCTGCTTCCTGTTCTGTGACATGGCAACTGCCTGCAGGACAGAAGTGACCAGCAGCAAGGGCAAGTAGAGGGGAAGCTGATATTACCCCAGGTAGGCAGGGTGCCCCTCCCACACAGCCTCCCACCTGCCAGGTATCCAACTACCTAAGCCTCCAGCCATCTGGCTAGCTGTGCTCTCCCTCCAGAACCCAAGGCAAGGCAAAGAAAATCCCTTATTCCTGGAGCAGCCTGCTCTTAAAGCCCCTAAGGCTTTCCCAGTACCGAAAAGCTTTAGGGGACCAGAGGGAGACCCTCTTGCAGAAGACCAAGGTCTGGAAGCCCCACTGGCATCTAAGCAGATTTCACCAAAGGACCACCCACTACTGTGGAGCAGGCCAGAGCCCCTGGGCAGGGCACCCAGACCCTCAGACCCACCCACAGAGCCAGCATCTCAGGATTCTGGCCTTTACAGAGGCAAATCTGAGGTTCTCAGTGTCCACAGGGATTCCAGATTCCAGGTGTTTACAGGGATATATCTGTGGTGTCTGCTGAGACTCTGAGACTGCATGTTATAAAATTATATGATTCTGACAAAGCGTGTAGTACATCTCAGACTGCATCATTCTCAGCAGGGAGCAGGTTCCTGAACTGTCCTGGGCCGCCTGTCCGCCCCTCCCCACGAGACAAGGCAGGCCCCTAATGCAGATCGGCAGAGCAGCCCCACCCTCCTGCCCTGGCCTGGCCACATAAATCACCCTCCCAATAATATTTGTATTGATTATCTAGATTGGAAGCCTCAATTGGCTCCATTGTCTCACTTCCTCTCCCCGGGCTCACAGATGGGGTCCCTTGGCCTCATCTGCGTTTCTAATGTGGCATTTAAATGGAGCAGCAGCAGCCAGCAAAGCCCTGCCCTGCCCTGGGTGTCGTGGGTCGGAGGAGTATAGAAACATATTCCTTGAGAGAGGACCATAAAATCTTAGAGAGTGTGTCGCTGGCAGAGAAGCCAGGAAGACCTAGTCCCTGGGTACTCAAAGCGCTGTCCACTGGCCCCGCCCAGGCACTCGTCAGACATGCAACAGATCAGGCCCCGCCCCCAAGACCCACTGAACCAACATGGGCATTTGGACAGGATCCTTCCATGGTCACATACACATTACACTTAAGAAGCATGGCCGGACATGATGGCTCACACCTGTAATACCAGCACTTAGGGAGGCAGAGGCGGGTGGATCACCTGAGATCAAGAATTCGAGACCAGCCTGACCAACATGGCAAAACCCCGTCGTCTCTACTAAAAATAAAAAATTAGCGGGGCATGGTGGTAGGTATAGTCCCAGCTTCTCCAGAGGCTGAGGCAGGAGAATCACTTGAACCTGGGAGGCGGAAGTTGCAGTGAGCTGAAATCACACCACTGCACTCCAGCCTGGGTGACAGAGTAAGACTCTGTCTCAAAAAGAAAAAAAGCACTGCTTTAGCCCAACCATTGTGTTGTGCAGAGGAGCAACCAAGGCCCAGAGAAGGCAAAAGGCTTGTCTGAGGTCACACAGCAGGAAAGATTCCCTGAGTTCCCAGTTCAGGCAGAGGGAATTCGAGGGCAAGTGACTTCTGGGGTGAGGGGCCGGCCATTTCCGGGCTCCCCTCCCTCTGGAGCTCCCGCCTCAGGTCTCAGGGCGTGGACAGATGGTTCAGACCAGAGTCTGACCCCCCTGTACTCTCACAGCCTGGAGGGGCCAATGAGAACTCCGGGGACTCCCCAGAAGGGCACCTCCTCCCGCCCCGGCCAGCCAGCTGCCCCTTCTGGCAGCAACTGGACAGCAGATCCCAGGGAAAACCACCACCTGGGTCTGCCCAGCACAGCCAGGCGCCTGTGGAAGGGGGCACGAGGGATGGGAGGTCCCAAAGAGGCGGCCAGCAGAGGGCCTGGGAGAGGTGGGGAGGAGGGAAGCTATGGTCCGAAGGACGGAGACAGAGCTGGTGGGGAGGGGCCCGGGGGGTGGACAGAAACAAGACGGGAAGGGGGAAGAGCCGGGAAAGGAAGAAGGGGAAAGAGAGCGGGAGGGGAGCAGAGGCGGTAAAGAGTGATGGCAGGATGAAGGAGGGAGGCAGCTGGCCCGGAGGTGCACAAGCGCAGCGTGGCCCAGCCCTGCCCGGCCTGGCCGGGCCGGCCCAGCCCCCAGTGACGGTGCAGCTGCCACTCTTGGGCCCTACCATGAGGTCAGTCCTGCCCCGGGGCTGAGGGAAAATAAATGGTGTCCAAGATAAAAGGTCCAAGAAATTATTTGTCTTGTTGTCACGTCCTGACTGCAACGGGCAGGGCTGGCGGGGCATCGTCCCAGAAACGCCCAGGCTGGCAGGTTTGGCCCCACACAGAGGACCACGGCCCCAGCTCCCCAGGCTCAAGGCTGGGGCCTGGACCACCTCCCAGAATCTGGGCCTGAGAAGGCAGGAACGGGCGGGGGGGGGCAGATGCTTTCCCGGTGAGGAGCAAGGACCAGGAGGCCTCGAAGCAGTCTCCGCTTTTCCTGCCTGGCAATTTTAAATAAATAATCTACGTGGTATTTGCTCAGCGTCTGTCTAGGCCAGATGCCCTCCAAGCCCTGGGAAGGTGGAGTGCTGCCTGTTTCTCTCACTGCTGAGCACCTTTGTGGGCCAGGGGCTTGGGATGTCTCACTCCTACCAGCCATTGCAGAGGCAGCATAGGCAGGAAAGTGGGGAGAGTTCCCAAGTACTCCAGGAGGGATGGGCAGTTCCAGGGTCAAGGGCAGGTCAACAGGATCAGGGCCCAAGGTGTTATGAGTGCCACATATCACAAGCGCACAGGCTGAAGCTCAAAGAGCCCATATGCACACACACACATAATACACGCACTAGGCCGATTTCCACCACCACCGGCTTCCAGAAAGCATCACCCAGAGGCTCCTGCCCCTTGAAGTGGCTGAACCTAGGGCTGTTCCTATGGGAACAGCCACCTGCTTTAGGCCATCCCAGGCAAGTCACCAATACCACAGCAGATGCCACTTATGGGGCATTTACCAGCCAAAGAACTTTTCATTCACATCTTCAGTTAGTACTCCCAACAGTGCTCTCAAGGATTCACCATTACATCCCCATTTTACAGATCAGGAAACTGAGACCCAGAAGGAATCAGTGTCAGGTCCAAGATCAGCCAGGACCAGCAGAGCGGCATTTGAACTTGAGGTCTCTGAGGCCGGGAAGAGTATGTACACAGGGTAGGAGGAGAGGATTGGCACATACCATACTTGTCCCCATCCTCGCCACGGGCACTGATCCTGCGGCCCAGGACCTGGATGTGTTTCCCACTGGTCCGGCTGTAGAGCTGGTACAGCCGAAGCTGCTTACGGCTCACATCGTCCCGAGCCCGCGTCTGGTTCTCCACGTGGATGCGGAAGTCCACGTTGTCCTCAGCAACCAGCACCTGGGCAGGGAAAAGGACACAGTGAGTCACCCTGGATGTCCCGGGCCCGCTGCATGCAGGAGCCAGCCATGGCCACCACAAAGACCAAGGGCTTCTCTACACTGGCTCTGAGCCAGGCCTTGGCACACACTGATAACCAGCCCATCACTACTCCCATTCAAAAATGAGGCACCGGGGCTCTGAGAGGTGAGGCAAGCTGCCCACGGTGGCCCAGCCAGAAAGTGGCAAAGCTAAGAATCAGGCCTAGGTCGATGTGACAACAAAGCTTCTCTTTCCACCGCAGCCACACAGTAAAGCAAGAATGATTCTCAGTAAAATGGAGGGGCAGAGTCCCCACCCTGATTCCATCCCGGGGTGGCTGCGAGCCTACGTGAGTAAACGGGAAGAAAAGTACTAAATCCATATGGACATGGGTGAGGAATGAGAGGGGATGGAGCACTGGGTCCATGGGGAAGGAGGGAGGCCTGGAGAGCCTCGTCCAGGGAGCCAGCGTGGCAGAGTCCGCTGTGACTTTACCCCCTGAAGCTGATGCGGGGGTCTCCTCCTCACCCCACGAGGGTCCTCATGCTCACTCCCACTCCAAACATCTGCCCACATACTGAGTTAGGAGAAGCCTTTGCTTTGCATCTGCCACCAAAATTCTATCTCCCTCAAGGCTTAGCTTGTGCCTGTCCACATCTTCCAGGAAGCCTTCTCTGGTGACATCAACACATACTGCTCCCATCTTCCTTCCCCTCTCATTGGGACAATTTGCATCTGCCTCCTCACTGGCCTTCTGCCTCCACTCTCGCCCGCTGGTAGTCTCTCTTCCACCAAACCTCATCCCTTCTCCACACTCTCCCGGACTTCCCATCACACTTCGGTGAAGGACTCCTCCAAGGCCTCAGGGCCCTGCAAGGCAAGCCTCTGGCTGCTTTTCACCTTCCTCCCCCACCACGACCCCCTACCAGCCATGCTAGCCACTGGCCACCTTGGCATGGCTCTGGGTGTTCCAAAATCAAAACACACTCCTGCCCCAGGGCCTTTGCACTTGTTCTTCCTTCTGCTTTGATGCTCTTCCCCAGATCCTTACATTCTAAGCCCTTGAGCTCACTCAGGTCTCTGCTCAAATGTTACCTCCTCATGCAGGCCTTCCTGGACCCCTCTCTGAAGTTCTGTGACTCTCCCTCCTTCCACCATGCTTTGTGCTTCTTTCCAGCACTGATCTGGGTTTTGTCTTTTGGCCCCAGTAGGCTGGTAGTACCGTGAAAAAAAAAAGAGAGAGAGAGAGAAAGCTGGAGCGGTGTCTCCCATTGCCACTATTCCACAGCACCTAACACGGTAGAAACTCAAACACTTCTTGAATGGATGCATGAACAAATATTGAAAAGGCCTGCTGTCATGCCATTTAGCATTGGCGTAGGGTCCCCTACACCCTGCTGGTTGTTTGCATGTCCTGTCCCATGTTAACCATAAGGCTGAGCCATTCCTGAAGCCCAGACAGCATTCTGGGTTTGTTTCCTGTGTGCCCACAAAGTCTATCACAATGCTAGTCACAAGGGACGCCATTCCCGGGCTGGCACAGCCCCACCCAGCCCATGGTAAAGCTCTTGGGACCCTGGCTGCCTGAACATCTGTTTCACCTCTCAGCTGTGAACTCCCAAGGGCAGGGATGTGTTTCCTTCATTTGCTACACCAGGATCTCTGTCCCCACGCTGACCTGCACATATCCCTCGATCCTGGCCTGGGCCCACAGGTATGTCTGCGGGACAGCACTGTTGAACCTTTGTGATTGTCCTCAGGGTGATAGCATCACCCCACACTGTGGATGAGGAAACTGTCAGCTCCACTGACAAGGCCCCAGAGCAGTAATGCAGAATTAATTCCAGGCCTTCTGACCCCAAAGCCCATGTTTCCTGTGCCCCATCCCCTGCAGGCCACTGCCTTGTAGGGCCCTGTCTGCCCCACCAGTGCCATCAGGAACTGGCCCTAGGTTCAAAACCCAGGCTATGCCACTCTCCAGCTAAGGGACCATATGCAAGTTATTAAACTCTAGTGCCTGTTTCCTCACCTATAAAATAACATGATGATAACAGCACCCTCCTCATGAGTGGCTGTAAAGATTAAACATATACAGCAATATATTAAGTGCTCAGAGCAGTGCCTGGCTCAGTAGGCGTCACTTGTGATAGAACACAAGGGAACCCTTTATGGGGCTCTAGGCGAAGCCCTACAAACCAGATTCACATTTGGGGAGATGCTATTGCTTCTGATAGTCCTGACAACCTGCGCCATGGGAACACTTACCACCCCCATTGAACGGATGGAGGCACTAAGGCCCAGAAAAGTTAAGTCCATTGCTCCAAACCACACAGCCCGCTGAGGCAGGGCCTGGCCTGTTGGCCCACCAAGTGTGCCTCCTCTTCACTTCCCCCACTCCTCACAGCCCGGATCTGATACCTGGGGCCCGCCTCCTTCCACATCCTGCTGCTCAGGCACAGAGGAACTTTAGCGCCCCTGAGGTCCACACCTGATGGGCATTTGTCCCGAAGAACCCCCACCCGTGGCCTTTGACCTTCCTGGAATGACTTCCGAAGGTGGTTGGCCCTGTCCCCTCCCCCAAGGGCAGGCCTCTGGCGTCCCTCCCAGTCTTCCAACTCTCCTCCTGCTCACAGGAGACCTTATCGACCAGAGGTCAAACCAATCTCCTTGCCCCGGGTCCCCGAGGGGAGCTGCCCTGCCCCAGAAGCCGGCCTCCCATTAATGATTTTCTCCCTGGCCCACTGGACAGAGGCAGCGTGGGTGACCCAGGGTCAGCAGCGGCTATCGGGTGGCACTTCCCCAGTATGCGGGAGGGAACAATCCATCTTGCCCAGCTTCCACCATTGAAGCCCCACCCTGTGGCCAGATCAACCCCCAGGGAGGTAGCGGGGGTGGCCTCTGACTCGGAAACAGGGTCCATTCTCCTGGAAAGGCTGGAAGCACCCGGGGCTTCCCAGGCAAGACCTCTGGAGGATGTGACACCCCCACCCGAAGCCTTTCCTAGCCCCACCTCCCAGGCTGGGTGAGAGCCCCTGAACACTCTACGGCAATGGCTTATTGTCCCAAGTCCAGTGTGACTGGTTCATCCCTGAATCTCAGCTCTGCCCTCAGAAGGCAACCAGCAAACACACGCCAAAAGGCTGTGGCCAAAAGCGAGGGAAACCTGGAGGTCAACATCAGCCCTCCCACTCACCACCCAGAGTGCCCCACAGAGGGATGTGTTAAAGCAACAGCATTCCTCTGCTCCAGACACTCTGCTAAGAAGATCCGTAGGCCAGGCACAGTGGCTCAGCACTTTGGGAGGCTGAGGTGAGTGGATCTCTTGATGCCAGGATTTCAAGACCAGCCTGGCCAACATAGTGAAACCCTGTCTCTACTGAAAATACAAAAATTAGTGGGGCTTGGTGGTGCACGCCTTTAATCCCAGCTACTGAGGAGGCTGAGGCCACAGAATCACTTGAACCCAGGAGGCAAAGGTTGCTGTGAGCCAAGATCGCACCACTGCACTCTAGCCTGGACGACAGAGTGAGAATCTGTCTTAAAATAAATAAATAAATAAACAAACAAACAAGAAGAACTTTAAAAAGAAGACGACGACGACGACCCTTAGACACAGCACCTCAGTGACCCATGGAGGTGAGCACCAGTTAAAGCCCATGTCAAGGTCTGCCGCTAGAGCACATGCATAGTGGGGCTGCCTTGGACATGTCCACTTCTGTCCTGCTAGCTGGGTGGCAGGTCACTTGGCTGAGTGCCCTTCAAGGCGGCCCTGTCTTCAAGATCTTCCCAGAACAGTGTTGCTGTCTGCCTGGCTAACACCCCTCCAGGCACACAATGATCAGGGGTGTTGAAAAGCTGCGGTGTGAAAAAAATCAAATTGCTGCAACTTTTTTTTGAGACTGAGTCTCATTCTGTCACCCAGGCTGGAGTGCAGTGGTGCAATCTCGGCTCACTGCAACCTCCGCCTCCCGGGTTCAAGCAATTCTCCTACCTCAGCCTCCCTGAGTACTGGGATTTACAGGCGTGCCACCACGCCCAGCTAATTTTTGTATTTTTAGTAGAGACAGGGTTTTACTATGTTAGCCAGGCTGGTCTTGAACTCCTAACCTCAGGTGATCCACCTGCCTTGGCCTCCCAAAATGCTGGAATTACACGTATGAGCCACCGTGTCCGGCCTGCTGCAACTCTTGAAAGGAAGTCTTCTACAGAGGCAAGGTGCCTTTGTCACTCCACCTTGCCCACCGCGCCATACACATGGATTATCTTTTGGGTGGATGCAGCCTTTCTCATAGCATGGTAGCCTAGAGTCCCCTGCAGCCTAAGATCCCAACTTTCCCCAGCCCCTGCTTCCCCTGCCTTGAGGGCTTCAGCTCTGGTAGAAATGTTCACTCTTCCAATGCAGCACTTGCTGCACAGAGGCAACGAGGCCCCAAGAGGCTCAAATCCCTCCCCAAGCCTGCCAAGGTCCCCAGGCCCTGGGGACAATCACGGGGCTCAGTGGCACAGAGCCCACCCACCTCCTACCTTCGGTCCCATTCTCACCCGCTACAGTTCTTCACACACAAGGTGATGCCATGGCCCTGCACAGGCTCCCCATTACCCAGGACAACAGCCAAGTGTCATGCTTACAATCGAACCCCCCATCTACCTTCCAAGCCTCCTCTCTTAGGCACCTTGGTAAGAACCTTCCACAGGGAGAAAAGAGGTTGAGGTGAGCCTCCAGCCTAGTGCCAGCTTCTGGAGATCAACCAAGGTACCACTACACACGAGGGCATCCAATAGCGATGGCCTCCATCACTCCCTCTGGTCGGAAGATTTCGGCCTCTCCAGCCCACTCATGGCTGAAAAGCATGTTTGGGATCCTTCTCTTTCTTCCTGGGCCCCATTGCTACCTCCCACAAATGTGCATGACATCACACATCGCCTATGTACACACACCACACATGCAACATTAACACAGTAACCAGCACTGACTGACCTTAGCTGTCCCCTGGCTTCAGCTCCAGTCAACCAACTTACTTGACTCCTTCAGCTCTCAGTTTCCCCATCAGCAAAATGGGGACAGTTTATCATATTTATCTCAGAAAAAGATTCTATTAGTAACAATAATTACTCATTTTCCTTTTTCTTTTTTTTTGAGATGAACTCTTGCTCTGTCACCCAGGCTGGAGTGCAGTGGAGTGGTCTTGTTTCACTGCAACCTCCACCTCCCAGGTTTAAGTGATTCTCCTGCCTCAGCCTCCCGAGTAGCTGGGATCACACACGCATGCCACCACGTCCAGCTAATTTTTTGTATTTTTAGTAAAGATGGGGTTTCACCATGTTGGCCAGGCTGGTGACCTCGTGACCTCGTGATCCACCCACCTCAGCCTCCCAAAGTGCTGAGATTACAGGCGTGAGCCACCGCGCCCAGCCACTTGCTTTTCTTTACTTTTGTAAAGTGTTGAGCACTTCCTCTGTGCTAAGAATCTCGAGGTGTCTCCCTCCCTAATGACGAGAACAATCCTATGAGTTGGTATGATTATTATCCCCATTTTACAGAGAGGGAAACTGAGGCTCACAGAAGTTATATCATTTGTTATATGACACAGATTTGGAAAGAAATCAAGATTCAAATCCAGCCCGGTTTCTCTCCTGCTTCACCCTCGCCTGCAACTGTTCTCCCTCCAGCTCCTCACCCACCATTCTACTTTTCCAGGACGACAACTGGTTCAGGCCACAGGCCACCGTTTGGGGGTAAGGAGGTTGGAATATTGTCCACAAAAGAGCTGGGGGCTTTGAGCTTTCTGCCTCCACCCAAGAGAGAAGGATGGGGTCCCATGGACCTTCCCGCCCAGTGCCCATTCTCTGATCCTTGAGGCTTCATGCAACCCATGCCCCTGTCTTCAGGAAACTTGCCCAGAAAGGGAGGGGCTCCCTGGTCCCAGGAGGGGCAGCCTCCAGACTTCCGGCCACCTTCCACACCACTGCCTCCTCCTGCAGCAGCGGCAACGGGCCAGCGAGGTTTTCAGAGCATCACTAAACCCTAGGACCTTCATCCTCTCCAGCCGGGGTTCTGGTAAAGTCAGCCCCTCTCTCCACCTGAAAACGCAGCTCTGCTAACTTCCTGGACTCTGGCCTGGGGGCGCTCTCTGGATTATTGTCACAGAGAGTGAAGCTTACGTTGGCTCCCACTGGCTGGGCCCTTGCCCCTGTGCCAGGCCCCATGTCCACTCCTCACACAGCCTGAGCAGCTGAAACTATTACTATGCCCGGGTTCCAAGTGACAAAGGAAGACGCAAAGAGGTCACGGGACTGGCCCAAATTGAACAGAAACTGACTGAGTTGTGATCTGAACTCATCTCTGGCTCTGAAGCCCATGAGTTTCCCATGGACAGAAAGGGTAGGAAGAAGGCTGGGCCCACCCTGAATCTGAATGTGGCTCCCATGGGTGCCCCCGCCTCCTCAACCCCGGGCTTCTGTCCTCCTTCCTGTCACATTCCCCACACCAACTCAGCCAGGACAGACAGTGACTCCGCAAAGGGCCCTTCCCCACCCCCAAGCCTGTCCATTAAGCTCCCAGGGCTATCAATGTATTGATTGGCAGGGTTGAGCCATCCGCAGGGAAGGGGGGCACTGCAGGATGGGGGCTGGGCCCGAGGGTCGGCCTCCCTCTCCCCATACATCAGCCTTCGTGGTACAGATCGTCAATACGGGCGCCACTGCTGCAGGCAGCCAACCCTGGAGCGGTAAAGACCCATGCCCTGTTCTCCTGCTCCCTTTCCTCTTCCCGCCGATCCCTGCTTCAGTTCTAGCTCCCTAAAGGCCCTGGGTAGGGAGAGTATCCATCCATGCCCAAGAGATAACTAACAAGCCCTTTATTCCAGCATTCAAAGCCCACCACAGCCTTTTCCATCACCCCCATTCCTGGGAATGGATGCGCCAGCCACCCCAGTTGGCTTGGAGCTCCATGAGTCCACCAGGCTGATCCCTGCTTCCAGGTAACACCATTCCGTGTGCCCACAAGGCTTTTCCGCGTAGGCGCATACACATATGCACGCACGCAGAGGTTCACAGTGTCCTCTTCACCTGGATTGCTCTTATTTCAAGGTCCACATGGACCCTCATCCTAGGCCAGACCCTCTTGCCCCAGAGTCTGGTTCTAGGCCAAGAGTACCCACCTACCCTTGAGTTCTTGCTCCTCTGCACATACCCCCAGTTTCTCTCAAGTCCCCAAGGGCTGGGGCAGGTGCTGGTCCTTGCTGTGTCCCAGCCCCTAGCACAGAGGAGTGGTTGGGGGAACTCAGTCCGGGTCCCGCCCCCCAGGAGAACCTCTCCCCTAAGCCTCCACTCACTGAGCCAAATTTCCTCCAGCATGCCAGGTCTGTGCCAGGTGCCATGGTGCCCGCAGCAGGGGTCAGACCTCCCTTTGACTTCCAAGAACCCATGGGCTGGCGGACAAGCCAGGCTTGAGGCACTCCAGAGTTGAATGCAGAAGCGCAGCTCACATTTACTTAACACTTATCATGAGCCAAGCGCTGTGCCAATTGCTTCCCTCGGGTAGGGGGAACTCACCCTTCCGGCAACACCAGGAGGGAGGTTTCTGTCCTGATGCCTACAGGAATGATAAGCCACAGAGAGGCCAGTCAATCACTCAATCACACAGCCACCTGAAGCAGTGCTGGGCCCAGAACCCATCTATCCCTGTGAGCCCCACAGAGAGTCCCCTGAATCAAAGGCAGTGGCCAAGTGCTATGTGATTCCAAGGCAGAAGGTGGGATGGGTATCAGGGGAAGCAGAGCTGTCCAAAGTGCATGCCACCTCTTCATGGAGAACACATGGAAGGGAACGCCTTGGACACCTTCTTCATTTCCCTCAAAACCAGTCCAGGTATGCAGCAAGTGCCCCAGAAATGTTTGTGGATTGTTGATGTGGATTGTGGATTGTTTGTGGATTGTTGATAAGGAGCAACACTATCTTTAAGTGCCTACTGCATATCTGGTCATCAATTACTTTTACCAACAAGCCAGGGGAGTGGAATTATTATTCTTATTTTTCGCATGATGAGGAAGTGGAGACTCAGAGAGGTTAAGGGCCTTGCCCAAGGCCACACAGTCTTGAGTGACAGAATGGCAATTAAATCCAGACCTAAGTCCGAAGCCTGTGTTCCCAACTCAGAGTGGAGGAGGCCTGATGTCACTGATCCAAGGAACACATCCCTTCTAGCTATCTCCAGCACCCACAGCATGTTATGTACCTAACACAGACAATATAAGTGATTGAACAACTACTATCACTCCATTATTCATCGAGTGTTTTGCCGTTGTGCTAGCTACTCTGCATGCTATATCCCACTTAGTTCTCACAATAGCCCTTAAGAAGTAGCTATTTCTCATGATCCCATTTTACAGATGGGGAAACTGAGGTGCAGAAGATTGAAGGTTAAGGAATATTTGCTAAGCAGCTGCCAAGAAGAACAGCAGGATTCAACCTATGCCAAAGCCTATGCATTAAGCACCACAGAAGCCACTGACCCCACCTCACTGATACCCGGGTAGGTAAATCAAATCTCAGAGGGAGGTCAATGACCAGGGACGGAGCCAGGATTGGAACCCAGGGATTCAGGGATTCTGCTCGTTGGCCCACAGGAGGCTTATCTTTGGCCCCATCCTTGGCACAACAGCATTTTGAACGGCCTGAGGTCCTTTGCCACTGAGATGTCAAAGAAAACACACAGCCAGCAAGCTGGACCAAAGTCCAAGGGACTCAGTGACCTGCTAGGGTTCCAGAACAAATCCCCATGCTCCAGCCCAAAGTGCTGACAGCAGGCCCAAGCCCTTTCTAAGGCCAACCCTCCCCTTCATGCACGGCCACAGGTCCTGATGAGTTAGGGAAGAGCTGGCACAGCAAAAGCTAGGAGCATACAGGGGTTCCTCAGAGCAGCCTTCACCCACAGAAGGGAGCAATCAACACCTCCCCTCCCAAAGTGACCACAGGGCAGCAGCCCCCAGGAAGGACCCACTATACCTAACAGGGGGCGGGCAGGGGGCAAGGGACCCTCCTAAAGTAAGAGGCATAGGAGCTGGGTCTGGACGGCAAACAAGAGTTTGGGTCACGCACAGTCCCTTCACAACCACCTGAGGCAATAGGGACGGTGCCCTTGGTTGTTTTTTCCCATTGTACACATGCAGAAGCTGAGACCCAGGGAGGTTAAGTAACTTGCCCAAGGTCACACAGCAAAGGGAAGACAGAGCCACACTCCAGAGCCCTCATCGAAGTAAGCTTGAGTCTGAGAACCAGGCAGACCCAGAGCTGAATCCGGCTCTGCCTCTCTCTTGCTATGTGACCAAAAGCAGGCTAATTTCTGCCCCAGTGCCTCTACTTTTCTTTCTCTGTGGAATTCCCTAATTCCAGGCTGATTGTGAGGCTTGACCTGGATGTCAAAAGCACATGGCGGCCAGATGCGGTGGCTCACGCCTGTAATCCCAGCACTTCGGGAGGCTGAGGTGTGAGGATCACCTAAGGTCAGGAGTTTGAGACCAGCCTCACCAACATGGTGAAAACCCATCTCTACTAAAAATACAAAAATCAGCTGGGTGTGGTGGCATGCAGGCTGAGGCAGGAGAATTTCTTGAACCTGGCAGGTGGAGGTTGCAATGAGCTGAGATCACACCACTGCACTCCAGCCTGGGCGACAGAGCGAGACTCCATCTCAACAACAATAAAAAAAGTACTTGAAAAGTAGTAAGCACACTATACCTGGTGGCCACTATGAATATTGTTGTTTTTGAAGGCTTGATATGCCTGCACCCCGATTTTCCACACCCACAACTCTCCTGCTAGAGGACTAGGTCAGAAGCAAAAGGCCCTGCAGAAAATGGAAGTCTCTTCCTAATACCCGTCTAGACTCCCTTTGGGGGTCCACTGTGCCCTTGGAGCTGCCCAGGGCATGGTAGAGCCTGCATCTGTGACCCTGATGGGCTGCCCCAAGCCCGCTGACACTGGCCCTGCCAACCACAAGAAATTCTAAAAATCCACCTCCTTATCTCAGAGCGGGTGACACTCCCGGGCTTCAGGAATGCTGGTGGGGAGCCCCGATCCCTCCTCCTCCTCCTCCTCCACTGGGGAAAGGGTGGAAGAGGACCGCTGAATCCCCTGGCCCCCACCTTCCAAGTACTCCCCTCTAACTCTGGGACGCTCTCAGATCAACACATTTCAGGAGGATCAGGACCTGCAGACTCCAACTCGGACAGCCTCAAGCCCAGAGATGCCTACCTGGGCCCTCAACATCCCCCTACAGCAGAGTCCAGAAAGAATCTCACTGCAGACCCCTAGCGTGTCCCTAAGCCTCCATGGTCCCAGCAATACTCTTTCTGAATAATTTCAGGATTCTTTAAGGAGAAAGTCTACCTGCTATGGTAGAAAAAACACAAGATCTTGAATCCAGAGTCTTGGGTCTTAGTTATGACCCTAAACAAATCCCTTCCTCATTCTGTGGCTCAGTTTCTCCATCTGAGAAATAGAATTATTACCCTCTCTTACCTTGGTTTCCCTGTAGAATGGTTAACAGAACTGAACCAGCTTCCCGATGTAAGGGACACTCTAGAATTTCTACAAGCACCACCTTTTTCCTTCAAGCAAATCACTCAGTTTCTTCCTCTGCTAAATGGGAGGAAGATGTATGAGCCTGCCTCACTCCACTTTACAGTGCTGGGAGAGGAGGGGCAGAATAGACAAGCCTCTGTTCACCTGGCACTTTCTCCCTTTAAACTGGGAGCTCTTTGAGGCCAGGGACTAACCAGACCTTATTCCCAAGGCAGCAAGAAGGAGGCTCCCAGCAAGTATGTGTTGAATGAATATGTGACCGTGGAGGGATGGGTGACGTTGATTCAAGAATGTAAAAGGCTGGGCACAGTGGCTCATGCCTGTAATCCCAGCATTTTGGGAGGCCGAGGCAGGCGGATCACCTGAGGTCAGTAGTTCGAGATCGTCCTGGCCAACATGGTGAAACCCTGTCTCTACTAAAAATACAAAAATTAGGCCAGCATGGTGGCACGCACCTGTAATCCCAGCTACTCAGGAGGCTGAGGAAGGAGAGTCACTTGAACCCAGGAGGCAGAGGCTGCAATGAGCCAAGATCACACCACTGCACTCCAGCCTGGATGACAGAACTCAGGAAAAAAAAAAGTGCCATCCACTAAGAGAGCTTCCCATCCTCTTTTTGTCCCAAAGGACACCTTCTCCAGCTTCCGCATGCTAGCCAGATTAAAGAAAGGGTCTAAACCTCACTGAGGAGGCTGGGTATGGAGGTAGTCAGGCCAAGAGGGGGCGTGGAAGGAAACTTCCAAACTTGAACACTTCTTGCGGTGAGAGAGGAAGTGGCGCTGCAGGAGGGACAAGGGGCTAAGAGGCTGGCAGGAGGGACAAGAGGCCAAGGGATGCCCCCCACCCCTCCCCGCCTGGCCCGCCTCATGCCTGGTCTGTCTGGGGAAAGCCAGGACCTAGCCGAGCCTGGCGGCAGGAACAATGTCAGGCAGGTGCCAGCCGAGCTGCGTGAAAGGCCCAGCCCGGTGTCATTGTCAGAGCTCAGCCAAGTGCAGAAAAGCAATTTACTGGTCACGCCGCTTGCTCCCCACGGAAATTTTTAAAATTCTTCCAATTTGAGCTATCTATGGTGTCCCGAGTCACATGGAGAAGGGATGAAGGGACTTTATTAAATTCCCAGCTTCCCACTTCCCAGGGTGGCTGGCGGGTGAGGGCGGGGCTCACCGCTTTGGGGGTGGGCAAGATGGTATCTGGCATTGAATGTGCTCATGGAAACGTAGCTGGGGGCAGGGACCCATTCTGAGCCTGGTAGCGATGGACAGGAGGAAAGGAGGGGCCCAGAAACTCAGCTGCTAAGACTGGACCAGTCCTGGAAAGCACTGACGTGGGGGAGGGAAGGGTGCAGACACATCCATTTCCCAGCAGCAACAATGCGCCTTCCTGGGTGGGTGAGAATTTGCAAAACTTCTTCCCCCACTCCAGCCCCCCATCATATACCAGTTTAACCCCATGACCACCCATTTCACAAATGACGCAGCTAAGACTCCAGGGATCCACAGAGAGGGAAAGATGGAGCTGGAGCTGGAGTTCAGGCCTAGGCCACTGGATTGCAAAGCCCTGAGCCCTTCCTGCCATGCAGAGAGGCCCCCCTGGCCCCTGCTCACCCTAATGAAGCTTGAACTGTACCCACTGAGTGCAGCCTGCCCAAACCTCAGCAGGGAGCAGGCCTCAGACTCCTGGCAGTTAACATCATGTGGCTCCTACCCCTCATCTCAACCATTAAGGCCACCCCACCTTTGTTCCTGTAGTATGAATGGGGACAACCCTGCCCATAACCCCCAGGATAACACTGCTTCATCTTTAGGTGTCACAGATGTTTTGAAACTCTGTGGGGAGACAAGAACCCTCTTCCAGACACAGCACATCTGAGCACCATTTTTGCGCAATGTTTCAAGGGCCTCACCCTCCCACAATTGCATCCTTTACACTCCAAGGATACATGGACCATGGGTTAAAAACATCAGTCCTATGGCACTTCGGAAGCAGAAAGGCCGGTAAACAAAGGGGCAAAGGAAGGGGAAAGGCAGAGGCGGTGGAGAAAGGAGCCTCCCTCACCTGTTCCAAGGCTGCCTCCTGACCTAACTCGGGCAGATCACCCAGCTCTTTCCCAAGATGCTGGCTCTAGCTCTGGCCAGGAGGTGGAGGTGGGATGCAGAGTCACACTCCCTCCCTCCAGCACCCCGGAGAACACAAAGACCACACAGCAGCCCCTCCTGGGCCCCACTTCAAGAAGAACCAAGAGCAGCAGGTATCGAGAGGCTTGAGCCACACATCTGAAGGCTTCCCTGCTACTCCATGCTACTCCATCCCTCCTGCCCCCAGGCTCAGCATTCTGGAATCAAGCTCTTGCCCAAGTCAGACAAGCAGACCCCCTGGAGTGACCCCAGGGCCTGCCCTCTGCAGGCTCAGCTGCAGACTAGGCAGGCCATGCCTGGCACTGGCCTCCCTCTTTGACACCAGCCATTCCCCACCCCCGCCCCCATCACCACACAGGGTCACATCTGCTTTGGCAAACAGCCAGTCTTAAGTTACTGACTCCAGTTGTATTGATTCAAGGAGTCACTGGGGACCCCAGCCTGGCCAGCAAGAGGAAAGAACCCATCAGTCCGTCTGTCCATCCACTCTTCCAGGCCAAAGCCCCACTGGATGTGTCAGCTCAGTGCCTATCAGGAGGGTAACAACCCTCTCCTGGGCTTGGAAGGAAGACACCAGGCCCACCACTGCCAACACGCAGCAGTGCTCAAGGCACACAACACTCCCTAAGCCAGAAAACCGGGAGAACCACCACTTTCCTGTGCTCAAGGCTCTCTCTGAGGATCTCCAGAATCCAGAAGGCTAAGGTCTAAGCATCTTCTCTAATCCCAGAAAGCCACCTGCCTTCCACCGAGGGGGAAGGGTCAGACAACCCTCTTTTGGCCTGTGTCCAGTTCCTCCTGGCTGCCCCCTTGTAGCTCTAGGAGGGTGGGGGCTTGGGGAGCTGACGCTTCCTATTCCCTTTGCCCGCCGCCGCCCCCCTCCCATCCATGCACTGGCAGCCCAGGTCTGGTTCTAATCGGGGCTGAAGTCGGCTCCCTTTTCCCTCTTCTCTTTCCCTCCCCCCCCACCCTTTTTCCTTCATTTCTACGGCTTTGGAAGCCAGAGCGTTCCAACTGTCTGCGTGCCAAGACCTTCCCGAGTCTGAAAGCTGCTGAAGTAACAGATCAGATTTTAGCAAGTGCTTTCCAGGCTGAGCGCCAAGCCCTCTTCTGATTCACGGAGAGCGAGCGAACGGGGAGCAGGCGGGGAACCAGCGAGAGCTGCACCACCTTGGGCGAGGGCGTGCTGAGCGCGGCCCGTCCGGGAGCGGCCTCGCGGGCAACGGCCACTCGGCCTAGGCACCCTGTGCCTCCACTCGTCCCGGGCGTGTGTGTGTTTGTGTGTGTGTCTCAGTACAGCAAGCGACTTCAAAACCGCAGGGTAATTTACAACTGAAGCTTTCTCCCTGGACTCGAAATCCACTCGGCTGAAAGCCTTTTTGTTTGGAAGCGGCGATGTTAAGGGAAGGTTGGCAGAGAAAATCCCTAGGTCCTACCCCTCACTGGCTGCGGGCAGGGGTCTTAGAGCCAGGCAGATTGCGGCGGCTGAGTCCGCAGGCTTTGCGGGATCTCCTCCCAGCCAAAGCCGACAGGGGCCGCGACTGCCCGCGCTGGCTCTAGCCCCGAAGCAGAGCCCCTTGCCCTTGGCCGGTCCCCCGCCGGCGCAGGGTGCGCGCGGAGCCGCCCTTCCGTGCCCTGGGAACAGGTGCACTGGGCTTGGCGCCCAAGAGAGGTGGGGCACAGGGAGGGGGCGCGGCCGGGGAAGTGGGGTCAGCAGGTACCGCGAGGCAGGGGCGGGAGAGGTCAATGTCAGGAGCCCACGTACCTGTACCTGGAAGCACAGCAGCAGGAAGTGTAAACACCTGCGGAAAAAAGATGGAGAGGCGGTCAGTGGGACCTGAGGGAGGGGGCGCACGGACAGACTCGCAGTCGAAGAGTCGGGCGAACGAACGGGCGGGCAGACAGAGGCACAGGGCACAGGCACACGGACAGACGGCCAAGCAGGGTGGGTAGCCCCGCGCGCGGGCGCTTACAGGCAAGTGCAGGCGGAGGGCGCTGAATACATCGCTGGGCGGGAGGGAGGCGGCGGCTCCTAGCCCAGCCTGCACATGTCCGCTTCGCGCGGCTGGGACCGGGCGCCTCCGCCGCCGCCGCCGCCGCCGCCGCCGCTGCTGCTGCTCCTTCCTCGCCGGCTGCTGCTGCTGCAGACTCTGCTGCTCCGGGGCGCTCCGCGGCGCGCCCTGCGGCATCAGCGCCCCGCGCGGCTCCTCCCGAGCGCTGCGCCCTCCGGGCTGGCGCAGAGGCTGCGGGGCGGCAGCCGCTGTGCAGAAGGCGCCCGGCTGCTGCGGGGAAGCTTGCTCACTGCTGACCGGCCGTCCGGGCGTCTGCGGGAGGCTGGCTGCCCGGCTCAGTCCGCGGACAGCATGCGCAGCAGGGCTGGAAGTCGGGTTGAGCTCTCCGGCAGGGACGCGGGGCTGCGTGGGTCCAGGGTTCAGCGCTCCAGGTTCGGGGCGCGCGGCTGCGGCGCTAACGCGTCACGGCCGCTCCGTCTGGGCGCCCGCCGGCTCATGTCTCCTCCTCCCCGTCTCTCCGGCCGTGCGCATCGCCGCCTCCCACCACTGGCGGCGGCCGGGGCGTTTTCTACGCGCGGGCGGCGAGGGGGCGGGGGGCCGGGGGCGGGCCCGGGCCCGAGCCGGCACAATGAGGATGCTGGGCCTGGGGGCTCCCCCCTCGGGGCGCGGCCGGACGGGCGCTCAGCTCGCCTGGGTGCGCCGAGCCCACATCAAAGGCGGCACTGCCTTCTCGCCTGCCTGCCGCGGCCTCTTGCTGCCTCCTCCTCCTCCTGGCGGCTCCGGGTTGGAGGGGAGGCGCTCAGACTCTCGGCGACGGGACCTGCAGCTCCGAAGGGGCAGGACCCGCGAGACCGGAGATAGCGCTGGAAGCCGTCGGAGCTCCGCGCCCGAGCGCAGTGACCCGCTCCTCCGCGCAAACGTTGCCCAAATTGGGCAGGCGATGGTCCCCAAGAACGCAGTTAGGTACGGAGCGTCCTCACCTGCCCACATTCGCTACTCGCGCTCACTCATCAGCGCTCGAATAGGGACCCGGGAGAGGGCGGGTCACACCCAGCCCCGGGCCGGCTCCACTGGAGGGGGGTCGCTTTTCCTCGCCCTGTGATCGTGGAGTTTCCCAGCCACCCTCTTGACTGCCTATCCACTTAAGTGAGCCCCCTTCCTCTTCTTACATCCCTGCTGCTGCGAAGGGGGCTCCGGGGCGTCTCTCCTTCCCACCCCTCGCCCCCTCCGGGGCTCTGGGGTCGGTTCACGGGATCCCAGCTAGGCTTTCCCATTGGCAAGCCAGCTTTGGAAACACACGGCTACCACCAAGCGGCCCCGAGACGTCACTGCAACCCCTGCACCGGCGGCTGCACGGCGGAAAGCATCCAGCAGGACTCTGGTCAGCGACCACGCTAAGGCCCTCTTTCGGTCTCCTCCCGACACCAGGCTAAGACTTGCCTCCGTTTGCATACGAAGCAGCTTCGTTCTTTTGACCAGGGCCCCATTCAATACACTGGTTCTTACCGCCTCCGCCCCTTCCAGAGGCATAACTCCTGTCCTTCCCACCAACCCCAAAACGTAGGTGTTCTTGTCACGCACCTGCCTCACTGTCTAGAGCCCGTGTCAAGCAAGCTTTGCTTGGGCCTGACGCTAAGGAAAATAGGTCACAATGAGAAAGACACTTGAGAACTGGTTCAAGCAAAACTCAGGAATCCAGGGTATTTGGTTAAAGCCTTCTTGCGTTGGCAATGGTTGATGGTCCCATTTCGCTAGAGCATAAACTGAGGTAGGTATTGACAAACGGTGCTATTTCCTGAAGCCATGAATATAAAACATTAGTAATTGTTCCAAGTATCAGGCCTCACTGCAAGCTATTTTAAGTTCCCTGTCAAAGCTGAGGCTATTTTAAACAGCCCCTTTTTCAACACTGGACACAAGTGCAGAAAACCTTTTCAAACCAAGTGCTCAGTGATGGGGAAAATTCCCGCGTGAAGGTTTTGGGCTGAATTTACTTAGACGTTCTCATTGCCAGAACTGGACTTGCAAAGTTACTCGTAACTTCCCAAGTTCTGGAGAAAATGAACGGATCCCAAGATAGGATGCAATGACCAACCATAAATAGAAATGGACAGAAATGCTCCCACCGGTGACCTGAGTCATTGCCGCCATCTTTGACCTTGCTTTATAGGAAGATTGACGAACCCAGTCAAGAGAGATTTTTGGCTTACCATCTGCTAGTTTGAAGTATCTCCTGGCTACGAATCATGCTTCCAATTTTCTGTACGGTTACTATTTTTTATTATTTGTGGATGGAGTGGGTATATAATATGTATACCCTATCTAAAATGCTTGCAATATTTTTCATTCTTCAGATTAAGTATATTTGCCAATCTCACTTATCAAACAAATCGACCAAAAAGTCCAGTCAAGAGAACAGTTCTGAGTAAGAGCATGAACTCAGGAATCAGAGGTACTGCATTTGAATATTGCCACCAACATTTACTTATAAATTCCAGCAAGCAACAGTCTGAGACTCTTCTGCTTCCTTATCTACAAAATATGGCTGAGAATAGTAACGACTCTCACAGAACTGTGAGTACTGAATGAGCGGTCTGCCACATAATGAAAGCTCCAAACGTTTTAGCTGTTAACTAATAATGCTAATTATGGTTTTCAGGTTATTTTCACATTTCTTTGTGAACAATTTCATGAAGTAGGGAGGCAGGATCATTTCCAATTTACAGTTGAAGAGGCGTCTAGTCAGAATGTCTTTTGAATCGAAATACATTTTATACCACACATTCTTTTCCCCACCATTCACAACCTCAAGTCTAGTTTCATGTACCTATTCACCAATATGACCTATTTATATGCCTGAATCTTAAATTTGGTATGTTCATACAACACTTAATATAAGCCGGGCACGGTGGCTCACGCCTGTAATCCCAGCACTTTGGGAGGCTGAGGTGGGCGGATCACCTGAGGTCAGGAGTTCGAGACCAGCCTGACCAATATGGTGAAACCCCATCTTTAAAAAAAAAAAAAACACTTAATATATACCACTATTTTAGTAGTCGCTTCTTATAAATTCAATCACAATTCACTGAGATCCTACAGTGTCAGGCCCCCATTAAAAGGCAAGGTCCCTGCACTAAAAAAGCACTTCTTTTCTACTAGGGAAGATGGGGAATAAGCAAATACACCAAGATATAAATGCTGGTTGGTTACCAGTGCTTTGAGAAAAACCAGTGGGATGAGATAAACGGCACGGGAGACAGAGAAGCCAGAAGACCTCTTGGTAACATTGAGGCTAAGACCACAAGACAGGAAATAGTCAGCCATGCAAAGGAGTATGTCAGGTAAAAGATGTGAAGTACCTCCAGTGGACAAAGGCTAGGCGACTGGCAGGGTTAGCCCGGGAGAGTGTGGCAAGAGATGAGGGTGAAAACAGGCAGTGTGCTTGACCATGCCTTGTAGTCAGGCCTTCACAGGAAATTAAGTAGACGTCAACAGCTTTTTGAAGGGTACCAGTTTTGCAATGCATCAGTTTTAAGTGTACAGTTCAGTTCTGACAAATGTATCCAGGTATAAGCACCACCTCTTCTCAGGTAATCTTCCCACCCCCAATTGCTGGTCCCTCCCAAGCAATCATTTATCTGCTGGCAGATACATTTATTTTCAATTTCACATAAACGGAACCACCCAGTATGTGCTTCTTTGTGTCTGGCTGAGCATGTTTGAGATTGATCCTTTGTTGCATTTTGCAGTAGTCAATCCCTTTTCATTACGGGATAGTATTTTATAGTATAGACATGCCAGAAGTTGTCAATTAAGGGCCTTGAAACGGGGTCAAAATCCAGTTTGTTAAAAAAATAAAAATAAATAAAAAATAAATAGAAAAAGCTTTACCCTGGGCTGGGGTGGGTGGATCACGAGGTTAGGAGTTCAAGACCAGCCTGGCCAAGATGGTGAAACCCTGTCTCTACTAAAAATAGAAAAATTCACCAGGCATGTTGATGGATGCCTATAATCCCAGCTGCGCGGGAGGCTGAGGCAGAGAATTGCTTGAACCCAGGAGGCGGAGTTTGCAGTGAGCCAAGATCATACCACTGTGCTCCAGCCTGGGCAACAGAGGGAGACTCCATCTAAAAATAAATAAATAAAGCATTACTGTGGCTAAGAATGAAGTGGAATGCTATTATACCATTCCACTTCATTCTTAGTAGCTGGAGTAAGGAGGACAGTGAGAAAGCTAGCTGTCACCAGTCCAGATAAGAGTATAGCCAGCTATGTGCTATTTTGGGGTCAGAATCAGACACGCCTGCATTCAATTCTCAGCTCTAAGCTAATAAACTCAGGCAATTTTCTGAGGGGAGTTGAGAATGTATGTTGACTGGTAACCCTATGAAATATAAGCCCTGCAGAGCATCTAAGTACCTTGCCTACTGACTAACCCTAAGCACCTAGAACTTTTATCTGAGACAGTATGTATTTAAATTAAATCCCCTTGTTCAAATGTGCAAGTAAACTAAGCCCCGCAATGTGTTTTTTTTTTTTTTTTTTTTTTCTTTTG
>NW_016107515.1:1756076-1771102 GCF_001604975.1 Cebus imitator
TGCAATGGCGCGATCTCGGCTCACCACAACCTCCGCCTCCCAGGTTCAGGCAATTCTCCTGCCCCAGCCTCCTGAGTCGCTGGGATTACAGGCACGCGCCACCATGCCCGGCTAATTTTTTGTATTTTTAGTAGAGACGGGATTTCACCATGCTGACCGGGATGGTCTCGATCTCTTGACCTCGTGATCCACCCGCCTCGGCCTCCCACAGTGCTGGGATTACAGGCTTGAGCCACTGCGCCCGGCTTGCCCCGCAATCTTTCCACTTGTTTTCCACTTCTCCCATCTTGACTGAGAAGAGTCCTAAGATTCAGGGAATCTGTGGAGTACAAATATTGTGGAGACAAAGAGGGAAAACATCTAGCCTAAGAACACAGAACAATGCACCCTCAAGCAACAGCACTGTCTTCAACAGTATCAGGTATTTTAATAAGAAAAGTAGACCCTTAGCACAGATGGGCTCTAAAGTTTTCTGAAAGCCATCTCCTAGAATTTGCACAGCATTAAAACTTGGGACCTCTGCTGCCAAGTCCATGAGTCAGGGAGCAACTGGCTCTTCGTTAAGGAACTGGCTGGACAGTAGCCTCAGACTTTCTCAAATAACTTTAACCCTGTATTTCCAGAATCCAGGCAACCCTTTAATGGGCTCAAGATATACTTGTAACCCTCAACTTAACCTTTTTTTCCTTGAACAATTTCCAACAAAAAACCCACACCCTATACAATGCTCATCTCCTCTCCTTGCTTATTAAGCTAGCACTGTCAAGAGCTGCATAACAGGTCATAGTGGCTCATGCCTGTAATCTCAGGCCTTTGGGAAGCTGAGGTGCTTGGATCATTTGACGTCAGGAGTTTGAGACCAGCCTGGCCAATATAGTGAAACCCTGTCTCTATAAAAAATACAAAAAGTGGTGGCATGCGCCTGTAGTCCCAGCTACTCAGAAGGCTGAGGTGGGAGAATCGCTGGAACCCAAGAGGAGGAGGTTGCAGTGAGCCAAGATCCTGCCACTGCACTCCAGCCTGGGCAAGAGAGTAAGAACCTATCTCAAAAAAATTAAAAAAAGAAAGAAAAAAGAAAAAGAAAAGAAAAATTTATCCATTAAAAAAAAAAAAAAAAAGCCGGCCAAGTGCAGTGGTTCATGCCTGTAAACCCAGCACTTTGGGAGGCCAACGCGGGCAGATCACCTGAGGTCAGGAGCTCGAGACCAGAATGGCCAACATGGTGAGACCCCGTCTCTACTAAAAATATAAAACAGCCAGGCATGGTGGCACGCAACTGTAGGTCTAGCTACTGGGGAGGCTGAAGCAGAAGAATCGCTTAAACCCAGGAGGCAGAGGTTACAGTAAGCTAAAATTGCCCCACTGCACTCCAGCCTGGGCAACAGGATGAGACTGTCTCAAAATATAGAAATAAAAGCTGCATAATGATGGTTTGGTTAACAGCAGACCACACGTATGGTGGGCCCAGACTGTAAGGGAGCTATTGTAGCAATTGTAACAGCATAGTACGATGCTGATGTAAAGAAACCTGTATTATGTACAGTATATACTTGATACTAAAAATATATATATTAACGGTTTACATATTTATTGTACTTATCAGTGTGCTCCTAAAAAAAAAAAAAAAAAAAAAGCCTCAGGTGGTATTCCAGAAGGCAATGTTACAGATGACAGCGGCCTCTTAGTGCCCTTGAAGACCTTCCAGTGGGACAATATATGTTGGATGAATGACATGTTGATGATCCTGACCCTGTGGTAGGCCTAGGCGAATGTATGTCTTAAACAAAAAAGTTGAAAAAAATTTTAATAGAAAGGTAGGTAATAAGAATGTATTTTTGCTGGGCACAGTGGCTCATGCTTAGTCAGATATGGTGGCACACACCTGTAGTCCCAGCTACTCAGGACGCTGAGGCAGGAGAATCACTTGAACACTGGAAGTAGAGGTTGCAGTGAGCCAAGATTGTGCCACTGCACTCCAGCCTGGGCAACAGAGTGAGATTCCATCTCAAAAAAAGAACGTATTTTTGAGGCCAGGCATGGTGGCTCACGCTTATAATCCCAGCACTTTGGGAGGCCAAGGCAGATGGATCACCCGAGGTCAGGAGTTCAAGACCAGGCTGGGCAACACTGTGAAACCCCTACAAAAATACAAAAAAAAAAAAAAAAAAAACCAGCCAAGTATCATGGCGGGTGCCTGTAATCTCAGCTACTCAGGTGAGACGGGAGAATCACTTGAACCCAAGAGGCATAGGTTGCAGTGAGCCAAGATTGCGTCACTGCACTCCAGCCTGGGCGACAGTGAGACTCCATCTAAAAAAAAATGTATTTTTAGGCCGGGCACGGTGGCTCACGCCTGTAATCCCAGCACTTTGGGAGGCCGAGGCGGGTGGATCACGAGGTCAAGAGATTGAGACCATCCTGGTCAACATGGTGAAACCCCGTCTCTACTAAAACTACAAAAAATTAGCTGGGCATGGTGGCACGTGCCTGTAGTCCCAGCTACTCAGGAGGCTGAGGCAGAAGAATTGCCTGAACCCAGGAGGCGGAGGTTGTGGTGAGCCGAGATCGCGCCATTGCACTCCAGCCTGGGGTATCAAGAGCGAAACTCCGTCTCAAAAAAAAAAAAAAAAAAAAAAAAATGTATTTTTGTACACCTATAGTTAAGTATTACAAGAGTCAAAGTTTTTAAAGTTTATAAAGTTCACTAAGCTAAGGCTAATGAAGAAAAGCACTTACCATAGTGTAAGTATACCGTGTTTATAGTTTACAGCAGTATGTCATAGGCTTTTCATTCAATCAGCAATTTCCACTTCTGCAAGTTCTAGTCACCCAAGTGCCCTATATATGCCAGTTTTTAAAATCTTTAGCATCCTTTTACTGGACCTTTTCTGTTTAGAGACACAAATACTCACTATTGAGACACAAGTGCCTATAGTATTCAGTACAACTATGCTGAACAGGCTTGCAGCCTTGAAGGCACAGGCTGTACCTTACAGCTTAGGTGTATGGTAGGCTATGCCACCTAAATTCATGGAAGTACTCTGATGTTCACATGACAAAAATGCCTAACAGTGGGTTTCTCAGCATGTATCCCCGTCATCTGCGACTACATATTTTAAGTCAAAACCACCTAGTTTCTACAAGCATTGATACACCGCTATAAACCTCATGCTATTACTCTATATTTGTGCATTTTTAAGAAACCTCATCTGCTTTCCCTGTATGGTCTTTTTACTACTGTAACCTATTTTTCCTGTTCTCTGGTTGAGACTGAGGGTAGCTCTGTAGTTACATTGATTGTTGACTTATGAAAAGCTTGTCAGCCAACCTGTGCATGGATGTCCTCCTCGGCACTCATAAAATTGTTCATTCCCTCGTTTTCCAAAGGGTTTGTTGACCTAATCAACTGGCTAACCTAGAACCCAGTATAAAAAAGCAATGTTCCTGCCCAAACAATGATCTACAAATACCATTATTCCTTAAAGTGAGCTAGGGTTCCTTGGGGGAAATGGTGCCTCCAGGTGTGGGCCCAGGTCTGAGGAAAATGAACAAGATGAAACTTGAACACCCTGTCACATAAGAAATCAAGAGTAATCAGATGGCTGAGATCTGCTATGCTAGGAGCAAGCTTGAAGGGGATTCCCTGGGTCAAAAAGAAGTATCATCATCAAAAAAAAGTGGGCTGAAATAAAAATACACAAAAATCCGAATTCAGGATACTTAAATTCACTGGCTCCTTTCACAGACTGCTATCAATTCACCATTCTAAAAATTGACCCAAAAATAACATTAAAATCAATCACTTCCAGCCAGATTTGATGGCTCACATCTGTAATCCTAGCACTTTGGGAGAAAGAGGTAGATTGCTTGAGCCCAAGAGTGCAAGACCAGCCTGGGCAACATGGCAAAACCACATCTCTACAAAAAGTTGGGTATGGTAGCACAAGCCTGTAGTCTTTGCTACTCAGAAGGCTGCAGTGGGAGATCACACCACTGCACCAAAAAAAAGGATGGGGGGTACTTTCCAATGAAGCAATAAACACACCATCCTCTCAAGTCTTAATAAAGGTATATAGAAAAAGAAACATGGACAAATATGGACAGAGGACACTGAATGAAGGCAACCATGACCCACAGCAAATGATTAGATCACACACTTGGCACCCAGAAACTGGTTAAGATAGTGCTGTACCCAACCTTTTCCCCATTCTCCAAAATGAGATTACTCTGGAGGTCTATCCTAGAGGCGAAAAGGGTTAAAATCTACAGATCAAAAAGTGCGCAACTATCAGCCTAGTCAACAAATGGCAACGTGCTAAATAAAACAGGCTACTAGAAGGAAAAGGGAAAAACACACAGGATGAAAGAACAAGCCTGGCCAAGCACACTGGCTCATACCTAATGCCAGCACTTTGGGAGGCCAAGGCAGGCAGATCATTGTGAGGTCAGGAGTTTGAGACCACCCTGGCCAACATGGTAAAACCCTGTTTCTACTAATATATATATACACACACATATATACATATTATACATACATACACACACGTTAGCCAGGAGTGGTGGCACACACTTGTAATCCCAGCTATTTGGAAGGCTGAGACAAGAGATGGCAGTGAGCTGAGATTGCACCACTGCACTCCAGTATAGGTGACAGGACAAAGTTGTCTCAAAACAAGGAAAAAAGCTACAAGACCACTTCAAAATGTTGGAATAAAATATTAAGATTTCAGATACACACCCCAAGTAAGTAAGCACTCAGTATATTGAAATCAACACAAAAATTTGCAAAGACAAAATAAATCTCCTTCCAGAGATTAAACAAAAATGAGAAAAACCATCCAATACTATCAAACAAGCCTAAGAATGAATACGAGTGGGAGACACATCTCCCAAGGAGAGAGGCAGACTAATGGAGAACATCCCCTCATCTACCCAAACTACTAGGAGTATAAAACCACAACATAAAAGAAATCAGTATATCCAACTCAGATCATGTAATCAGCTTAAGGCAGAACATAACAATTGCTTTGATTCAGATAAAGAATCCAGGTCTAGGCCAGGTGTGGTGGCTCACACTTGTAAATCCCAGCACTTGAGGAGGCTGAGGTAGGCAGATAACTTGAGGTCCGGTGAAACTCCTCCATTTCTATTAAAAAGACAAAAATTAGCTGCATTGGTGGCTCACACCTGTAATCCCAGCTACTTGGGAAGCTCAGTAGAGTTGCTTGATCTCTAAGAAATGGGGGGTGCAGTGAGATTATGCCACTGCACTCCAGTCTCCAAAAAAAAAAAGCAGGTTGAGAAAGGCTGCTTTAAGCTGTTTGAACATGCCAGATTTTCTTTGGGAGTGAGGTGAGAATAGGTGGATAGGAGGTCTAATGGAACATTTGGAAATATGTTGCGTAGTTTTAATTGTTAACTCTCAGGAGGTGGGAACACAGCACTGAATCCTTATGAAGAAAAAGTGGTTAGCTCCAGGAGGAACTATTGAAGGGGAAGAGAGGGATGTTCTCATAGAATTTTATACCATTTGCCATTCTTAACTACGTAAATTATTTCTGTGACAAAGTATAAAGCAGTTAAATAAGTCAACAGACACTATGCTACTTTATTAAAATACTGAGTTTTATTTCACATGTATATTTTTGTCTCCCCACCATTTCCATGTCTGACCACCACTACTGTGTCCTATCATAACATTCCATACATACTTAAAACCAAGCAAAGGGTGGAGTTCCATCTTTAAAAACTACAGGCATTTTGGACAACACATTCTTGGCAATGGTATCTGGACAACATTTATCAAACACGGTAGGGAAAATTCTCACTCTGCATTATAAAAAGGACAGCCAGATATCAACTGTTACAGAAATAAGACGGAAAATTTTTAACAAATTGTTTAAACTATTTTCTTAAAGAGACTTCCTCCACTGCCAGAGATCTTGAATAGCCTGGAAAAAAAAAGAAATGTGGTTAAGGAACCACAACACTTCACAGACATCAATAAATTAAATGTCTCTGCATAGTTCAACATCTATTTTCATTCTACCACCAAACAGGTTAACTCTAAAGAAATGACTCCAAGAAAATTTGTACTTAGATGTAATCGGTCATCTGATTTAAACCCTTTAATCAGTCATAAAAATATGATCAATATGCTAATAAATATTTAATAGTTTAACATTATTTACTAAGGAAATAATGTTACTTACTAAAGAAAGGACAGAGACCTATGTGGCCAATGTTACTTCCAACTTCATCTATCTTGACATCAGCTTTAGAGTTGGCCAGATTTAGCAAATAAAGTTACAGAACATGTTCTGAATTGCCTATGCAAGTGTACATTTAGAAAACTATATGCTGAGGCCAGGCACGGTGTTTCATGCCTGTAAATCCCTGCACTTTCGGAGGCTGAGGCGGGCAGATCACTTCAGCTCAGGAGTTTGAGACCAGCCTGGGCAACATGGTGAAACCTTGTCTACTAAAATCAAAAACTAGCTGGGCATGGTGGTGTGCAACTATAGGAGGCTCAGCTGCTCGGGAGGCTGAGGTGGGAGGATAACCTGAGCCCAAGACACAGAGGTTGCAGTTTAGCCAAGATCACACTACAGATGGATGACATCCACTTTAAAANAAAAAAAAAAAAAAAAAAAAAAAAAAAGCACCGTGGCTTACACCTGTAATCCCAGCACTTAGGCAAGGCAGTGGATGACCTGAGGTCAGGAGTTTAAGACCAGCCTGGCCAACAGGGTAAGGCTGTTCTAAAGAAAAGGCCAGAAGTTCACCAAGAACTTGAAGTGAAATGACTCAGGATTCTCTCAGCTATCACTGTTTCACAGCAACGGGTTTCAGATGCAAGGTAACTGAGTAAGTGCCAATATTAAATATCATAGAAAATCTTTTTGTTTTTGAAATAGAATTCACTCTGCCTCCCAGACTGGAGTGTAGTGGCACGTTCTCAGCTCAATGTAACCTCTGCCTCCCAGGTTCAAGCGATTCTCCTGCCTCAGCCTCTCGAGTAACTGGGATTACAGGTACATGGCACCACACACAGCTAAATTTAGTATTTTTAGTAGAGACGGAGTTTTGCCATGTTGCCACCCAAAGTGCTGTTAAGTGTGAGCTACCATGCCCAGTCAGAAATCTTCTATTCATATCAGGTTCAAACAAATATAGATTCTCAGTGTTTGTACACTGCAGCTCTATGTCATAAAAACAGGAGAAATTTAGTTTTGATAATCTCTATAATAGTAATTCAAGTTATTAAACATTTACTATTCACTGCAAGAATTTCATCCTGACACTTAAGAACACTTTAAATTCTAGAGCAAAAAAATACTTCTGGTAGGCTGGGCAAGGTGGCTTGTGCCTGTAATCTTACCACTTTGGGAGGCCAAGGTGGGAGAATTGCTTGAGGCCAGGAGTTCAAGACCAACGTGGCCAAAAATACTTTTTTTTAAAAGAAAATACTTCTGGGAGAAGTTCTGGTTCAGTAATGTAATAGCTACAAAACTTTGTTATAAAATACAGAAGACCACCACAACTTTATCATTAAATATATCACCTTTCTTGGCAGTAGTTGAAGAAATACATCTATGCTTAGCTATTAGTACATGCTGTTTTTTTAATCTGATTTTCCACTATTTTCAATATTGAATAAGCAGTTGCATAATGCAGAGTTTCAAAATAACTTATGCTCAATTAATGTTTATTATTCCCAAAACCCACACTAACATTTTGGGATTCAAATGTAGAGAAAAAAACAGAACAGAAACCAAAACAGACTGCATCTTATCATCTTACAGCCCATCACTGCAACTTTCACAATGTTAAAATTAACCACATCAGGGTTTCATGAACCTGAAAATAAATTCAAGTACTGTTGCAATTAAGTATACTGAAGTGCTAAATATTATGGCAGAAAAAAAAAAAACAGCTAATTGCCAAATTTTCCTAATTTTTTAAAAAAAGCTGAATATAGGAAACGTAAAAACCATTAAATGCATCATCTGTTCTCTATACACAATACCTTACACATCCCTATTTAATCACTTTTACATTTTCCTTACACCTGAATCAACACTAAGAGAAAAAAAATGCATAAACTTTATGTTGACAAAAATACTTTCTTTCACATGTAGTAACTATAAAATTTAACAGCTAACTCAAGCTTATGTATCTAGTAGTAACCACAATTTGGTGTCTTGCTTCCAGATTTCATGTTAGGATGATTTTGGCAAAAAACATTTCCCATAAGTTCCATGAAGAAAAAATCTCTACCAACTCCCAAAAAAGCAAAGACCAGACTGCCCCAAGCAGCCAAATGGAGTAGCAAGGAAAACCACAGCAATTTCCTTAGCCAACATAGTACCAAAAGAGTAAAACTGAATTCAATAACCAAAATAATTTACCAACTCTATGAAAGCTGGGAAAAATACCCTAAAGCTATCTTCTCAGACTGCCAACTGTATTCTTTAAGAGTTCTCATATATTTAATGTCAAGTATTATCATCTGTGGTTAAGAACTTTTTAAAGAGCCAGAGTGAAGGCAGAATCATCATAAATCACAAAACTTAGATGTGATCATGTCCCCAGGAAATCCAGTTACCTCCTGGTCAGTCATCCGGAAGCAATTCTTCACATAATTGATGAACTTGGCTTCCACTTTGGGAAGAGAACCACCCTATTGAGACAAAAGGATTATTACAGCTAAGTAGAGAAATACGCTGAGATACATTTAGAAAATCCCTCTATGATCTGCACCCTATTACATGGATCAGCTCATTCCCTTTTCCCTCAACTTTCCAAGAATACTCAATGTCTTCTTCAGGGCCACAAAGCCCTAACTGGCAGCATGGTTAGTACCTCTATTCAAACAGATTTGCCAGAGGTTCAAATCTTCCCAGACAGCTTCCCTAGGAATGTGAAATATAAGCTACACTTGAGATTCTAGAGACACACAAACATGGCAACTTGGTTGCTTATCTGCATTACCTAACAAGTCAGTTTTATCATCCAGAATACAACCATTACAACCCTTTGGAGAACCATGTCAAGTGACCCAAACTGTTATTTTAATAAACATTTATTGAACACAAACTTTGGTTCAGCACAAAACTAATCTGATCATCAGTTAAAGAGATAAAAAGTTGAATGGAGGAAAAAATTTACAATAATTACACTTCACTAATCAATAATACTTACCATGTCCTTCAAATTATGGATGTAGGCAAGAAACTACAAGAGTATTGGCATTACCTGTGACTCTGTCACCAAAATTTCAAAACATTACTATAGCAAATATGTTGAAATGTTTAAATTCATCACTACTTTGGAATATCTTTCCCTCTAAGTTATCTTTTATGAATTTTTAAAGGAGTGAAAGGGTTTCCAAACGTCCAAGGGACCTTGGCAGAATCAAGTATAGCATTAAGAAACTTAACTGCCTCCAGTAACCTAGGTAAAATAAACCTCACCATTAACAATTTCCATTTCAAAATTATTGTCACATACATTCTTAATTGGTTCATTAAAATATTTATTGAGCAGCTAAGGAGATACAAAGGATTTAAAACATGGTCAGAGATGAGGCAAATGCACACAAGTAATAGAAAGCAAAAGGCAAGGTTCACTGAATCGCAGCAGTCAGAACAAAGTGCTTTAGGGAACCAAGAGTGTGAAACTGTTTCCAGCCTGAAGAGGCATGGGTGGCAAATCAGAAAAGGGGATTGAGATTAAATAGAAGACTTCAGTCTGGGTTGTTGATGACACTCAGTATGGACTATATTTGTCTCTCCTTTTCCTTTCTCCCCATCTTTGGGCTTAATTTACCAGTAGTGCCCAGGACTGTTCAATGCTCCTGCAATTAAACCAAGGAGATAGGACCATATTAAAATGGAGGGGAGGGGCATCTAAAAGATGTCATTTTAGCATTCTATCCAAGGGACAAAAATCAGTGATAACTGGGAAGGCTAAAGAGTTTACAGTGTAACTAAAAACAAGAAGTACATTGCAGCTCTAAAATTTTTTTTCAGTGGACTTAACACTGTACAAGCAATCTACTGAAGCCAGGAAAAACCTATAGAGCACAAGAAAAACATGGGGAAATCAGTTGGCCATTTGTCTTCACCATTCCACATTTGTTCTCAATAGCTGGGGTCTAAAGTATTACTCATAGAATTAAAGCTTCTCTTAAATGCACTTCCAAGACATTTAAAACACTTCTACATCCTACTCAAATCCCTCAGTCAACAAACAGGAGATCTAATCCTCTTCACAAATTTCCATTATTTAAGACAAAAGGAAACTAGATTTAAGCCTAGTCATTCACAAAACCTAGGTATTACTACATGTATTAACTAGTGATAACTCGTGTACGGTGTAAAGGGCAAACAGAAATGTCTCAATCTGCTGAAAAATATTTCTGACTAGAGTCAATCACGAATATTTAACTATAATACCAAGCAACAGCCAGCGTTTACTTTTCCAGCTGTTTGCAATTTTAACGAAGTCTCACACGCCCTCTGCTGGTTCTCTAGGGTATCTTACAACCAGAAGAATTGGCAAAGGAAAGGGGTCTCACTGATTTAACATGGAAGGTCAGAATGTTCCTTGCCACCAGTGCACTATGTTCCTTTTATAATGGAAAATAAGGCATATTTAATCTCATATGCAAAAATCACAGACACAATTATGTTTTAGAATTCATTTTTGAAAACATTTATACCACAAACGGTGCACACAGAGTAAACCAAACCAAAACAAAACAAACATTCAAGTCTGCAAACTAGGCATGTGCAATTTGACAGGGGAAACAAAGTTTAAGATAATTTTACTCACTTTTTCTATACTTGCTTGCATTTTTGCTTTAATGTCTTCTACAGAACTAGGTCCTTTTGGTGTTTTAGGAGTTTTTTCCTGTTTTTTGAAGGATTCTTGTCCCTGAAAAAAGAAATGAATATCCAAAAGGTAGTAAAAATACAACCCATAATTAAAACCCATCCAATCTGGATTTCCTCAAATATTCTTAACAAAATTCCCTTATAAAACTAATCATACAACTGGAATTATTAAATAAATTCATGCCATACAATTAATTTGTTCTTAAAATCAGTCTTTTAATAAGTAAGGAGTAAGATGATTAACTAGGCATGGTGGTGCATTCTTATAATCCCAGCTATTCTGGAGGCTGAGGTAGGAGGATGGCTTGAGCCCAGCAGCTGGAGGATGGCATGAGCTATGATCATACCACTGTACTGTACTGTCCAACCTGGGCAAGAGTAGGACACCCATTTCTTTAAAAAGAGAGTTTGGTTTTATGTACAGTATCAAGTCAGTTTTAAAAAATGAGATCAGAAGATCTTACTTTCAAAGATGAAAGCAATAAAGTCATTGTAGTCTGATGCCTGAGGCCCACCCTAGACCATTTTTATAATAATCTCCTTAAGTAGTAGTACTGGGGTTCTTTTAAATTTTTTTTCCTTCAAATTCCATTTTTTGCAGGGCTGGGGGTAGGGCCAGGAACAAGACCACTAAACCCTGCCTGGGCCTAAATATTCTGCTTCAATCTGATATGCAGCCAAGGTTGAGAACTTCTGCTCTACTCAGACATACTTTTCAACAAAGATTCCTTATAGAAAACAACTGTTGATTTCACTATACATATATATATATATATATATATATATAAACAAAATTCAGGCCAGGCACGGTGGCTTACACTTTCCCAACACTTTGAGAGGGCGAGGCAGATCACCTGAGGTCAGGAGTTCAAGACCAGCCTGGCCATAGTATAGTGAAACCCCACCTCTACTAAAAACTACAAAAATTAGCTGGGCATGGTGGTGCACGTCTGCAGTCTGTAGTCCCAGCTACTTGGGAGGCAGGACAATCACTTGAACCCGGGAGATGAAGGTTGCAGTAGATTGAGATCACACCACTCTACTCCAGCTTGAGTGACAAAGTGAGACTCAAAAAAAATAATAATAATTCTATTGGCTCCCGCCACCACACTGGAACCCCAGTAGCACATTACATTTAGTATATTCGTGTGTGTGTGTACCTACAACATGCAACAAGCTGATTTTAACTTTAAAACACCAATTACAAGGGTTCTACAAAGGTCTATCAAAAATTTCAGACACACTAGATTCTTCCACAGATTTCACCAACTAGATCAATGAGACCCCTATGTGTAATGTTGCCACTTACTTTTGATCTTGGTGTTGATGATGGTTTTGAGTCTTTTCCATTCTGATTTGACTTTTGTGCATTTTTGGCTGGAGTATCGCGTATAGACTGCAATTAGAAATTAATCTTAATCACTGTCTCTGCCCCCAACATCAATGCAAACAAACTGTCCAAACCATGTAGAAAAGCAACAACCACAGGCCAGGTATGGTGGCATGTGCCTGTAATCCCAGCTACTCAGGAAGCTGAGGCAGGATAATCGCTTGAATCTGGGAGGCAGAGGTTGAGGTGAGCCAAGATTGTGCCACTGCACTCCAGCCTGGGCGACAGAGCAAAACTCCACCTCAAAAACAAAAAAATTAAAAGCAGCAACCACTTGGGCAAAAGGCTGCACAAAACTAACAAATTGGAGGGAAGGCCACATGGATAAAGAAAACAGACCATTCCCCATTATAGGTTTTCTTTCTGCAGTCCTCCTCAGAACTAAATTTCAGTTTGTGATAGATGATCTCCCCACACCAACTTTCTTTAACTACAAAACGCGAACAGCATTAAACTACTATTTCTGTTGTTAAACAAACTGGTAGCATTGTATTATACTCACTTTCTTCACTGGCACTTTTTCTTCAGTTTCCTCATCATCGAAATCATCATCATCATCACTACAAATAAAAATGTCAAGACATTAAGTTAAGCGCCTTCAAAATCTGAGTATATAAAAGCCTTGAAAGCAGGACCTTGAAGTGATTTTTTGTACACCCATGTTCATTGCAGCATTGTTCACAACAGCCAAGAGATGAAAGCAACCCAAGTGTTAAACGGCTAAATAATGAAAATGTATTATGTATGTACAATGAAAATCCTCTCACATGCTGCAACATGACTGAACCTTGAACAAAGTAAAATAAGCCAGCCACAAAAGAACAAACATTGTGTGATCCTATTCATTATATATCTATAAAAGTAGTCAAACTCAAAGAAAGAGAAGGTATAATTGTGGTCGTTAGGGGCTGGGAAATGAAGCTACTCAATGAGTTGTTTTGTATGAACATATACTACAATACTGCTGTACAATGTATGTATATTTAGTGTATATTTAGTTACATTAAACTGTACACTTAAATAGTAAATTTGTATTAAAAAAAAATTGAAGACCTAAATAGAAACGTTCCATGTTCAGATATTGCCAAATGGCAACACTCCCCAAACATACAGATTAAATACAATCCTTAGAAGACTCCCTAAGCTGGTTTCTCTGTACAAACACATCCTAAAATTTATATACAAAGCCAAGGGTTGGCACAGTGTCTCAAATCTATAATCCTAACACTTTGGGAGGCTGAGGTGAGAGGATCGTTCTAGTCTGAGACTAGCCTAGGCGACACATAACAAGAACCCTATCTCTTAAAAAAAAAAAAAAAACTTAAAAAAATATTTAATTAGCAGGGCAGTAGTGGTGTGTGCCTGTAGTCCTAGCCACTTGAAAAAGCTAAGGCAGGAACATCTGCTTGAGGCAGTGAGTTGTAACTGCACCACTGCACTCCAGCCTGGGTGACAAAGACCCTATTTCAAAACATGAAAACGACACTTAAGGGAGCCAAAACAACAAAAGCAGTCTTGAAAGGACAAAGCTAGAGAACTCAAACTTGACTTCTAAAAAAAAAAAAATCAGCCATAAAACCTACAAAGGGGACGGGCACTGTGGCTATGCCTGTAATCCCAGCACTTTTTGAGAGGCTGAGGCAAGCGGATCACAAGGTCAGTAGTTCAAAATCAGCCTGGCCAACATGGTGAAACCCCACCTCTACTGAAAATACAAAAATTAGCTGGGCATGATAGCATGTCCCTGTAATCCCAGCTACTCGGGAGGCTGAGGCAGGAGAATTGCTGGAACCTTGACCCAGGAGGCAGAGGTTGCAGTGAGCAAAGATAGCGCCACTGCACTCCAGCCTGGGCTACAGAGCAAGACTCCATCTCCCCCACCCACCCCCCAAAAAAGCCACACATCAATATATATTACATACATCTGTGTATAGCATACATCAGCAGTATACATATTACATAGGTTTTCTTGCTTAAATCAACAGTAGAGTCAACTAAGCCCACACCATACCCTTTCCATTCTCAACAGATCACTGATTTCCCCTTTTATCTGTGGATTAAAAGGGTTAGATTCATGTACCTCTTTGCATTTTCATTGCCATCTTAACCACTGAAGTTTCTAAAGACTTGTTGCTGCCAGTGCAGTGGCTCATGCCTATTACCCCAGCACTTGGGGAGGCTGAGGCGTGCGGATCACCTGAAGTCAGGAGTTCAAGACCAGCCCAGCTAACATGGTGAAACCTCATTTCTACTAAAAATACAAGAAATTAGCCGGGTGTGGTGGTGCCCACCTATAATCCCAGCTACTCTGAAGGCAGAGGTTGCAGTGAGCTGAGATCACACCATTGCACTCCAGCTTGGGCAACAAGAACAAAACTCCATCTCAAAAAAAAAAAAAAAAAGACTTGCTTCCCTCAAGGCATCCTTTACTACTATGCATATAGCTGAGTACACTTGCTTCAATTCAGCTTATATGATTTGGATCTTGATATTATGTACACTTTTCATTCCTATCAATACCCAATTCAGACACAGAAAAACAAACACATCATTAATTATACCCATTTTTGAGTCTCTACTAAAAATGCAAAAATTTGCTGGGTGTGGTGGTGGGTGCCTGTAATCCCAGCTACTTGAGACTGAAGGAGGAGACTGCTTGAACCCAGGAGGCAGAGGTAGTGGTGAGCCGAGATCATACCACTGCACTCCAGCCTGAGAGACTCCATGACAAAAAA
>NW_016107515.1:1771158-1792278 GCF_001604975.1 Cebus imitator
AAACCCAAAAAAAAAAAAAAAAAAAAAAGCTAGCTAGGCATGGTGGCTTGTGCCTACAGACCCAGCTACTCCGAAGGCTGAGCACAGGGGCAAGTGCTTTAACTTGGGGGGCAGAGGTTGCAGCGAGCTCACACCACTGCACTCCAGCCTGGGACACAAAGAGACTCCCCATCTCAAAAAAAAGAAAAAAAAATAACAGTCAAATACTGCCTTGTGTTTGAGTTTCTTTGTAAGTTTGACATTCGAGTACTCTGAATTTTTGTTTTTCTTTTGAGCTGGGGAGGGGGTCTTGCTATGCTGACCAGGCTGGCTAGCCTCAAAAGATCCTACCATCTCAAAGTGTCAGAGTTATGGGCATGAGCCACTGAAACTGGTCATACTTTTGAATTTTTAAGCTTTCAGCCTTTTTCCTGTTTTCTGCCTTCATCATCATGCTAAAAGACTTTGAAGAACCACCAGCACTCCTGATTTGATCATTCATGCATTATCTAGAAGACTGTTTTTTCTTGTATTTTATTTAATGTGTTTTCAATAAATGCATATGGACCAATCTCACAACTGAGAACCAAGTATTCAATGTATTACTGATGCTGACACACATAAAACTAATCATAAACTGTACTTTATACCACAGTGTGCCTGTAACTGTTATAACTGTTTGATTTTGTTTAATATAAACATCAAATCTTGTTTCCAACTGTATTCTAAATCCCAAGTCTTATTAATATCCCTTTTAGAATCTAATGTCTATAAGGATCTACATAAAACCATAAGCCAAAATCCTTAGGGGAATAACAAAAACCTTCAGTAACAACTTCTAAAATGAATATAGAGCTATTTAGTCAGATTTTCTTTCTACTCAATCTAATTAACTGTTCATAAGTAACACCAGACTTCATGAGTATAACAACACATCCACTAAATTTTCTTTAGGACAAAGGGACATAATCAAACTTCACAAATGCTATAGTCTACCCTTCTGAAGATTCACAAGTCACAGCATTGTAAAGGCTCTCTTGGACCCAATATCCTTTCAACTCAGCTCATTTAACTTAAACCAACAGGTAACTACTTGCCCTTTCATCATAAATTGTTACACAGGATTGCTTTTTGTAAATGATTCTTAAAATCCTCACACATACAACTATGTCAAATTCCTTTTTTCCGTTAAGATTCTAGAATCATGTCGTTTCTAAGATCATACTTACTCATCATCATCATCATCATCATCTTCATCATCATCATCTTCATCAGCAGCAAGTTTTACTTTTTTCTTTTAAAAGAAAAGGTACACCATGAACAAGAGCCGATCTTATCTCTTATCATAGTAAAAGCTATAATACAAAACCTATAACAAAATTGCCATCTCTACCTGTGGAACCTTGCTACCACCTCCAGGGGCAGACCGCTTTCCAGACATACTTAAGAGTTTCACATCCTCCTCCTCCTCATCTTCTGACTCTGCATCTTCCTCCACAGCTAAAATACAATTTATTTGAGATTATAAAACTCAAATCAGCAGGAAATCAGATAAAAAGAACACTGACAGTATACAGTTAAATATACTGAAATTTCTATTAATTAAAAAAAGCAAATGGGAAAAGGAACTTTTTAACAAAGGTATTTTGGGGCCTAATGTTCATTGCCAGGTTTTAAATGCAAGAAACCTAAGCACAGTGGCTCATGCCTATAATCTCACTTTGGAAGGTCAAGGTGGACCACTTGAGGCCAAGAGACCAAGCTGGGGAACAGAGTGAGACCTCCATCTGCACACAGACACAGACACAAACAAAATTAGCCAGGTGTGGTGAAGCATGCCTGTAGTTCTAGGTATTCTGGAGGCTGAGGTGAACCCACTAGTAGTTCAAGGCCATAGCAAGCTATGATCACACCATTGCACTCCAGCCTTGTTGAGTGAGACTGTCTCTATAAAATAAAAAAAATTTAGACCAGGCATAGTGGCTGACGCCTGTTAACACTTTGAGAGGCCAAGGCAGGCAGATCCCATTAAGGCCAGGAGTTCAAGATCAGCCTGGCCAACACCACAAAACCTTTTCTACTGAAACTTTAAAGCACAGTTGGGCATGGTGGCGCATGCCGGTAGTCCCAGCTACTGGGAAGGGCTAAGGCAGGAGGATCACTTGAACCTGGGAGGCAGCTGATGCAGTGATTGTGCCACTGCATTCCAGCCTGGGTGACAGAGTAAGATTTTGTTTTCCCCCCAAAAATTTGTCCTCTCCAATTATAAATTACTAGATTCACATTTGAACCTATTATGAAGATAGTATTATACCCATGCTTTCTTTTTTTCTCACTCTCGTCACCCAGGCTGGAGCGTTATGGTGCAATCTTGGCTCACTGCAACCTCCACCTCCTGGGTTCAGATGATTCTTCTGCCTCAGCCTCCAAGTAGCTGGAACTACAGGCACGTGCCACCATGCCCAGCTAATTTTCTTGTGTTTTTAGTAGAAGATGGGGTTTCACCATCTTGGCCAGGCTCGTCTGGAACTCCTGACCTTATGATCCACCCGACTTGGCCTCCCAAAATGCTGGGATTATACGCGTAAGCAACCTCGCCCAGCCAACCCATGCTTTAAGAAATCCAAACTGGGAACCAAGCAACTGCATTAAAGAGAACAAACTAAGTAGTATAATATATAAAAATACCATGCCTACCTACTAAGTGCTGTCCACTGATATGCACTGGCCCTGAACCACACTTCAATCGTAAGACCACTGGTGGTGTTATTTCAAAGCCCCCAAGGGAAACCTAGAAGAAAGTAATTTTTCATCACTAAACATGTAAAGAAAATGTACAATAAATATTACAAGCAAACATATAAAGCAAATCAACAAACCCGTGAACCTGTTTTTCCACTAAACAAGCAGAAGAAACCTCCATGTTCATGAGTTGACCATTCAACTCCAGTTACAGAAGATAACCACTTTCTATCTCCTTGGCACAACCTAAATGACACCAAACCTACCTTAAAACAGAATTAAATCTTAACACAATACCCAAAGTATATAAGCGCCCTTACCGTTGGCTGTACAGACATTTTCAAAGTTGCCAGTGTTACTTTAATTGGACTGCCTTCGTAATTCATTGCCTCTGCTTCAACAATGTGCAACTCATCCTTTGCACCAGCTCCTAAACTGACCTGTGAACAAAAAAGAAAAACACTTCAACTTTTTGAATTCCAGCTATTTTACACCCCACCCCCAACAAATGTTATTATATGCAGCCATGCGTCACTTAACCACAGGGCTAGGTTCTGAGAAATGTGTTGTTAGGCAATTTCATCTTTGTACAATCAGAAGCATGTGCTTATACAAACCTAGATGGTATAGCCTATTACACACACCTAGGCTACAAACCTGTACAGTATGTTACTGTAAGAAACCGAAACACAGTAGTATTTGTGCATCTAAACATAGGAAAGGGGTGGGCATGGTGGCTCACGCCTGTAATCCCAGCACTGGTAATCCCCGCACTTTGGGAGGCAGAGGCAGGCATGTATATCACCAGGTCAGGAGTTTCGAGATCAGCCTGGACAACATGGTGAAACCTCGTCTCTACTAAAAATAGAAAAATTAGCCAGGCGTGGTGGCACATGCCTGTAATCCCATCTACTTGGAAGGCTGAGGCAGGGGAAATCACTTGAACCCAGGAGGCAGAGGTTGCAGGGAGTAGAGATCACACCATTGCACTCCAGCCTGGGTGACAGAGCGACTATCTCAAAAAAAAGCCAAAGAAAAGGTACACCAAAAATAGGGTGTAATAATATTATGGGACCACCACTGTATATGCGATCCATCTGTTGACCCAGCAGTTGCAATAAAGCACGTAACTTCTTTTTAAAAAATAAATATAAACCTCCCATCATTACTTTGGAAAACAAATTTGTGCAATGTTTTCCTCGAGTTTTTTGATTTTGGCAAATCAATTTCTCATATTCAGAAAATTTAAGAAATGTATAAATATACATACACACAATATAGATCACCTAACAAATATTTACTGAGGAATTTCAAAGTTGAGCTGAAGGCTAGTCTCTGGTAGACATGTAAGATTATTACTGCCTTTTACAAGGGCTTTATAATCCAACTAAAGAAAATAAGAACAGTGTGATTGGATTTTACATTGTTACCAAATGAGTGGTATAGATGCCAAGTTCTTTATCATAGATGTACAAACAGGTACACACAATACCCAGGTGTAAGAAATAGTATTTTATAAGCAGTCAGCAAAGGAAAAGTCTCAAGCCACATGAATAGAAACTAAAAGGCTGAAATTAAGTAGGGTTAAGTAGTTTATTTTGAAAGTTTAAGTACCGTTCTTAAAGATAACTGGTGTTCATTTTCATCATTATCCACCTTAAAGTGATAATCTTTGTCGGCCTTTAGTTCACAACCTGTAAATGAAGAAAAAAGCAACTCTAACAAGGAGAAAAATAACACTGAAACTTAAGTGTGGGTAACCAACAAGGTCAAGGTTTACTTTCTAACCAGTTTTTCACTACTTTAGCTACCAGAGGGCAAAGCAGAATGATCAATTCCTAGATTTCTTGAACAGAAATCTCTACCAACAAGTAACACCCATAGGAGACTATAAATTCCATTTTCTCATCATACCATATTTCATCTGTATTATAGATCATTCTGCATATAGAAACAATGGTTTAGTATATCTGAAACTGAAGAAATTATCTGAAACCAAAGGTAATGTCCAATGTTAAGCTTCCCACTATTTGAAACAGCTGATTTATCTACCTAAACTCCCAAATTGCAAATTCGAAATGAGAATGGTTACAAATATGAATACTATTACAAAAGAAAAACGACAAAGGTAAAAGAACCAAAGCTTGCTACAGGGGTCAACACACTAGTCTTTAAAGCAACACAAAGTGACACAGGCCTGAAACTAAATTCAGAAATGTTTAAGACAAAGAGCCTTGCTTCCAATAGTTACCAAAAAGTATTGATACAAATTTATCAGAATTCTCAGCTATCCAAAATAGCTAGGAATTAAAGTCTTAATGTTTTAAATAGATGTGTCTACTCCCAGGCAAATTCTTCAAAATACTGCCAAAATAAAAATTTTAAATGATTCCATTCAATATCGTCTAACCGTTACCAATACATATACATATTTAAATGTGCAGAAATTTAATTTAGCAAGTCTCAGTACGGATAATGAACGAGATATAAAGTTAGAAGTAGGATATGCGCTTACTTCAAAGTCTCAATAGCGCAAAGATTAGGGTTCTGCAATTAAGCCTATTGAGATCAAAAACCCAAGTGGGACTCTCCTTTTTGGGGCATGACTACCGCAAGGCGAGCGGGGTGGTGGTCCTAAAATTCTGCGAATTAATAGTCTTAGGTCTTCATTTGATTCAGACCGAACAGTCTTCAAGTTTTTTTATTAAAGCGGTTTGGTCAATGCCGTACAAATGGCGGCATGGGAGGTCCTCCCCCCCCCAAACGGAAGCCTCATTAATATTCACGAAGCACCCGCTACGGAGTCAAGCGCCTTGGTTTAGACTTAGTCTCTTTGCCTGTAAGTGTACAACCTTCGTTAGGTGAGTTTATATCTGGGCACCAGTATCATCTGTGAAGCGGGGCTAGCTCCACCTACCGCAGAGTCAGAAAAGGGTCTCAAAAACAGAGCTGCCATCACATTAGATGCTGCAAGCACTGAACAAAGACCTCCAGAATCCTGGTGCTACCAACCTCCAAACGCTTCCCACTTCAAGTGAACCACAGCATCCCAGGCTCGGGAGTGCCAAGACTCCGGTGAGCCCCGGATGTAGCGCCCACACCCCCCTCCCTCCCCCAACCACGTGGCAACCACGTGCTCCCAGCGGTTGCGGCCTCCTCACGCCGTGCCTCCCCTCCCCCAGTAACTGGCCGAGGCACGCGAGTGAAGTCCGGGTCCGGCAGCTCCAGACTCTGAGGCCTGGGGACAGGAGAACAACGCCAGGCTATTCATCTATCCCCCGCTTCAACAACTAGGCCCATGCTTCCCGGTGAACCCAGCCTCCGGGACCACCAGCCCGGGGGTGTGGGACTAAAAGCTTACGAATTAACACCGTTAGGAAATAAACCACGCCCGAAGCTCCGCGGCGTATCCCCGGCAACGGCCGAACTTTCAGGCGGCCGATTCCACTTCACCGTAGGCCCTGGGCCTCGGACCGCTCACGCCACAGGCTCTTCAGCCCGCTCGTCTTCTCACCCCTTCACGCCACCGGCTCCCTCCAGATACAAGGCTCCAGCAGCTCTTCCCACCCCCTCAGCCTCTAGCCGGTCTGGCAGTCTCCACCAGACCCGGCAGCAACCAGATTCCCGCCCCCCACCCCCACCCTCACCGCCAACAGGCCCCGTTCGGCCTCGCTGCAGCTCCCCCCCAGCAGTTACCGAAAAGATAGTTCTGGGGCCTCAGGGGGCTCATGTCCATGTCCATCGAATCTTCCATCGGGTGGCGACACGCACTTAGGTGGAAGAGAAGGCGGACGGAGATAAACGACCACTGCTCAAAAGAACAGCCGCCCAGGACGGACTCACACCAGGGAAAGGACGCCAGCGCCCCGCGCTTATATAAAGCACTGAAGATCTCGCGAGAACTTCTCAAGTCCCGCCTCCTCGCGCGTGCCCCGGAGCCCTCCCCTGCCGGTACCGTAGCCCTCCTGCGCAAGCGCTTTTCAACCCCACTCCTTTCTACCTCGCCCCCGACCTCCTCCAGGTACTCCGCGGGCTCCCACCGAGCACGCGCACTCGTACACCGGCCCCACCCCTCTGCCGCCGCCGCCTGTGCGCACGCGTGCTTTTTACTCGTAGCGCGGGCTCCCCACCTCCAACGCTTCCACGTCTTCTCCCGCTCAAGCGCGTTGGCCTCCCGCCAAGAGTCTGCGCAGCCCACCCTGCAAAATGGCGTCGGCAGCCCTTAGCTATTTTAGACATGGCGGGTTAGCAGGGTAGGAATGAGCTAGAGAGCACCTCAATTCACCTTTCTCCATCCCCTAGTGCCCCGCAAGCCTCCAAACTGGCGTCATCACTTCAGGATTTTTTTTACTTGCCTGATGGCTTGGGATCAGGGTTAATCGCTAGCCCAAAGTTCAGGTGCCAGAGAGAGTGAAATTGCGGCTTATTCTTTGTTGGGATGGAAAGATGTAGCTACTGTCCAGACCTACGGAACTGTGTTTTCACAGCTCTGTTATTCCTAAGAAAGCATCTCCAAAATCCTCATCTTCATGTACTTTGGAGGCCAAAAGGGGACTGAATCAGTCTCCAGATGAGCGAGGACATCGCCCTAAGAGCTGGGAGGGTGGGCAGGCTCTGACTTAACTGCTGCTCTTAATCTTTAACATTCCTCGGGAAAGAAAACGGGTGACTTGTAACAACTACTGAAGGCTTAATTCGAATATTTGGGATCGAGCATGGGAATAAACATTTTAAACTACACCTTGACAAACACCAGCAGCCCCCCCGGGCATTGGGGCGTTTTGAAGATCCGTAATCTTTTTTTTTTTTTAACCTTAACATAGCAAACAAATTTAAGAAGTGAGAAATACAAATAATAGCAATGCCCCTACTCTTTTTTTTTTTTTTTTTTTTTTTTTTTTTGAGTCGTTGTTTTTCTCTGTCGCCAAGCTGGCGTGCAGTGGCGTGATTTCGGCTCACTGCAACCTCCGCCTCCCGGGTTCAAGTGATTCCCCTGCCCAGGCTCCCGAGTAGCTGGGACTTCAGGCGCGCGCCACCCATCTGGCTAATTTTTTGTATTTTAGTAGAGACGAGGTTTCACCATGTTGGCCAGGTTGTTTTCTATCTCCTGACCTCGTGATCCGCCCGCCTCGGTCCCCCTAAAATGCTGGGATTACGGGCGTGAGTCAACGCTCCCAGTCCTCTACTTAATTTTTTTTCTCAAAATAGAATCAGGTTAGGACGATCCGCTGATACACATGAACTAAATATTAACAAAATCAAATTTAGGGCGCGGCGCGGTGGCTCACGCCTGTAATCCCAGCACTTTGGGAGGGTGAGGTGGGCGGATCACGAGGTCAGGAGTTCGAGAGAAGCCGAACTCACATGGTGAAACCCCCGTCTCTACTAAAAATACAAAAATTAGCCGGCGTGGTGTTGCGCGCCTGTAATCCCAGCTACTCGGGAGGCTGAGGCAGGAGAATTGCTTGAACCCCAGAGGCGGAGGTTGCAGCGCGCCACTACACTCTGGCCTGAGCGACAGAGCAAGACTCCATCTCAAAAAAAAAATTTTTTGAAGAAATAGATACCCTCAATATGTGAATGGGGCCAAGCTTCGCCACCCTGAACCAAAGAAAAGTCTTCACTAACCAAGTTTTGTGATCTTTTGGCATGCAGAAATATGACCAGTTGCTTCAGAAAACCCAGAGGCTTAGGACATTTATGTGAATTAACAGAAGGGCTGAGAAAAGAGTGAGGGTTGGAGGAGCGCTGAGAAAGATTTGGGCGTTTAGAATAAGAAAGTCTCTACGGGAACTACAGGGACTGGATAAGAAGATGTTAATAGACTTTGAAATCTTGCAAGTAAAAATTTCAACTGCTTTGTTCTATCTTTCTTTCTGGATTTTTTTTTTTTCTCCCCGAGGCGGAGACTTACTCTGTCGCCCAGGCTGGGATGCAGTGGCAAAATCTCGGCTCACCGCAACCTCCGCCTGCCGGGTTCAAGCGATTAACTTGCCTCAGCATTCCGTGTAGCTGGGATTACAGGCGCGTGCCTCCATGCCCGGCTAATTTTTGTATTTTTAGTAGTAATGGGGTTTCTCCTTGTTGGCTAGGCTGGTCTCGAACACGTGACCTCAGGTGATCCGTCTGCCTGGGCCTCCCGAAGTCCTGAGATTGCAGATGTGAGCTACCTGCCAGGCCTCTTTCTGGATTCTTGACCGTCATTATTTGAATGCAGGTCTGTACAGAATCTGAAGTGTATGGGAGCCATTGCTCATGCTATATAAATAAGTACATTGTCGGTTTTTTGTTTGTTTTGAGATGGAGTCTTGCTCTGTCGCCCAGGCTGCAGTGCAATGGAGCAATCTCTGTTCACCGCAACCTCCGCCTCTCAGGTTCAAGCGATTCTCCTGCCTCAGCGTCCGAGTAGCTGGGATTACAGGCGCAAGCCACCACGCCTGGCTAATTTTCTTTGTATTTTTAGTAGATATGAGGTTTTACCGTGTTAGCCAGGATGGTCTCGAACTCCTGACCTCGTGATCCACCTGCCTCGGCCTCCCAAAGTGTTGAGATTACAGGCGTGAGCCACAGTGCCCGGCTACATTTGTGGTTTTAACATTTCAGGCCCATAGTCTGGATACGAGCTCATAGAATCGAGTGGTTAAGAAAACACCTGGTACTGGCTGGGCACGGTGGCTCACACCTATAATCCCAGCACTTTGGGAGGCTGAGGCGGGCGGATCTTGAGGTCAAGAGATCGAGACCATGCTGGCCAAAATAGTGAAACCCCATCTTTACTAAAAATGCAAATATTTGCTGCATGTGTGGCATGCGCCTGTAGTCCCAGCTGTTCATGAGGCTGAGGCAGGAGAATCGCTTGAATCTGGGAGGCAGAAGTCTCAAAAAAAAAAAAAAAAAAAAAAAAAAAAGAAAGAAAGAAAAGAAAACACGTGGTTTTTTCTCAGATTTACAAATGTTATGATGCTCACTCTCTTTTTAATTAAAATTATATAGGCCTCAGGAGAATCTGTTGAACCCAGGAGATGGAGGTTATAGTGAGCGGAGATGGTGCCACTGTGCTTCAGCCTGGCTAACAGAGCCAGACTCCATCTCAAAATAAAAATTAAAAAAGATTTATATAGACCTCTACAAAGCAAAAAGGTGAAAATACACCTCTTTCCATCTCTGCCTTCTCATTTCCTAGGGCTAAGCACGATTAATAGTTGTGTGTATCATTTTAAACTTATTTTTTGCCAAGGAGCAGTGCCTCATGCCTGTACTCCGAGCACTTTGGGAGGCTGAGGCAGACGAATCACCTGAGGTCAGGAGTTTGAAACCAGCCTGGCCAACATGGTGAAACCCTGTCTTAATTTTGTAAAAATACAAAATTAGCTGGGTGTGGTGGCATGTGCCTTTAATCCCAACTACTCTGAAGGTTGAAGCAGGAGAGTCACCAGAACCCTGGGGGCAGAGGTTGCAGTGAGATTGCACTGCTGCACTCCAGCCTGGGTGACAGAGCCAGACTCCATCTCAAAAAATAAACAAATAAATAAATAAACTTATTTTATGTTAGAGAGAGAGAAAGTATATAGTTGAGATTCTTTGGTATTTTTCTAATGTGGGTGATTCATATATTGTTCATCTTGTATTCTATATTCAAAAATAAGGCTGGTCATGGTGGCTGGAACCTATAATCCCAGCACCTGAGGCGGCTACGAAGGATTCCTTCAGGCCAAGAGTTAAAGACCAACCTGGACAACATAGCAAGATTTTGTCCCTACAAAAATTGTTTAAAAAAATAAGTGTTGAACATTTGTCCACAATTAATGCATAATATGGATATGTTTAACTGTTCATTCCTCTCTTGATGGACACTGAAATTGTCTCTATAATTTTCCTGTAAGAAATAATGCCTTAGGGTGTGGGGGGGTCTTCCCTTCTGAGGGCTCCTGTGTCATACAAAGCTTTGAGTAAATTTGTTATGTTGCCCAGGCTGTAGTGCAAGTGACCAGATCTCAGCTCACTGCAACCTCTGCCTCCCAAACTCAATTAATTCTCCTGACTCAGCCTCCACAGTATCTGGGACTACAGGTGCACTGCCACCAGGACTGGCTAATTTTGTATTTTTAGTAGAGATAGGGTTTCACCGTATTGGCCAGGCTGGTCTCAAACTCCTGACCTCAGATGATCCGCCCAAAGTGATGGGATAACAGGTGTAAGCCACCACAACTGGTCAGCTTATTTTTTTTTTTTTTGGAAACAAAGTCTTGCTCTGTCATCCAGGTTGGAGTGTAGTGGCACGATCTCAGCTCACTACAGCCTCTGCCTCACAAATTCCAGCAAGTCTCGTGCCTCGGCCTCCGGAGTAGCTGGGATTACAGGTGCCTGCCACCATGCCCACCTAATTTTTGTACATTTAGTAGAAACAGTGTTCACTATCTTGGCCAGGCTGATCTTGAACTCCTCACCTCAAGTGATCCACCCACGTCGGCCTCCTAAAGTGCTGGGATTACAGGCATGAACCGCTGTTCTTGGTCTTTTTTTTTTTTTTTGGTAGATATGGGGTTTCACCATGTTGGCGAGGTTGGTCTTGAACTCCTAACCTCAGGTGATCCTCCCGCCTCTGCCTCCAAAAGTGTTAGGGTTACAGGCATGAGCCACCACACTCAGCCTATAATTAACTTGAAATTCTGATTTGTGGCCGGGCGTGGTGGCTCATGCCTGTAATCCAAGCATTTTGGAGGCCAAGGCGGGTGGATCACCTGAGGTCGGGAGTTCAAGACCAGCCTGACCAACATGGTGAAACCCCGTCTTAAAAAAAATAAAAATAAAAATAAAAGAAAAAGAAATTCTGATTTGTACTATAATGGCGTGTGGTTATGCTTAAAAATTATCTTTTTTATTTAATTTAATGAATTAATTTATTTATTTTGAGATAAATCTCACTCTGTCGCCAAGCTGAGGTGCAGTGGCTCAATCTTGGCTCACTACAACTTCTACTTCCCAGGTTCAAGCAGTTCTCATGCCTTAGATTCCCAAATCGCTAGGGCTACAGGCATGCGCTTCGCCATGTTGGCCAGGCTTCATTTTTTATTTAAAAAAAAAAAACTGTTTTGAGACTGAGTCTTACTCCGTTGTCTGGGCTGGAGTGCAGTGGCATGATGTTGGCTCACTGAAACCTCTGCCTCCTGGGTTCAAGTGATTCTCCTGCCTTAGCCTTCTAAGTAGCTGTGATTATAGGCTCCCCCTCCCCACCACGCCTGGCTAATTTTTGTATTTTTAGTGGAGACAGAATTTTGCCATGTTGGCCAGGCTAGTCTCCAACTCCTGACCTCAAGTATATCCACCTGCCTCAGCCTCCCAAAGTGTTGGGTTTACAGGCGTGAGCCATGGTGCCCAACCTTATCTGAGATTAAAAAAAAAAAAAAATAGTCCAGCAAAAGGGGAGAAGAAACTAGAGTGGAAAGGAATGTATGAAATTTACTTGGCATATCCTCAGAAAAAGAAAAAAAAATCTTTGAAGGAATATATGAAATAAGATTGACTACATAATGATAAATGTTAGAGCTGGGTGATGGGTATACGGTTGTTCATCATAGGATTCTTTCTTTCATGCAGGATTCTTTCTATTTTTGTTCATGTTTGAAAATTTCCATCATAAAATGTGTTAAAAAATGAAGATTAAAATAAAACCTGGTATTTAAAAACATGATATATCAGTTTATTTTATGGAATACTATGCAACATCTAAAAAGAATACAGTGGCCCCTTATATATTATATCCTAAGCTAAGCCACATGGAAAAAATAAATCGCTAGAACCCTAGGGGCAGAGGAACGATCTCAAAAAAAGAAAAAAAAAGACAGCAAAGCCACATGAAATGAAAAAGCAAAGTTGGAGAACAATATATATACATATATATATATACATATATACATATACATATATACATATATATATACATATATACATATACATATATATATATATATATATATATACACACACATACATATATAAAATACAACTCTACTTGTGTAAACGGTGAGTGTGGGCACGGTGGCTCACTCCTGTCATCCCAGCACTTTGGGAAGCTGAGGTGAGAGGAGTTGGAGTTGGAGAGCAGCCTGGGCAATATGGTGAGACCCTGTTTCTACAAAAAATAGAAAAAATTAGCCGGGTGTGGTAGCACGTGCCTGTAGTTCCAGCTACTCAGGAGGCTGAAGCAGGTGGGAGGATCCCTTAAACCTGGGAAGTCAAGGGGGCAGTGAGTCGTGGTCACACCACTACTCTCTAGCCTGGGTAACAGAGTGAAAGCCTGTTTCAAAAAAACCCAAACCACCAGGAGTGGTGACTCACGCCTGTAACCCCAGCACTTTGGGAGGCCAAGGCGGGTGGATCACGAGGTCAGGAGTTTGAGATCAGCCTGGCCAACATGGTGAAACACCTGTCTCTACTAAAAATACAAAAATTAGCTGAGTGTAGTGGCTGGCTCCTATAATACCAACTACTTGGGAGGCTGAGGCAGGAGAATTGCTTGAATGTGGGAGGCCAAACAAACAAAAGAAAAGAAAAGAAAAGGAGCATTTATATGTACTGTACATATATTTTTACATGCCTGCTCTACTTACTGTGCAAATTCATTTCTTAACATATTCTACAAAACTACTATCAGACATTAATAATTATATATGTATAAAAGTATTTACTAAGGCATTCTCTCCCTATTTGGGAGGCTGAGGCAGCTGAATCACTTGAACCCAGGAGTTGGAGGTTACGGTGAGCCATGATTGAGCCATGCACTCCAGCCTGGTGACAGAGGGAAACTCTGTCTCAAAAAAAAAAAAAAAAAAAAAAATATATATATATATATATATATATATACACACACACATGTTTCTAATATTATGAATTATCCAGTTCAAATACCCCTAGCTGTCTCTTACAGTTGATTTGCTTGAATAAGGATCCAAACAAGGTCTACACATTACCCTGAGTCATATTGTCATTTAACATATTCCTTTATCCTCTGTTTTTTCTGTAAATTACTAGATCGAGAGATGCACTGACAGCTGGATGTGGTGGCCCATGTCTGTAATCCCAGCACTTTGGGAGGCCGAGGTCACTTGAGGTCAGGAATTAGAGACCAGCCTGGCCAACATGGTGAAATCCTGTCTCTACTAAAAATACAGGTGTGTGTGGTGGCTCATGCCTGTAATCCCAGCACTTTGAGAGGCCAAAGCAGGCAGATCAGGAGGTCAGGAGTTCAAGACCAGCCTGGCCAGCATGGTGAAACTCTGTCTCTACTAAAAATACAAAAAATTAGCTGGGCATGGTATCACATGCTTATAGTCCCAGCTACTCGGGAAGCTGAGGCAGGAGAATTGCTTGAACCCGGCAGGCAGAGGTTGCAGTGAGCCGAGACTGTGCCACTGCACTCCAGCCTGGGCGACAGAGTGAGACTCCGTCTCAAAAAAAAAGTTTGTTGTGGTGGCTCATGCCTGTAATCCTAGCTACTAGGGAGGTTGAGGTGGGGGTATTGCTTGCACCTGGGAAACAGAGGTTGCAGTGAGCTGAGATACTATCTTAAAAAATAAATAAATGAAATTAATTAAAATTTAACTAAAATTAAAAGGTCAGTTCCTTGATCTTGCTTTCTAGCCAAGCACTCAGTAATCACATGTGGGTATTGACTACAGTATTGGACAGTACACAAAGATATTTCCATCATTACGGAAAGTTCTGTTTGGACAGTGCTGGTCTAGAGGCGTGACTAGATTCAAGTTCACTCCAATGGCAGGAAACTTCATAGGTGGCAAGAATACTTCCTATTGTATCAGAGGCACACAATGTCTGGTTGTTTCTCTTGTTGATTTATGGAATTGTCAGCCTGATTCTTCCTTGACAATGTTCACCATTCACTTTTCACCAAAGAGTTTTAGCAGGTTATTGCTTCAGTTCATTCCAATTCCATCACTTACTCAGCATTTATTAACTGGAATTCTTTCTTGATCAATTATTTGAATACCCTAAAAACTAACATTGAGCCAGGCCCAGTGGCTCAACCCTGTAATCCCAGCACTTTGGGAGGCTGAGGCGGGTGGATCACCTGAGGTCAGGAGTTGGAGACCAGCCTGACCAACATAGTGAAACTCCATTTCTACTAAATACAAAAAAAAAAAAAAAAAATTAGCCAAATGTGGTGGCACATGCCTGTAATTCCAGCTACTTGGGAGGCTGAGGCAGGAAAATTGCTTGAACCAGGGAGGCAGAGGTTACCATGAGCCAAGATTGTGACACTGCACTCCAGCCTGGGCAACAAGAGTGAAAACACCACCTCAAAAAAAAAAAAAAAATAGTAATTTTCTTTTTGAATTGAGGTCACACCATCACCCAGCCTGGTGTGCAGTGGGGAGATCTCGGCTCACTTCCAGCTCCCATGATCAAGTGAGACTCCCATCTCAGCCCACTGAGTAGCTGGGACTACAGGCACAGGCCACCGTGCCCAGGTAATTTTTTGTATTTTAGGGGGAGATGGTTTCACCATGTTGCCCAGGCTGGTCTCGAACTCCTGAGCTCATGCAATCCACCCACTCAGCCTCCTCGAGTGCTGGGATTACAGGTGTGAGGCACCATACCCGGCCAAAAATAATTTGTACAGCCCTGGGCAGCAAAGGGAGACCCCATCTCCACAAAAAATTTTAAAATTCGTTGAATGTGGTGGCTAACATATCGGATCCCTGCTACTCAGGAGGCTGAGGAGGGAGGATCACTTGAGACAAGGAGGTCAAGGCTGTGGTAAACCGTGATCACGCCACTGCACTTCAGCCTGGGCAACAGGGAAAGACACTGTCGAAAAAAAATAAATGAATAGAAATAATTTGTACAAGAAGAGCAGGAAAATGAGTCTTTCCTCTTTCCCTTTATTTGCTTGTTTTCAGAATAAGGTGGTATCCTAAGTGTCTCCAAATGTGACTAATTTTTTTTTTAGTATCTGTACCTGCACATGAATTTTACTACAGCTAATGTTTTGATTTGTTTTAATAATGATTTTTTGGTACTCAAATGGTTCATTGTGGCAATGAGAGCTCTTTCAATTTGGCATTGATGTCTTTGTGAAATAATTCTAGCAATCTCTGACAGCTTTCTTACATTCTGTTATGATAGAATATTCCAGGTTCAGATGGAACATGGTGGATTGTGCCTATAATCCCAGGTAGGTGACTTAGCAAGGAGGATCCCTTAAGGGCAGAGGTATGACACCAACCTAGGCAACATGGCAAGACCCCATCTCTCTCTCTTTTTTTTTTTTTTTTCAAGATGGAGTCCCACTTTGTCGCCCAGCCTGGAGTGCATTTATACGATCTTGGCTCACTGCAACCTCCAGCTCCCGGGTTCAAGCAATTCTCTTGCCTCAGCTTATCATGTAACTGGGATTACAGTTGCCCACCAGCATGCCTTGCTAATTTTCTTGTGTTTTTAGTAGAGACAGTGTTTCATCATGTCAGCTAGGCTGGTCTCGAACCTCTGACCTCATGATCCACCCACCTCAGCCTCCCAAAGTGCTAGGATTACAGGCATGAGCCACTGCACCAGGCCTAACCTCTAATAAAATAAAATAAAAATTCCAAGTTCAGGTTGCTCTGCCTATGGAGTAGCCATTCTTTATTCCTTTACTTTCCTAATAAACTTGCTTTCAATTAAACAAAAAAAAAACAGGTTTATCTTGTACATTTTCTGCCCTGACATAGATTATGTCATTTCTTTAAGGCCTCTGATTCCTTCAGTGGAAAGTGGCATTAGAGACCACATTCTGGTTATGAAAGGCACTCACTGCTATTGCATTGGTTGTTTTTCTCATGTTTTTCAACGGACAGAGCAAGGAAATACTTCTTTAGATAACAAGCAATATATAATACTCTATTCATAGCTTTGCATTTTTTTTCTCTCATTTAGCAATATATTCTAGACACTACTCTGTGGCAACATATAAAGTTTTTTTTCTCACATTTACAGCTGCATTTTCTATTTTGCAGCTACATAGTGTGGATATACTCTATTTAACCAGTTTCTTATTAATGGACATTTGGGTTGTTTCTAGTCTTGTGCTGTTATAAATTGTAGCGCAGGCCAGGCATGATGCCTCACGCCTGTAATCCCAGCACTTTGGGAGGCCGAGCCGGGCGGATCATCTGAGGTCAGGAGTTCGAGACCAGCCTGGCCAACGTGGTGAAACCCAGCTTCTAGTAAAAATACAAAAATTAGCTGGGTGTGGTGTCGGACCCCTACTTGGGAAGTTGAGGCATGAGAATCACTTGAACCCAGGAGGCAGACGTTGCAGTGAGCCAAGATCACACCACTGCACTCCAGCCTGGGAACAGAGCGAGACTCTGTCTCAAACAAACAAAAAGGACATTATATAAGACACAGATGGGAGGAAGGGAATGATGAAGAGAGGTTGATCAATGAGTACAAATATATTTTGATACAAGAAGTAAGACTATTTGGTGTTCAATAGATCAGTATGGTGATTACAGTTATCATTAATTGATGGTACATTCCAAATTAGCTAGAAAAAATAATTTGAATATTCCAACATAAATATTTAAGGTGATGGATACTCCAATTACCCCGATTTGATTATGTGAATGTATCAAATTATCACATGTACCTTCCAAAATATGTACATCAAATTCGTATCAACAAAAAATAAATGAATAAATAAATAGGACACACATGAACCTCCAGATGAAATACATCAGGTGAGGTCTAAAAGGGTTGGTCGCCCACACAGGAGCTTCTGTCCCCATGGAGCTGGGGTGTGCCACTCTCCTGGCCATGGATGCATTTACTCAGCTCAAGTCTTTTTGTTTGTTCAATATGGAGTCTCACTCTGTCGCCCAGGCTGGAGTGCAATGGCACAATCTCGGCTCACTACAACCTCTGCCTCCCAGGTTCAAGCAATTCTCCTGCCTTAACCTCCAGAGTAACTGGGATTACAGGCGCCCACCACCACGCCTGGCTAATTTTTGTAGTTTTAGTAGAGATGAGATTTCACTATGTTGATCAGGCTGGTCTTGAACTCGTGACCTCAGGTGACTCCCCCCTCTGCCCCCGCCTCCATCTCCCGTAGTGCTGGGATTACAGGTGTGAGCCACCACGCCCAGCCCATCGATCAAGTCTTGTTCAACAGATTTTTGTTTGTTTGTTTTTGAGACAAAGTTTTGCTCTTGTTTCTCAGACTGGAAGAGCAATAGCATGATCTCGGCTCACCACAACTCCCATCACCAGGGTTCAAACGATTCTCCTGCCTCAGCCTCCCAAGTAGCTGGGATTACAGGCATGCGCCACCACCCCCAGCTAATATTGTATTTTTAGTAGAGACGGTGTTTCACCATGTTGGCCAGGCTGGTCTTGAACCCCCGACCTCAGGTGATCCGCCCACCTTGGCCTCCAAAAGTGCTGGGATTATAGACGTGAGCCACCACGCCCAGCCTATTCAACAGGTTTTATGAGGCTTTGGCCAGGAGGCTTTGGCCAGGAGGCTCGTGTGGGAGAATTGCTTGAGCACAGGAGTTCAAGACCAGCCTGGGCAACATACTGACACCCCGTCTCTACAAAGAAAACAAACAACAAACAAAAACCTTTATTTTAATTAAAAATAAAAATTTTTTCTTGAGGCAGTCTTGCTCTATCACCCAAGCTGGAGTGCAGTGGCACGATCAGCTCGCTGCAACCTCTGCTTCCCAGGTTCAAGAAATTCTTCCTTAGCTTCCCTAGTAGCTGGGATGACCAATATGCCCCGGGTGATTTTTGCATTTTTAGTAGAGTTTCACCACATTGGGCAGGCTGGTGTCGAACTCCTGACCTCAAGTAATCCACCCACCTCAGCCTCCCAAGGTGCTAGGATTATAGGCATGAGCCACTGTGCCCAGTCCCTACAATTTTTATTAATTTAAAAACATGGCCAGGTGAGATGGCTCATGCCCGTAATCCCAGCACATTGGGAGGCTGATGTGGGTGGATCACGCAGTCAGGAGATGGAGACCATCCTGGCCAACATACTGAAACCCCATCTCTACTAAAAATACAAAAATTAAAATTAGCTGGGTGTGGCGGCAGGTATCTGTAATCCCAGCTACTGGGGAGGCTAAAGCAGAGAATCACTTGAACCAGGGAATCAGAGGTTGCAGTGAGCTAAGATTGTGCCACTGCACTCCAGCCTGGGGACAGAGCAAGACTCCGTCTCAAGAAAGAAAAAGTGGGGGGTTTGGCCGGCCAGCGTGGTAGCTCATGCCTATTATCCTAGCACTTTGGGTGGCTGAGGTGGGTGAATCATCTGAGGTCAGGAGTTTGAGACCAGCCTGGCTAATATGGTGAAACCATGTCTACTAAAAATCCAAAAAATTAGCCGGGTGTGGTGGCAAGCCACTGTAATCCGAGCTACTCAGGAGGCTGAGGCAGGAGAATCACTTGAACCTAGGAGGCAGAAGTTGCAGTGAGCTGAGATTGTGCCAGCTTGGGCAACAGAGCAAGGCTCCATCTTAAAACAAAACAAAACAAAACAAAAAAAACATTGGCTAATACCACCTATTTTCCAAAAACCTATCGAAACAAAAAATTAAAATTTAAAAAGATCCATAAAAAAGGCTCATTGTGAATTTCAAAATGCACTCAGAAAATTCTAAGAGTTTTAGGAATTTTTCTGTAACAGGGTGACAGGAACTGGCACAAAGACCAAATATATTTCATATTATACCATATCACCACAAATAAATGACAAGTATGTGAGGTAATGAATTTGTTAATGGTTAATAACCATTCCACAATATATGCATATTTTAAAACATCCTGTTATACACTGCAAATATCTATATATATGTTAATTTGTCAATTTAAAAATAAATAGGGAAAATAAATATTTTCCCCTTAAAAAGCTTCTATGTGTTTGTGGACAATGTTTATATGTAAGCATCTGCTTTGATTTTTCTTTCTTGAATAAATATGTAGTGGTGAGAAACTGGCTCATCTGCGACATCTATGCTAAAATCTTTTCTCTTCCCTTCCCTTTTTTTTCTTTTGAGATGGAGTTTCGCTCTTGTTACCCAGGCTGGAGTGCAATGGCGCAATCTCGGTTCACTGAAGCCTTGACTTCCCAGCTTTAAACAAAGGCTCCCACCTCAGTCTACTGACTAGCTGGGACTACAGGCACTTGCCACCCTGCTGATTTTTTGTATTTTTAGTAGAGATAGGGTTTCACTACATTGCCCAGGCTGGTCTCCAACTCCTGGGTTGAAGCAATCCTACCACCTTGGCCTCCCAAAGTGCTGGTGTTACAGGCATGAGCTACTGTGCCTGCCCATATTAAACTCTTTATGAAATTGCAGGCCAGGCACAGTGGCTCATGCCTATAATCCTAGCACTTTGGGAGGCTGAGACGGGCAGATCTTTACGAGAGAGGTCAGGAGTTCAAGACCAGCCTGACCAACACGGCAAAACCCCCATCTCTACGAAAAATACAATAGAATTAGCGGGCATGGTGGTGCATGCATGTAATCCCAGATACCTGAGAGGCTGAGGCAGGAGAATTGCTGGAACCCAGAGGTGGAGGCTGCAGTGAGCTGAGATCACGCCACTGCACTCCAGCCTGGGCGAAAGAGCGAGACTCTGTCTCGAAAGAAAAAATAAAAAGAAAAAAAAAGGAAGAAAGAAATTTTAGAGTCAGGGCCAGGCACAGCGTCTCACGCCTGTAATCCCAATGCCAGCACTTTGGGAGGCCAAGGCGGGTTGATCACTTCAGGCCAAGGGTTCAAAACCAGCCTGGCCAACATGGTGAAACCCCATCTCCACTAAAAATACAAATATTAGCCAGGCGTGGTGGTGCATACCTATAATTGCAGCTACTCGGGAGGCTGAGGCTTGAAAATCGCTTGAACCCTGGAGGCATCATAGCAAATCCTGGTCTTTACTAAAAATACAAAACATTAGCTCAGTGTGGTGGCACATGCCTGTAGTCCCAGCTACTCAGGAGGTTGAGGCAAGAGGATTGCCTGAGCTCTCGCCTGAGCTGGGGAGGTCGAGGCTGCAGTGAGCTGAGATCATGCCAGTGCATTCCAGCCTGGATGACAGAGTGAGACTGTTGAAAAAAAAAAAGTAAAGAAAGGGCCAGACTGTTTTCCAAAGTTGTGTACCACTTTACAGTAAATTGCCATGTGTGATTGTTTTAGTTTGTACACATCCTCACTAATACATTTTCATTTCAGACGATCTAGTATGCGTGCAGAGGCATCTTATTGGGTTTTAATTTGCACTTCCCTAAGGACTAATGATGGTCCGCATGTTTTTATGTGCTTATTTGCTATTCACATACTGTCTTCAGTGAAATGTCTATTTAAATGTTTTGCCTCCTTTTGTTAAATC
>NW_016107515.1:1792298-1803019 GCF_001604975.1 Cebus imitator
TTGAGATAGAATCTTGCTCTGTTGCCCAGGCTGGAGGTCAGTGGTGAGATCTCGGCTCTCTGCAACCTCTGCCTCACAAGTTCAAGCAATTCTCCTGCCTCAGTCTTCTGAGTAGCTGCGATTACAGGCGCGCCCCAGCACACCCAGCTAAGTTTTGTATATTTTGTATTTTTCGTAGAGACAGGGTATCACCATGTTGGCCAGGCTGGTCTCAAAGGTCTCAAACTACTGACCTCAAGTGATCTGTGCCCACAGTTCAGCCTGTTGAGTAGCTGGGATTACAGGCACCCACCACCATACCTGGCTGATTTTTGTATTTTTAGTACAGGCAGAGTTTCATCTTGTTGGCCAGGCTGGTCTCAAACTCCTAACCTCCGATGATCTGCCCTCCTAGGCCTCCCAAAGTTCTGGGATTACAGGTGTGAGCCACTGCACCTGGGCACCCACCCCTTTTTTTAAGAGACCAGATCTCACTATGTTGCCCAGGTTGGCCTGAAACTACTGGCGCGAAGTAATCCTCCCATCTCAGCCTCCTGAACAGCTGGTATTAGCAGCTTGAGCCGTTTCACCAGGCTTTTTTTTTGTTGTTGTTGTTTTAAGGAGCCAGGAGTTTAATTGGCAAGAAAGAAGTGGGAAGAAAGAAAGAAGAAACTCTCCTGTACCGGGATAAAATATCTTAAAACATCTTTCCCTAACCAAAGGACAAAAAATAACCTCTGTTTCTTTATTTGTTTGTTTTGAGATAGGGTCTCATGATTACCCAGGCTAGAGTGTGATCATAGCTCACTGTAGCCTCAACCTTCTGGGCTCAAGTGATCATCCTATCTCAGCGTTTCAAGTAACTGGGACTACAGGTGTGTGCTAGACCATACCTGGCTAATTTTGTATTTGTTATTGAGACAAGGTTTCGCCATTTTGCCCAGGCTGGTCTCGAACTCCTGGGTTCAAGCAGTCCTCCTGCCTTGGCCTCCCAAAGTGCTGGGATTACAGGTGTAAGCTCCCATGCCCAGCGTCTCATTTTTTTTAGATGTTTTTTCTTTTAGTAGTTTAAAGATTGTGGGAAGTAGAAAAGTTCCTTTTTAAAGTTTCCTTTCTTGTTAAAGTGTGCTAACAACTTTGTTATTAGCTATCCTATGTAGCTGTTAAACATGCCATGCTTACAGGCACTTAGTACATTCTATGTCCTTGTTCTTGAACCAAGATATCTGTGCTGGATGTGCTCACAGGCATGTCCCAGCTTTCCACTGCTTTTACCCATTTAGAAAAGTTTTAAGTTATTAGCCAGTCAGGTTTTAGTTTAGATTGTGAGGTCTGGCTCCAACCAAATGTGTAAGGGATACATTTGTGTGTTTTCCTTTGTTCACTGTACTTTTGTGGCAAGATGGCTAGTGAGAGTACCCTTCCTGCAGTCCAGGAAGCGAAAATCGTGTTGCTGGAAGATCCTTCGTCTCAGTGCTTAATTTTTCTTTGTGGCACCGAGCATCTATTTCCAACAAAGCTATTGCCCCAGTGTCTTCTCGCTTGCTTCATTTTTGTCTTCTAACAAGAAATCAGCGGTCATTTTTATACTTTTTCCTCTGTATGCAATGTCTTATTTCTCTGACTACTTTTTTTTTCTTTTTGAGACAGAGTCTCTCTCTGTCGCCAGGCTGGAGTGCAGTGGCACGATATCAGCTCACTGCAACCTCCGCTTCCCAGGTTCAAGCAATTCTCCTGCCTCAGCCTCCTGAATAGCTGGGATTACAGGTATCAGCCACCATATCCAGCTAATTTTTTTGTATTTTTAGTAGAGAAGAGGTTGCATTATCTTGGCCAGGCTGATCTTGAACTCCTGATCTTGTGATCCACCCACCTCCAGCCTCCCAAAGTGCTGGGATTACAGGTGTGAGCCACCGCGCCTGGCCTTCTCTGACTACTTTTAATATTTTCTCTTAATCTCTGATTTTAAGCAATCTGATTGTAATATATATATAATACAGTACTATGTAGTAAAATTTCATGTTTCTTTTGTCTGGAGTTCATTGATTTTCTTGGATCTGTGGACATATAGTTTCCATCAAAGGTAGAACATTTGGAGCCATTATTATTATTATTATTATTATTGTATTTTTAGTAGAGACTGTGTTAGCCAGGATGGTCTTGATCTCCTGACCTCGTGATCTGCCTGCCTCGCCCTCTCAAAGTGCTGGGATTACAGGCACGAGCCACCATGCCCAGCCCACTAAAGCCACTATTATTTAAAATATTAAAATATTTTCTTGTTCCCTCTTATACCTCTTCTCCTACTAGATTCCAGCTCATACATTAGGACATTTGATTTGTCCCATAGCTCACTGGTACTTTAGATCGTTTTCAGTCTTTTTTCTCAATGTTTCATTTTTGAAAACTTCTATTACTATATATCCTTATGTTTCACGAATCTTCTTTTGTTTATTATGTAATCTGCTGTTAATCCCATTACACATATTTTTTATCCCTGTAAGTTCTGGTTTTTTGTTTTGTTTTGTTTTGAGATGGAGTCTCACTCTGTTGCCCAGGCTGGAGTGCAGTGACACAATCTCAGCTCATTGTAACCTCCATCTCCTGGGTTCAAGCAATTCTTCTCCCTCTGCCTCCCAAGTAGCTGGGACTACAGGCATGTGCCACCTACTCCTGGCTGCATCCCTAAAAGTTCTATTTGGGTCTTTTTACATAATTTGTTTTCCTTTAATGCCTATGATTTGTTTTTCTTTTTTTCTTTTTTTTTTTTGATGGAGTCTTGCTCCTTCGCCAGGCTGGAATTCAGTGGTGCAATCTCGGCTCACTGCAACCTCTGCCTTCCAGGTTCAAGGGATTCTCCTGCCTCAGCCTCCTAAGTAGCTGGGACTACAGGTGCACACCACCATGCCCAGCTAATTTTTATATTTTTAGTAAAGACTGCATTTCACCATATTGGCCAGGATGGTCTTGATCTCGACCTCATGATCTGCCCACCTTGGCCTCCTAAAGTGCTGGGATTTCAGGTGTGAGGCATTGCACCTGGCCCACCTACGGTTTTTTCCTACTTTCTTGACCATATATAATATAATATCTGTTTATTGTCTTTTTCTGCTAATTTTATCATTTATGTTATTTCTGAGTGTTTTTTTTTTCCAGAAACAGATGTTTACTATATGAGAAAATGGATCGCAAAAAGCAACAGAAAAAAAGGAAGCATTCTAAAATGAATACTGTGGAGGTAACTGGAAATTTACATAGAAAACTGACACAGCAATCCAGATGGATTAAGAAAACACACACACATACACACACACACACACACAGAATAAGCCAAAGAAAAAGTAGTTGAAAACAAAAGACAACATTTATCCCAAATGTAGAGGATACTAAGGACTGAAGATATTACATAAAAGTTCAACAACTTTAACTAGTTGGAAAGCTAAATTTTTGGACAATAAAAAATAACAACCCATAGTAGCTGATGCCTATAGTCCCAAAACTTTGGGAGGCCAAGTTGGGAGGACTGCCTGGGCTCAGGAGTTCAAGACCAGCCTGGACAACATAGTGAGACCCAGTCTCTACAAAAAACTAAAAAATAGGCCAGGCACAGTGGCTCACACCTGTAATCTCAGCACTTAGGGAGGCGGAGCTGGTGGATCACTTGAGGTCAGGAGTTTGAGACAGCCTGGCCAACATGGTGAAACCCTGTCTCTACTTAAAAAAAAACAAAAACAACAACAACAAAAAAAAACAAAAGCACAAACAAAATGGCCGGTTGCAGTGGCTCACGCCTGTAATCACAGCACTTTGGGAAGCTGAGGTAGGTGGATCGCTTGAGGTCAGGAGTTCAAGACCAGCCTGGCCAATAGGGTGAAACGTCATCTCTACTAAAAATACAAAAATTAGCTGGGTGTGCTGGCGGGATCCTGTAATCCAAGCTACTCAGGAGGGTAAGACAGGAAAATTGCTTAAACCCAGGAGGTGGAAGTTGCAGTGAGCCAAGATCATGCCATGTCAAACACACACACACACACACACACACAGTTAGCTGGGCATGGTGGCAGGTACCTGTAATCCCAGGTTTACTCAGGAGGCTGAAGCAGGAGAATCACTTGAACCCAGGAGGCGGAGATTGCAGTGCCATGCACTCCAGCATGGGCAACAGAGTAAAACTCTGTCTCAAAAAAAGAAATTATCCAGGTGTAGTGGCAACAGCTATAGTCCTAGCTATTAGGGAGGCTGAGACAGGAGAATTCCTCATGCCCAGGATCTAGAGCATGCAGTGAGCCATGATGGCACCACTGTACTCCAGCCTGGGTGGCAGAGCAAAACCCCAACTTAATAATAATAACAACAGTGGGAAATGTAGACTAGGGACAATGCCACCAACACAAGAGGCCAAGACCGCCAGTGTTCACAGTACATCCTTTGCTTCATTTCACACACGTGGGCAGGATGCACATGTCATGAAATGATGCAGGTAGTATTTGGACATGCCGAGTGATCAACCTCCCAAAGAGCTGAGATTGCAGGGTGAGCCACTGTGCCCGGCCTCAAGTGGCTTCTATACGTGCCTGTGCTGATTTGTCTTTAGTTGAAGACTCGAAGGGAGCCTTCTGCAGCTCTCTGAATCTCCCAGTATATAACTCTCTCCTCTCCAGTACTCTGTCCTGCTAACGCTAGCCACCTGGGCCTCCCCAACCTCCCAGTGCTACCTCAACTCAGGGACAGGACCAGGCTCTACACTTTGCTTTCCCTCCCTTTGCTCTGGCCTGGAAACTCTCCTAGCACTCAGCCGGGCATTCATGTATTTCCTTTCTGAAGCATGACTGCCCTGTGCTGAAAATGTGATGTCTGAAAATGCTTATTTCATATATTTTGTCAATTTTTTAGTTGTTTAAAATGGAAGCCAATGTAAATCCAATCTTTGTTATCCGTCTTAGTCAAACGCATTAGTTTAAGACTGTCGTTTTTTGTTTTTGTTTTTTTCTTGAGACACAGTCTCATCCTGTCGCCCAGGACAGTGGTACAATCTCAGCTCACTGAAACCTCAGCCTCCCTGGTTCAAGCGATTCTCCTGCCTCAGCCTCTCAAGTAGCTGGGATTACAGGCACCCACCACCACGCCTGGCTAATTTTTTTTTTTTTAGTAGAGACAGGGTTTCACCATGTTGGCCAGGCTGGTTTCAAACTCCTGAACTCAGGTGATCTGCCCCTCTCCACCTCTCAAAGTGCTGGGATTACAGGGGTGAGCCACTAGGCCCAGCAAGACTGTAGCTTTTTAATCTAACTAAGGTTTGAAGTTTCAGTTTCTTCTAAAATTTCCCATTGGGGAATCATTGCGTTACATGAACACTATGTTCTGGGCACTGTGCAAAGCTAGGTTCCAGCTTTGGGGACCTTTTCTCTCTTTTTTTGAGATGGACTCTTGCTCTGTCGCCCAGGCTGGAGTGCAGTGGCAAGATCTCAGCTCACCGCAACCTCTGCCTCCATCTCCCATGTAGCTGGGACCACAGGCGCGCACCACCACACTCGGCTAATTTTTTGTACTTTTAGTAGAGACGGGGTTTCACCATACTGGTCAGGCTGGTTTCAAACTCCTGACCTTAAGTGATCCACCTGCCTCGGCCTCCCAAAAATGCTAGGATTACAGACATGAGCCACTGAACCCGAACTTTTTATTTTGGGATGGAGTTTCACTCTTGTTGCCCGGGCTGCAGTGCAATGGCTTGATCTTGGCTCACTGCAACCTCCCACTCCGGGGTTGAAGTGATTCTCTTGCCTCAGCCTCCCGAATAGCTGGGATTATAGGAACGCACCATCACACCGGCCAATTTTTCCATGTTAGCCAGGATGGTCTTGATCTACTGACCTCGTGATCTACCTGCCTCAGTCTCCCAAAGTGCTGGGATTATAGGTGTGAGCTTTTCGATCTCTTCAGGATCTCTGTAGAAGCAGAGATCAGGCATGACCACTCGTGGGTGTCCAGGGGAGACAGTGTCAGGCACGTGCAGAACTTCCTGAGCCAGCATCCCACACATCAGACCCCCTGAGTGAGCTCCCTTTTGCATGGGATGGAAATATCCACACCGTGCAGAGGAGAACCTGTGTTCCACAGAGCCATGGTAGGTAGGTTATCATAAGTTGCCTCTGTGAGAGGCCAGTGGTCACACTGGGATCAGTATCCACCAACAGACGTGGCTCCCAGAGGGCTGCCTGGACCTGGTTAGTGAAGGTTCTAGTAGTGAGGTGACCAGCAACAGGAGTGGCCCCTGTGGCAGCAGCAAACTTCAGCTCAGCCCGCTGGGTGGGATTCCAGGAGGATATGAGACTGACATCAGAAGAGTTTTCAATGACAACAACGGCATGAGCTGCCAGCAGAATTAGATTCTTCAGATTTAGGATGTAAAAGCCATCACTTTTCCTTTGTAGATAAACTGTTCCATTAGGAACCAGGTTGGTGCCACCTAAGTGGGTTCCTGCTGCAAGAAGCTTGAGGACATTCCCTCATTCATTTGCAGGACTTTGAGGCTCTGGACATTGTGGAAATTTCCCTTAAAGTTATGATGAAAATCCAGAACAGCACCATAGGGCCCCCTCTATGGGTAGTGCGGAGAACCTACGGAATGTTAAATGGGGTCTTACTGATTGTCTCAGGCTCCCGGTTCAGGCCCCAGTCTGAGGAAAATAGCTAACCCTCCCCTCCCCTCCCCTCCCCTCCCTGTTCTTTTTCTTCTTTCCTTTTCTTTTTGAGATGGAGTCTGGCTCTGTCACCTAGGCTGGAGTGCAGTGGCACTATCTCAGCTCAGTGCAACCCCTGCCTCCCAGGTTCAAGTGATTCTCCTGCCTCAGCCTCTTGAGTAGCTGGGATTACAGGCACGTGCCACCACGCCCAGGTAATTTTTGTATTTTCAGTAGAGAAGGGGTTTCGCCATGTTGGTCAGGCTGGTCTCGAACTCCTGACCTCAGGTGATCCACCTGCCTCGGCTCCCGCAATGTGCTGGGATTGCAGGCGTGAGCCACCGTGCCCAGCCTTCTATATCTTAAGTGGCTTTTGATGTCTATAGTTTTTCCTCAGAATGTTAAAGCAGTTGAGGAAAAAATAGAAAGGTCAATGGATTAAAACTTACATCATTTTTAATTTAAATACTTTATTTATACAAAAAAAAGGCCCATAATCTGAGCCAGCCCAGGATTCTTCATCTGTCATCTGGGCTTACGGAAACTCCTCCCACAAGGCCATAGGTATAAGCTAAGAGAGAAGGATTGGTGCAATGGAGGCAGGTGATATGGGTCTGGGCCACCCATTCATATAACTTACTGTGCCCTTTGGATCTGTCTGAGCCCAATCCTGGATGTACTACTTCCATTGTACAGTAGAATAAGGCTGTGCCCACCTAACCTTAGGATTTACTGGGTCTGACAGTCACTTGATTCCAGCAGTCAGATGCTTAGCCTTTACCAGGACACAGCACTCCAGAACTCCATACCACTGGTACCTGAATACTTCACTAGCTTCTCTGGTTTCTGAACCTTTTCAGGGTTTAACTTCTTGCCCTCTGGAGCACATATCTTTTTTTTTTTTTTTTTTTTTTTTTTTTTTTTTTTTTTTTTTTTTTTTTTTTTTTTTGAGATTGAATCTCGAGTTTACCCTTGTCACCCAGGCTGGAGTACAGTGGTGCGATCTCTGCTCACTGCAAACTCCACCTCCCTGGTTCAAGTGATTCTTCTGCCTCAGCCTCCCAAGTAGTTGGGATTACAGACATGTACCACCATGCCCGGCTAATTTTGTATTTTAGTAGAGAGCAGGTTTCTCCATGTTGATCAGGCTGGTCTGGAACTCCTGACCTCAGGTTATGTGCCCGCCTTGGCCTCCCAAAGTGCCAGGATTCCATGGGTGAGCTACTGCGCCCAGCCTAATGGAGGACATATAAATACTTTGTAAATACTTGCCATTTCTTTGTTTTGTGTGTGGCTTTGTTTTGAGACGGAGTCTCACTCTGTCGCCCAGGCTGGAGTGCAGTGGCATGATCTCAGCTCACTGCAGCCTCTGCCTCACGGGTTCAAGCAATTCTCCTGCCTCAGCCTCCTGAGTAGCTGGGGCTACGGGCACGCACCACCACACCTGACTATGCCATTTCTTTGTTGGCTGCCCACTTTCTTGTCTTAGGAACACCAGGGCCTTTTTGTCATTATGAGAGATCCCTGGGAGTCAAATCCTCCTAGTGGCCATCGCAACCTTGTTGCCCACTACAGTCATTCCACCCACCTTGCCTTTGGTAAATAAGAGCTGCCATCTGGCCCCACAGGACAGCCAACACTGAGCTTCTCAGTGACGGCAATGGCTCCCTTACTAACTCATTTCATATTACTTAATAAAAGGGAGAATCCCTGGGCCCTCGTTTGTCTGCTCATCCGGTAGGTTCTCAGGTCTTACACAGTGAGTGTTTTGGCCAATTCCTCAGCATTCTGCTCCAGGACCTTTCTAGCACGCCCCACCTTTATTTATGTGGACCATCAATTTTTCCAAGCTTCCAGGAGCCACCGCAGCTGAGATTATTCCAGGAACCCTCACTAAGATGCTGAATCTTGAGCCATGGAAGGATCCTTCATTTCAACAAGCTCTTCCTTACTGCCTCTTTTATTCTCCCTTCATCCCTTAACATCCATTGTCAGTGGGTATTTTTTCCCAGTTCTGGGCCCTGCAGTTCTGCTGTTTTCTTCCCTAGCAGGTCCTATACTTCCTTAGAGAGGCCACACTGTGACTTGACTCTGATTATTGGTCTCATAGCCATAGGGGAGGTGGGAACTGATCCTGGGGAGGGCAAATATCATTTGGAAAGGCATCCACTTTGATTGAAACACATAGAATTTTCAGGAAAGGGGAAGCTGCTATATACCGGTAAGGGATAGTGGGATACTCTTGTAGGCCCATGGGTTCAGGAAAATCTGGAGTTTCAGTGAAATCACATAAGGTCTACCTAGATACCACCATTCCAGGTTTCAGGGGCCCATTTCTTCCTTCTGGTGGCATAAGAGGTCTAGCAAAGGCTACAAATTCAGGCTTCTTTGTAGTTCTGTTGCTATCAAGGCATGGGTGTGATTTTCAGCATGCTTTGCTCTCTGGATGAAGGTGCCTTAAATGTTTCCATAGAGTCTTCTGACTCATACCAGGTCCTGAATTGGTAATTGGCCAACCTGAGCTTGTAATTTTCCTCTTCAGCATGCATAATTGGCATAGATACATTCAGCAACTGGCAGAATCCCCACAATGGCTCCGTGACCTGTGGAATGAGCACTACAAGGGTAGAAAAGGCCAAGCAGAAGCCACCATCACTGCCTCCACCAAATCTTAAACTAAAAGCAATACCATCTTGCTGGAGGGATTGCAGAGACTAATGTCACCATCAAGGACTTGGTAGAATCTGAAGAGGTGGTGATTCCTACCTTATCCTCATTTAACTCACCTTTTCAGCCTGTGCAGAAGACAGATGAAATTTGAAGAATGACAGTGGATTTTGTAAACTTAATCAATAGTGACTGCCACTGCATTGCTATTCTAGATACGGCTTCATTTCTGAAGTAAATTACCACATTTACTTACATAGATGCTGTTCAGCTATTGGAGAATGCTTTTCCCCTCTTTTTTTTTGGAGACAGAGCCTTGCTCTGTTGCCCAGGCTGTAGTGCAGTGGCATGATCTTGCCTCACTGCAATCTCCACCTCCCGGGTTAAACTAATTCTCCTGCCTCAGCCTCCAAGTAGCTGGGATTACAGGTATACACCACCATGCCAGGTTAGTTATTATTATTATTATTGTATCTTTTAGTAGAGACGGGGTTTCACCATGTTGGCCAGGCTGGTCTTGAACTCCTGACCTTGTGATCTGCCTGCCTCAGCCCCCTGGAAGTGCTGGTATTACAGGCGTGAGCCACCATGCCCAGTCATGTCTGGCTAATTTTTGTACTTTTAGTTGAGATGGGGTTTCACCATCTTGGCCAGGCTGGTTTTTAACTCTTGACCTCAGGTGATCTGCCCACCTTGGCCTCCCAAAGGGCTGGGATTGTAGGCATGAGCCACCGCACCTGGCCTATGCCTGTTAATTATCACCATCAGACACAGGTTACTTTCAGCCACCGGGACCAGCAATCCACCTTCAATGTCCTGACTGAGGCCTAATCACCCTTCAGGCCCTCTGTCCTGCTTCGGTCTAGAAGGAACTGGATTGCATTTCCATTCCACAGGGCGTTGGGTTGGTTTCCTTTTTATCATATCATGTTTGTTGGCCCTGGTGAGCAGGAAGTAGCAATTATTCCGGCTATTTTGGTGAGACACTTACATCCCAAAGCATAGGAAGTGAATCCCACAAAACTGCAAGCATCTGCCACCTCAGTAAAGTTTCTAGGGGTTCACGTATCTGGAATGACATTTTGAGATATTCCTTCCAAAATGAAGGGCAAGTTCCTATATCTGGTCCCTCCTGCCACCAAGAAAGTAGCACAATGCTCTGTGAGCCTCTCTGGATTCTGAAGGCAACATGTATCTTACTAAGCCACACTGCTGCATTGTGTGTACTGAGTAACCCAAAGGCTGCCAGGTTTCGGTAGAGCCTGGAACAAGTCAAAACTCTGCAGCAAGGCCGGGCGCGGTGGCTCAAGCCTGTAATCCCAGCACTGTGGGAGGCCGAGGCGGGTGGATCACGAGGTCAAGAGATCGAGACCATCCTGGTCAACATGGTGAAAC
>NW_016107515.1:1804891-1811510 GCF_001604975.1 Cebus imitator
TGCAGTGGTGCGATCTCACTGCAACCTCCACTTTCCAGATTCAAGTGATTCTTCTGCCTCAGCCTCCCGAGTAGCTGGGACTATAGGCATGTGCCACCACACCTGGCTAATTTTTGTAATTTTGGTAGAGACCGGGTTTTGTCATGTGGGCCAGGCTGGTCTTGAACTCCTGATCTCAAGTGATCCACCCACATTGGCCTCCCAAAGTGCTGGGATTACAGGCATAAGCCACTGTGCCTGGCCCAAGTTCTCTGGCCTTTGGAATCTGGGACTTGTAGCAGCAGCCCCTAGGTTCTCAGGCTTTTGGCCTTGAACAGAGTTACACCATCTGTTTCCCTGATCCTGAGGGCTTTGCGCTTGAACTGAGCCTTACTACTGGCTCCCCTAGTTCTCTAGCTTGCTGATGGCCTATGATGGGACTTCTCAGCCTCCATAATCATGTGAGCCAATTCCCACAATAAATCCCCTCCGCAGACACCTGCAATCCCAGCTTCTCTCGGGGCTGAGGTAGGAGGATCACTTAGGAGTGAGGACCAGGTGTTTGAGACCAGCCTGGGCAACATAGCCCACCATTATGGCCTCAAGTGATCCTCCTACCTCGGCCTCCAAAGTCTCCAGGTGCCAGTGTGACTCACTTGTGCCACCCCTTGCTGGCTTCTCCTCTCTGAGTGCTCTCCTTCCGGCCCTCTGGGGCCTGGGCTAGGTGCATGTGTAGCTCTGTGACAGAGGGCACTAGCTTTTTCTGCAGTAACCCACGGCATCAAGGTTGGAGGTGCTGAGACAAAGATGTGGGTTCCAATATACCTTCATGGGTTCCGGTTCTAATTTGTCCTCACCCTCCGCTGCCTCACATTCAGCTTTGATTTCCAACTTTCAGCCCTGCTGACCTACAGCAACTTCAACCCAGTCACCAGACACAAAGACTTCCATAAACTTCATTGCCTTCTCTTCATGGTCCCTGGCTAATGACTTCTTTCTAACCCTCTAACTGTCCTCTTCCAGACTTTTGCTGGCCCAGCTAATTCTGACCCTGACCCTGACCCTTGCCCTAACCCTGAAAATTTCAAACACATTTATTTATTCACTTATTTATTTATTTTATTTATTTTTGAGGCAGAGTCTCGCTCTGTCACCCAGGCTGGAGTGCAGTGGCACGACCTCGGCTCACTGCAACCTCCGCCTCCCGGGTTCAAGCGATTCTCTTGTCTCAGCTTCCTAAGTAGGTAGGACTGTAGGACTACAGGCACATGTCACCCCACCTGGCTAATTTTTGTATTTTTAGTAGAGATGGGGTTTCACCATATTGATCAGGCTGGTCTCAAACTCCTGACCTCGGGTGATCCGCCCACTTCAGCCTCCCAAAGTGCTGGGATTATAGGCGTGAGCCACCTCACCCAGCCTACCTACTATATTATATGGAGTAAATCAGGATATTTAATATAGAGGGATAGTGAACTTTATCACTGAGTCTACAGATTACAGGGTATCAATAGGTGATTATACTAGAAGAGGAATGAACATCACTTAGAGATGGATGCAGTGAGACTTGGGTCTCCTTTTTGGGATAAGCTCATTTTTAATTGTATGAGATATGGGTCCCTTAGGAGGGTATGTTGGGTTTTGCTATTATTTTTGGTGGGAAGATTTATCGGCAGAAGGCTATATATGAGCCTGGCACATTGGCTCATGCATGTAACCCCGGCACTTTGGGAGGCCAAGGCAGGCAGATCACTTGAGGTCAGGAGTTACTGACCAGCCTGGCCAACATGGTGAAACCTCATCTCCACTAAAAATACAAAAAAATTAGCTGGGCGAGATGGCGGGTGCCTGTAATCTCAGCTACTTGGGAGGCTGAGGCAGAAGAATCGCTCTAACCCAGGAGATAGAGGCTGTAGTGAGCCAAGATCATGCCACTGCCCTCCAGCCTGAGTGACACAATGAGGCTCTGCCAAAAAAAAAAAAAAAAAAAAAAAAAAAAAAAAAAAAAAAAAAAAAAAAAAAAAAAAAAAAAAAAAAAAAAAAAAGAAGGCTATTTACGGATGCTGCCAAAGAGGTTGGCTGTGGAAGATACTACAGAATGACCCATTCAGCTCCATTCCAACCACTGTGGATCATGGCTTACTGCCTGCTGAAGCCTTGAAAGTAAAACGCTACATTTCTCAGACTCCCTTACAGCTAACAATGTGCTCATGTAAAATTTGAAAAATAAAAATTGGAATTAAGAAGCAGAAGCCATAATTTTGTCAGTTATGCTGCTTTGTCCAGTAAGCCAGGTTACAGAGGCATTTAGAGTTGCTGCGGCATTTGTAGTAGAAGTCCCAGGGTCCAATTCCTAGTGTCACAGGGGTTAAGATGGATCATTTTGATAGCGTAAATCATGACAGAGGCACTGTGAGCCTAGAGACTGTAATCATTATGGAACTTTCTTTTTTTTTTTTGGAGATGGAGTTTCCCTTTGTCACTCAGGCTGGAACGCAGTGGCATGATCTTGGCTCACTTCAACCTCCGCCTCCCAGGTTCAAGTGATTCTCCCACCTCAGCATCACAAGTAGCTGGTATTACAGGCACAGGCCATCACGCCTGGCTAATTTTAGTATTTTTAGTAGAGATGGGGTTTTGCCGTGTTGGCCAGGCTGGTCTCGAACTCCTGACCTCAAGCGATCCACCTGCCTCGGCCTCCCAAAGTGCTGCTATTACAGGCATGAGCCACTGCCTCTGGCCACAACTGTCTTATTCCCAGGCTTCCAGACACTGGCAGAGCTCCCTTAGTAAACCAGTTCTGTAATGTGGTTCTGGGGTTTATTCCTGGGAGCTTGGACCAGCCTCTCCAAACCTCCTAATGATTTCCTGATAACTGGCAATGACTCTGCTTTCAGCTAGAGTGGATTCTGTTATCTGCAATGGAACTCCAGACCAATACACCTGCTAATATGCAGAATCGGAGAGGGTTCAAGAAAACAGGAACTTTCACATCTTCCTGATTGGAATATGAATTGGTACAACTTTAAGATAACGTAGGTTGTCGGGCCAGGCGTGGTGGCTCATGCCTGTAATCCCAGCACTTTGAAAGGCTGAGGTGGGCAGATCACGAGGTCAGATTGAGACCATCCTGGTCAACATGGTGAAAAACCTGTCTCTACTAAAATACAAAAAAAAAAAAAAAAAATTAGCCGGGCGTGGTGGCATGCACCTGTAGGTCCCAGCTGCTCAGCAGGCTGAGGCAGAGGAATTGCTTGAACCTGGGCGGCGGAGGATGCCATGAGCCAAGATTGTGCCACTGCACTACAGCCTGGGTGACAGAGAAAGACTCCGTCAAAAAAAAAAAAAAAAAAAGATAATGTAGCTTATCTTTAAAATTATTATGCTTTTATTCTGTAATTCACTTCTAGAAGTATATCCTAAAGAATAATCAAAGATGCATTCCAAAGTTTGCCATACATTCAGACAATGACAATGTTTGGCAGTGGTTAAAAATAATATTTCTGGCCTGGCACGATGGCTCATGCCTGTAATCCCAGCACTTTGGGAGGCCGGTGCGGCGGGCAGGGGGGCTAGGGATTGGACCACCTGAGGTTAGGAGTTCGAGACCAACCTGGCCAACATAGTGAAAACCCATCTCTACTAAAAATACAAAAATTAGCTGGGCGCGGTGGCAGGCTCCTGTAATCCCAGCTACTCAAGAAGCTGAGGCAAAAGAATTGCTTGAACCTGGAAAAATTAATGTTGTTAAAATGTCCATACTACCCAAAGGGACCTACAGATTCAGTGCAATTCCTACCAAAATTCCAGCGGTCCCCAAAATAAATTCATGGATTTATAGCTAACTGATTTTCAACAAAGATACCAAAAACACACAGTGGGGAAAGGAGTTTCTTCAATAAAACTGATACATGTAGAATAATGAAATTGGATCTTACACTTGTCACATAAATTGACTCAAAATGGATTAAAAATGTAAACTTAACCTGAAGCAGTAAAACTACCAGAAGAAAACATAGAGGAAAAGCTTTTTGACATTAGTCTGGGCAAGAATTTTTTGGATATGACACTGAAGGTATAGACAACAAAAGCAAAGATAGACAACTAGGATTGCATTAAGCTAAAAAGCTTCTGCTGGGCAAGAAACAATGAACAGAGTGAAACCACAACCTATGGAATGGAAGAAAATATTTACAAACCACATATCCAAGAAGGCGGCTTCTTTGTTGTTTTTGTTGTTTTGGTTTTTGTTTGTTTTTGTTTTTCGGGACAGAGTCTCACTCTGTTGCCCAGTCTGGCGCCATCTTGGTTCACTGCAACCGCTGCCTTTCAGGTTCAAGTAACTCTCCTGCCTCAGCCTCCCAAGTCCTCTGCCTGGGATTACCGGCATGTGCCACCAGGCCCAGCTAATTTTTTTGTATTTTTAGTAAAGACAGGGTTTCGCCATGTTGGCCATGCTGGTCTCGAACCCCTGACCTCAGGTGATCCACCTGCCTCGGCCTCCCAAAGTGCTGGGATTACTGATGTGAGTGACCACACCCAGCCAGAAGGTGTTAATATCCAAGATATATAAGGAGCTCAAACAACTCAGTAGCGGGGATAAAAAAAGAAAGAAAAGAAAGGAGAGAGAAAGAAAGAAAGGCTGGGCGCAGTGGCTCATACTTGTAATCCCAGCACTTTGGGAGGCTGAGGCGGGTGGATCACAAGGTCAGGAGTTTGAGAGCAGCCTGTCCAATATGGTGAAATCCTGTTTCTACTAAAGAAATACAAAAATTAGCCGGGCATGGTGGTGCACACCTGTAGCCCCATCGACAGAGTGAGACTCCATCTCAAGGAAGAAAAGAAAAGGAAGGAAGGAAAGAAGGAAGGAGGGAAGGAAAAAGTTTGTTTATTAATGGGTAAAGAACTTGAATCGACATTTTTCTTTCTTTTTTAAGAGACAGGCTCTCACTCTGTCACCCAGGCTGGAGTGCAGTGATGCGATCTCAGCTCACTGCAACCTCTGCCTCCAGCCTCAAGCAATCCTCCATTCTCAGCCTCCCGAGTAGCTGGGACCACAGGCTTGTGACATCATGCCTGGCTAATTTTTGTATTTTTCGTAGAGATGGGGTTTCATCATGTTGCCCGGACTAGTCTCAAACTCATAGGCTCAGCTGATCTGCCTGCCACGGCCTCCCAAAGTGCTGGGCTTACAGGTATGAGCCACCACACCTAGCTGAAATCAGTATCTTGAAGAAATGTCTGCACTCCCATGTTGATTGCAACATTATTCACAACAGCCAAGATACAAAAACAACCTAGATGTCCATGGAAGGATGGACAGATAAAATGTGATAGATGTGTTTGTGTGTGTGTGTGTGTAGATAAGTATATATGTGTATATATGTATGCACATAGGTATATGTATATGCAATGTATGTATGTGTGCATATTTATATAATGGAATATTATTCATCCTTTAAAAAGAAGGAAATTCTGCCATTTGCAGCAACATGATGAACCTGGAGGACATTATGCCATGTGAAATAAGCCAGGCATAAAAAGACACATAGTGCATGACCTCACTTACACGTGGACTCCAAAGTAGTGGAATTCATAGAGGCACAGAGTAGAATGGTGGTTGCCAGCGGTTGGGGAGATAGGAGAAACTGAGTAACGCTGGCCAAAGGTACAAAGCTTCAGTTCTGCAAGATGGATAAGTTTGGAAACAGTTGTGGTGAACAGCATGGTGCTGATGGTTGGCAATGCTGTATTGTGGCCGGGCGAGGTCGCACATGCCTGTAATACCAGCACCTTGGGAGGCTGAGGCGGGCAGATCATGAGGTCAGGAGTTTGAGAACAGCCTGGCCAATATGGTGAAACCCTGTGTCTACTAAAAATATAAAAATTAGCCAGGCGTGGTGGTGCATACCTGTAGTCCCCGCTACTTGGGAGTCTGAGGCAGAAGAATCGCTTGAACCTGAGAGGTGGAGGTTGCAGTGGCCTGAGATCATGCCACCGCACTCCAACCTGGATGACAGAGCGAGACTCCATCTAGAAAAAAAAATGCTGTATTGTATGCTGATTTCTCAACACACACACACACATATGTTATGTGAATTAGTTTGATTGTGGTGATCATTTCACAATGATACCATTGTGAATCTCAAGCATATCAAACATCACGTTGCATATCTCAAATACCAACAACTTTTTATTTGTCAGTTATACCTCAATACATCTAGAAGAAGATTTGGCAACAAGAGGAAAGTGGCCAGAGAGAAGGCAACAATGTGAGCCAGCACAGGGGTCTCATGGGAAGAACACACGTGCACAAATAAGTAAGAATAGAATCTATTTTTAAGAAAACACCAAAATGTGGCCGGGCACAGTGGCTCATGCCTATAATCCCAGCATTTTGGGAGGCCAACGTGGGCAGATCATTTGAGGTCAGGAGATCGAGACCATCCTGGCCAACATGGTGAAACCCCATCGCTACTAAAATACAAAAAATTAGCCGGTTGTGGTACTGCGCACCTGTAATTCCAGCTACTTGGGAGGCTGAGGCAGGGGAATCACTTGCACCCAGGAGGTTGCAGTGAGCCAAGATAGCACCACTGCATTCTAGCCTGGCAACAGAGCAAGACTCCATCAAAAAAAA
>NW_016107515.1:1811580-1834498 GCF_001604975.1 Cebus imitator
AAAAACAAAAGGAAACACCAAAATGTTAATAAAAGTTATTTCTCTTTTCACTGCTGCAGCCACCACATCCAGCTAATTTTTGTATTTTTAGTAGAAATGGGGTTTCACCATGTCAGTCAGGCTGGTTTTGAACTCCTGACCTCAAATGATCTGCCTATGCTGGCCTCCTAAAGTGCTAGGATTACAGGTGTGAGCCACTGCACCCAGCCACATTTTAGTGTTTTCTTAAAAATAGGCTATTCTTCTGAATGCTTGGGCTTCAGAAGACGCTAGCTGCTGTGTCCTCCACTGTGGCAAGAAGGACTGGTTGGACCCCAATGAGTCCAGTGAAATCGCCAATGCCAACCCCCATTAGCAGATCTGGAAACTGGAAGATGATCAGAGATTGGCTGATCATCTGTAGGCCTGTGACTGTCCATTCCTGGGCTTGATGCCAGAAAACCATGTTAGCCCAGAGGAAGGGCAGGCACATGGGCATAGGTAAGCGAAAGGGTACAGCCAATGCCCAAATGCCAGAGAAGGTCAAGTGGATGAGGAGAATGAGGATTCTATACAGGCTGCTTAGAAGATACCGTGAAGCTAAGAATATCGATCACCACGTATATCACAGCCCGTACCTGAAGGTGAAGGGCAATGTGGTCAAAGATAAGCAGATTCTCATGGAATCCATAAGCTGAAGGCAGACAAGGCCTGCAAGAAGCTACTGGCTTACCAGGCTGAGGCCCGTAGGTCTAAGACCAAGGGCAACGTAAGCAACGTGAAAAGCGCCTCCAGGCCAAGAAGGAGAAGATCATCAAGACTGTCCAAGGAGGAAGAGACAGAGAAATAAAAGCTCCCCCTTTGTCTGTACATACTGGCCTCTGTGATGACGTAGTTCAGCCATTAAAATAAAACAAGTTTTTAAAATAAAAAATAAAAAAATAAGCCAGGTGCAGTGGCTCACGCCTGTAATCCCAGCACTTTGGAAGGTTGAGGTGGGCAGATCACCTGAGGTCAGGAGTTCAAGACCATCCTGGCCAACATGACGAAACCCTGTCTCTACTAAAAATACAAAAAAATTAGCCAGGCATGGTGGCAGGCCACCTATAATCCCAGCTACTTCGGAGGCTGAGGCAGGAGAATCGCTTGAACCCAGGAGGCAGAGGTTACAGTGAGCCAAGACCACGACATTACTCTCCAGCCTGGGCAACAAGAACGAAATTCTGTCTCAATAAATAAATAAATAAAGTTATCTCTGAATAGAGAGATTAGCCTGTTAATTTTTTGAATTATGTGTGTTGAAATATAAAACATGTATTTTTGGTATATATTTTAAATCAAAGAGTATCTATTTATTTACTATTATTTTTAAAGAACAATTTTAATCTTTATAAAAACATTTTGGAGAGTTTTGTGTTCTCCTTCAAGGTTTTTCTTTCTGTACATAGATGTTTCTTTTTTTCTTTTTTCTTTTTCTTTTTGGGATGGAATTTCATTCTTTGTTGCCCAGTTTGGAGTGCAGTGGTACAACTCAGCTCACTGCAACCTCCACCTCCCGGGTTCAAGCGATTCTCTTGTCTCAGCCTCCTGAGTAGCTGGGATTACAGGTGTGTGCCACCATGCCTGGTTAATTTTTTTTTTCTTTTTTGTATTTTTAGCAGAGACGGTGTTTCACTGTGTTGGCCAGGATGGTCTTGATTTCTGCACCTCATGATCTGCCTGCCATGGCCTCCCAAGGTGCTGGGATTACAGGTGTGAGCCACCGTGCCTGGCCACACAGATGTTTCTTCTTCTTTTTTTTTTTTTTTTTGAGATAGAGTCTCACTCTTTGTTGCCCAGGCTGGAGTGCAGTGGCGTGACTTGGCTCACCACAACCTCTGCCTCCTGAGTTTAAGCAATTCTCCTGTCTCAGCCTCCTGAGTAGCTGGGATTACAGGTGCATGCCACCATGCCTGGCTAATTTTTTGTATTTTTAGTAGAGATGGGGTTTCACCGTGTAAGCCAGGATGGTCTTGATTGACTGACCTCATAATCTGCCCGACTTGGACTCCCAAAGTGCTGGGACTACAGGTGTGAGCCACTGCGCCCAGCCCAGATGTTTCTTTATTACACAATTGTGACATCACATCATAGGCTTTTCCCCATGTTACCACGTTTTTCAAAACCATTATTTTAATGTCTGAATTAAATGCTGTTGAGTACGATTAGTAAATACTGTAAATTTACTTAGTAATCCTATAAGTATTTGCTTGCCTCCTTTTTTATTATACTTTAAATTCTGGGGTACATGTGCAGAACGTGCAGGTTTGTTACATAGGTATCCATGTGCCGTGGTGGTCTGCTGCACCAATCAACCTGTCATCTACCTTAGGTATTTCTCCTAATACTAGCCCTCCCCTAGCCCCCAAACTCCAACAGGCCCTGGAGTGTGATGTTTCCCTCCCAGTGTCCACATGTTCTCATTGTTCAACTCCCACTTATGTATTTATTTGTTTTTTGAGACAGTCTTGCTCTTGTTGCCCAGGCTGGAGTGCAATGGCGAGAACTCAGCTGGCTATAACCTCCACCTCCCGAGTTCAAGTGATTCTCCTGCCTCAGCCTCCCAAGTAGCTGGGATTACAGGCATGCACCACCACGCCCGACTAATTTTTATATTTTTTATAGAAACAGGGTTTCACCATATTGACCAGGCTGGTCTCAAACTCCTGGCCTCAAGTGATCCCCCTGCCTGGGCTTCCCAAAGTGCTGGGATTGCAGGCATGAGCCATTGCTCCCGGCCTTATTTATTTATTTATTTATTTATTTATTTATTTATGATCTTGACAGGATCTCTCTCTGTCACCCAGGCTGGAGTGCAGTGGCATGATCTCAGCTCACTGCAACCTCCATATCCTGGGTTCAAGTGATTCTCATGCTTCGGCCTCTTGAGTAGCTGAAATTACAGACATGTGCCACAATGCCCAGCTAATTTTTTGTATTTTTGGTAGAGATAGGGTTTCACCATGATGGCCAGGCTGGTTTCAAACTCCTGACCTCAAGTGATCTGCCCACCTTGGCCTCTCAAAGTGCTGGAATTACACGCGTGAGCCACCATGTCCGGCCAGGACCAACTTTTGATTGGCATGTTTAACTGGTAAAGAGTAACGGCCAAAGGGTCTCCCAGAACAAGGAAAACATTACCATCAGCAAGTGATACTGTTAAGACACCACGCATTAAAGCACAGATGAACCTTCTGAAGATAGGAACCACACCACACCCAGTCCGTGAATGTAGACTGGGGAGGCAAGTGGAAATCTAGTTCCAATCCAAGGAACTGTAACCAGCTTATAGTATCAGAGAGCGAGAAAGGGATGTGATTATAACTTAGAAACCTAAAACTGATTCTTTGTTCCCTGCCCTTCTTGATGGAGGCTGTGGGAATGGAAAAGGATTCTATTACGCCAAGACAGAGGAGTCCAGGAAAATGCAAACCAGCACTGGCCTCTCTCCACCTAAGGCCACCTACCTGGAAACAATGTGTGGACTTATGTTGTCTTTCACAGATGCCTTTTTATTATTCATGGTAAGTTAATACACGGACATTCCGCTTCCTCTGTCTGCTTCCTTATTCATGCAGTAGATATTTAATTAATTAATTAATTATTTTTTGAGACAGAGTTTTGCTCTTGTTGCCCGGGCTGGAGTGCAATGGCACAATCTTGGCTCACCACAACCTCCGCCTCCCAGGTTCAAGTGATTCTTCTGCCTCAGCCTCCTGAGTAGCTGGGATTACAGGCATGCACAACCATGCCCAGCTAATTTTGTATTTTTAGTAGAGACAGGGTTTCACCATGTTGGCCAGGCTGTTCTCAAACTCCTGACCTCAGGTGATCTGCCTGCCTTGGCCTCCCAAAGTGCTGGAATTACAGGTGTGAGCCACCTCGCCGGGCCAACGCAGTAGATATTTAGGAAGGGCCTACTATGTGCCAGGTGTGAGAAATTAGACAACTCCCAGTGCTGGGGACTGAGCCACTGAGTGGCTCCCCATTAATGGGGACAGGAAGACCAGGAGGTAAGTCTTATTTGGGCTGGGAGTGGTGGAGTCAAGAGGTCGGGTTGGGAGGTGCTAAATTGAAAATGCCCATTATGTATCATCTAACGGCCTGGATGCAGGTGCCTAGGAACTCAGGGGAGAGGGTGGCATGGAAAGAAAGATCATGGCAGTCAGTCAGTGAACACTGATCCCCAGAGCCTGCTTGGATTTGAGTTACTGTCAGTATTTGGACTCAAACCCTAACAGCTGAGGAGCTGACCCTGACTTGGAGATCCTTTCCAGCAGGGATGTGTCTGTTGCTGTGCTGATTCTCATAGTTTTAGAACGGTGTGATAAACTCACGGAGGAACAGCAGAGGGCGCTGTTAATCTAAACTCCTAAAGCACAGTAAACGTTTGTGATAGCCGAGTGGATTTCAGCTTATAACATGGTAAAATCATTGAGTAAGGGTCTACACCATTTCTTGGCTTATAACCTAAAATAAAACAGAATCTGTAATATTTTATCTTGAAATATCACTAACCTTATCCTGAAATGTAAATAACTAACACTTTTTTTTTTGACAGTCTCACTCTGTCATTCAGGCTGGAGTGTAGTGGCATGGTCTTGGATCACCGCAACCTCCACCTCCCGGGTTCAAGAGATTCTTCTGCCCAGCCTCCTGAGTATCTGGGACTACAGGCATGAGCCACCACACTGGCTAATTTTTGTATTTTTAGTAGAGATGGGGGTTTCACCTTATTGGCCAGGCTGGTCTTGAACTCCTGACCTCGTGATTTGCCCACCTCAACCTCCCAAAGTACAGGAATTACAGGCATGAGCCACTGCTCTCGGCTAGTTTACAATCTTATAGGAGTTCTTTAAATTCACAAGTCAGCACAGAGCTGACATTTTAGGGAAAACATATTTTATACCAAATTATACACAGAGTAAAATTCTGATCTTTTATAAGAATTAAGAATAGTTGAAATGTAGACATTGTAATTGCAGTAAACATGTTAATCGACAAGTGATAGCAACTTTTTCCTCACAATCGGGCTAAGAAAAGCAGTCCTGATGATACAAGTTACTTGTAGGACTTACATGGCATGAACTAAAGGAAAACAAAGGACAAATAGTGAATAGGTATGCAATTAGACATTTAAAAATAATTTGTTTTAAATGACCAGGCATGGTGGTTCATGCTTGTAATCCCAGCACTTTGGGAAGCTGAGGTAGGAGGATTGCTTGAGCCCTGGAGTTTGAGGCCAGCCTGCGCAACACAGGGAGAACCCCATCTCTACAAACACTAAAATAATTAGTCATGTGTGGTGACTCATGCCTGTGGCCCCAGCTACTTGGGAGGCTGAGGTGGGAGGATGGCTTGAACCCAGAGGGTCAAGTCTGTGGTGAGCCAAGATCATGCCACTGTACTTCAGCCTGAATGACAGAGTAAAACTCTGCCTCAAAAAAAAAAAAAAAGGAAAAAAATTTTAAAATTCATTTAGCAGCTTACATAGGATGAGTGAGATAGGCTGATAATACTGACGAAGCACTTAGAAAGTGCCTGGCACACAGAAGCCACTCAATAAATACTAGTTCCTTTCTTTCTTTGCTCCATTTTTCTTCCTTTGCTCCATTTATTACATTTTCTTCCCTTTTTTTTTTTTTTTTTTTTTTTGGCTCAGTGCAACCTCCACCATCAAGCGATTCTCCTACCTCAGCCTCCCGAGTAGCTGGGATTTACAGGCATGCGCTATCCCATTTAGAGTCTAGCTGTGTCACCCAGGCTGGAGTGCAGTGGCTCAGTCTCGGCTCACTGCAAACTCCGCCTCCTGGGTTCAAGCGATTCTCCTGCCTCAGCCTCCCAAGTAGCTGGATTGCAGGCGTCCACCACCAAGCCCAGTCAATTTTTGTATTTTTAGTACAGACAGGGTTTCACCATGTTGTCCAGGCTGATCTCGAACTCTTGATCTTGTGATCGCCTCGTCCTCCCAAAGTGCTGGCATTACAAGCGTGAGTCACTGTGCTCGGCCTCAATTTACTTCTTTTTTTTTTTTTGAGATGGAGTTTCGCTGTTGTTACCCAGGCTGGAGTGCAATGGCGCGATCTAGGCTCACCGCAACCTCCGCCTCCTGGGTTCAGGCAATTCTCCTGCCTCAGCCTCCTGAGTAGCTGGGATTACAGGCACGCGCCACCATNACCATGTTGACCAGGATGGTCTCGATCTCTTGACCTCGTGATCCACCCGCCTCGGCCTCCCAAAGTGCTGGGATTACAGGCTTGAGCCACCGCGCCCGGCCATACTTCTTATAAAAATATTGTGTTTCTGGCTGGGTGCAGTGTCTCATGTCTGTAATCCTAGCACTTTGGGAGGACAAGGCAGGCTGATCACCTGAGATCAGGAACTCGAGATCAGCTTGGCCAACGTGGTGAAACCCCGTCTCTACTACAAATACAAAAATTAGCTGGGTGTGGTAGCAGATGCCTGTAATCTCAGCTACTCTAGAGGATGACGCAGGAGAATTGCCTGAAACCAGGAGGCAAGAGGTTGCAGTGAGCCGAGAATGTGCCCTTGCTCTCCAGTCTGGGCAACAAGAGTGAAACTCTGTCTCAAAAGAAAAAAAAAATTATGTTTCCCGCAAAGATTAGTAACATTAAGTATCATTCTGTTATTGATTTGAGATGTTAGGAATGCAAAAGATAAAAAGTAGGGGCTCTTGGCAGATAGAAAGTAAACTTCCAATTGAGAACTCACTTTGTGGGTTTATTGTCGCTGCTGTTTGTTTTTGATAATGTACAATTATAGAAATTTACAAATATCCTTTTAAGAGGGCAATGTCCTGCTTTCGAAGTCAGTTTGCTTAGGCATAGATCAGCTCATAGACTGTCTGTCGCCTTGCTATTGAATTAGGGCTATATTTTTGACAAGTACAGCAGCCGTATCATCACTTTAATCACCCAATAATCCACTGTGTCTCTTTATGCTAATAAATAAAACATCCTTTGTTAAATATTTCCTAGTAAGCAATAGCAGACCTGTAATCTCCACCCCATATGTTACAAAGTAAAATGATATAACAGTAATCAAATCAAATCATATCATGTCTAGGAGTTTTATAGACAACGAATAGCTGCAATTGCAAAGTGCAATCAGATACCAATTGAAGGGTACTTTTTTCTTTAATATAATGTACTATGCATATTTCACTGACTGTCTCATGATGTCAAATGAATTTAACAAGATGATTATGTAGGTCAAATTACTTAGTAAGTTCTTTTAAGAATGGCTTTTAGACCTATTATGACTTTTAATGGTGCAATTTGTTAAATGATTGGAATTTCTAAAATCCTGCCTGCAAGTGCCTGTCAGAAATACTTGCTCTGCCCTGGTGATTTATTTTTAAAACCTACTTCTTGCTTGTAGCAATTGAAACAAAAACGACCACCAAAGAGCAACTTCTTGAAGCTCATTTCTCATTTTTAATTATTTAAAATACTTCCTTATTATCAAATTATAATTTGAATATTCTTAATTTCAAATAGCCTTCTGACCAAATCTCTCTCAGCTCTGTATGAAGATGTCCTGGGAGTTCTTTTATCCCCTTCAAATATGAAATATAATCCTGCTTAATTTATGTCAGGAACTATAGACGGAATAGATATTATTAAATCTTCAAAAATAGTGTATTAGTTCTTTTATTGATATCTCTAACAAAAAATTTAAAGGGAGAAAACAATGAAATATGATTGAAATATTCAGTCTTTGCATTTGGAATATTGCCTTTGTATATGTTACCTTTTGGTATCTATAGGTGCTATATTTCAGTTTTATGCAGTTTGAGAAGCTCCCTATTCAAACTAAGCTTTTTAAAACTGCCCACTGAAAATTGCATAGCTATCTCTTCATTTTCTTTCCTTTTCTTTTTTTTTGGAACAGAGTTTCACTCAGGCCACTCCAACCCAGGCTGGAGTGCAATGGTGAATCTCAGCTCACTGCAACCTCCACCTCCTGGGTTCAAGCTGTACTCCTGCCTCAGCCTCCTGAGTAGCTGGGACTACAGGTGTGTGCCACTGTGCCTGGCATTTTAAGTATTTTAGTGTTTCTGTATTTTAGTAGAGATGGGGTTTCACCATGTTGGCCAGACTGGCCTCAAACTCCTGGCCTCAAGTAATCCATCTGCCTTGGCCTCCCACAGTGCTGGGATTACAGGTGTGAGCCACTGCACACAGCCTTGATTTTCTACCTTTACAAATTATTGTGTAGAATTACTTGAAAATGCCTTCATGTAATAATTAATCTTAAAAGTCAACATGCTTTTAAAACTGATCTTCCATCTCTGGTCTCCACACACCTTGCACTGAAATTCTCTTAAAACTCCAAAAAGTCTTAACATCTTGGTGCTCCCTGATATCTACTTCCCCAGTGTGATAGTCTTCTTGCTGGGGAACACAGGGCATGCTGGGACAGAAGTTCCAGATACAGCTGGAAGATGGTGTTCTGTTCTCTCTCCACCCTGACTCACTGAATGACCCTGGATGCAAGTCCCCTGACCACTTGGAGCCCATGCTTGCTGCTTGGAAATGAGGCTGACAACTCTTGATCTCTGCTCCTTGGGGTTGTTGCAAGCCTTAATGAGATCACTGTGCATATTTTCATTTTCTCTTTCATGTCTTCAGTGAGCTGTAGGTAGGGCAGAGTAATAGTGGAATAAGGAAGTCTGCTTGTATGCCTGGATGAAAGTCACTATAGAACAGTGTTATTTAATTTTTCTACTTCTTTCAGTTCAATGGATGTAACATTCGCAATCCTCTCTAAGCCCATCAACCACAAAAACTTAATTAGATATTATATCTCCTTGGTTTAAAATAGTATTTAATTTTACATAATGTGTTCAGCCAAAATATTAGGATTCCCCAAACAGAAATGTTCCCTCTATTTTTTTCCCTTGGGCTTTTCTTTCAATTTTTTTGTAGCTTTTAAAAAAATTATTCTCCTTAAAGTATAATTTCGGCAGTTTCCCTCTGTGAAACATCTCTAAGTCCCCCGCTACCGCTACTTAATTGAAGATGTAATCCCCACTTAGTGACTGTGCAGCCTTCCAGATATCAAGCATAGCGACCAGTAAATATTAACATCAAATGTGCGCTGCCTCTTATTCCTTTCCCCCCACAAATTGTCTTCCTGCTCCTCCGAGTGTCATCTAAAGAGAGATTATATTAACTGTGTCTTATATGGGGCTTGAGCGCAGGAGTTGAAATTAATGGGCAAATATCCTTTTCACTTACAGAGTAAATGAACATTTGGTCTTGAAGCCATATCGAGGTGTGAAAGAGAGACACAGACAAGCCCAGTGAAGACCACCACATTTTGAACCAAATCTAAGTTTTTCATTGCTTGATGGGCAGAAAACCAAAATTCGAGTAAATGTTAAAATGAATAAATAATGCTCAGAACACAACAGCTTAAGGTTGTATAAAATCAGAGCGAGATTTCACTCTTAGAAGATGTCTCCAAAATACCGTGGAGCTCTGTTTCAATCCCGAGAGTCCTAGTATTTTGGACAGTTTCCTTTATTTGTTCCAAGACGCCCCAGTTCCATCTTTGGGGTGAACACTGAAGCTGACTTAAAAGGGCACTCCAGGCTTTGAGGGAGCCTGGCCCCCAACCCAAATAACTCGAAACAGCAGGAAGGCCAGATTCTGGCGGAAACTTTTGAGAAGTAAAGCATAGTTCGTTTTCCTTCCTTGCAGGAGACATGGCTGGCTCCCTAAAGAAGCGCTGGTTTCCCAAGTGACGGCAGAGGGCACTCGAGACTACCGCACCGCCAAGTTCGCGGCGTGGCGTCTGCAGGGGCCGGCGGAGCCCTTCGCCACAATGTTTGGCACCTAAAGATCAGGGATACCTCAAATTATTTTTAACGGAGGAATTCTTATGGTGAGTTACATTTTGTTTGCGTAATACGGTGCTGGGAGGGAGCGTTGCTTCGGGGCCACGGTCCCATTCCGTTCCGTATGGAGCCGTCTCGAATGCGCATGTCCAATTAGCATTGACACATTTGCGCGCAGAGATGCGCATGCATCATTTTTTTAATCAAAATGAGAAGAAAAAAATATTACATAACCACAATCTCAGTCCTACTGAGGGACCTGTCACGGTGATCCTCTGGGGCTCTGTGAACATCTGCTCAGCATCAATCCCCCACGAAGAAATTATTCTTCTGCTCATTTGAAAGACAGGTAAAGGAACGGTCAGACCGGTAAGACAGCTACTGCAGAAGACAAAACCAGCCTCCATCAGGGAGTAGCAAAGCTGGGGGGCGCGGCGAGCAAACGCTTTCCGGGTCAGACAGGCACTCATCTGTTATTCCAGACAGCGTTTGAGGCTGACATTGATTAAGAAGGCCAGGCTGAAATGCCGCTTCTTTCCTGAAGCACCTGGAAAGCTTCCAGGCCATCCACCTTACCATGCAAGTGGCAGATCCAGTTGATTCAGAAAACATTTGTTATGGAGGAGGAAGCACCAAGCCAGGCAAAGGCTTCCTGGCCCATCAGAATGTGGGAGGGGGATGTAGCTCTGTCTCAAGCAGAGAAATTCCATCCTTATCAGAAGAACCACCTTGGGAGTTCTAAGCGGGCCGTCTGTCCTGGGGTTCCTTCTTAAAGAAGGCTCTGGAAAGGACGAATATTTGGATAAGGCACTTTGCTACTTTAAAAGTTTTGCCTCTTCATTTCATTCCATTGAGGGGCTCCGAGTATCAACATTTGCAAACTCAGGTTTACAAGACGTATAACGGAGACTCATTTTCTTTTAAGAGCACCATTCTCACAAATGACAGAAGGTTGATCTTTGGGTTTTCCTCGATTGATCTCCATTCTGTGGGCCTAAAAGGCATGAAGGCAAGCCAGGCACCTGTCCTCATCTTCAGCCACTGTCCAAGTATTCTGGCATCTGGGGTGAAGACAGTTATCTGGCCTTGATCTTGGGTCCATGAAGGAGGCTGCCATACATTTTCTTTTCTCAAGCAGAAGTGTCCTCCAGATACGCTCTCCAAGTGCCTCCAGACACGCTCTCCAAGTGCCTCCAGACTTCCCCCTCCCTGGGCATATGGGAGTCATTTTGCATAGTCCTTGTGCCCTCTGGGGTGCAGGAAGCTCTGAGAGGTGGTCTCGGGCCCATCTGTCTAACCATGCAGCCATTCTGCCACGGGTCTGGTGTTGTCCTTGTGCATTGAGTGGGAGGCAGGGCACAGGCTCCCTCTGGGACAGATGTCTCTCCGCAGTCTGGGTTTTCTGCTGTTCCCTCAATCTCAATTTCCTTTTGCTCCCTTCTCCTCTGGCCTGGGAGGCTTCAGCCTGCTTTGCTTGTCTGACTCTATTCCTCCTCTCCCAAATCTGTTGCTCAGGCCCAAAGTCCCTCAGGGTTTGGGCTTTGAAACTCAAAAGATTTTTCTCATCCTTCTACTGTGACATCCCTTCCCTGAGGCAAAGATGCCACCTGGTCTTGTTGAATGAATGAGGGTGGGGATGGGGCAAGGGAGAGGCAAGAAACATCAGTTGAAAATTCAAATATTTTTTTAGTCCATGTGCAATAAAAATCAATCATAATTTAAATATGAACAGAGAAGCAAATTCTAAGAACGTGAAATGGACATAGAAAATCAAACCTAGAGGAAAGAAAAGCATTTAACATACAGCCCACACAGCTAACATATAATTAAGTTTGGTCTGTGAGCTTCCTGGTAGCCAAAGCAGGGAAAAAAGACACTGTTACTTTTACGTTATTTTGTTGTTGTTGTTGTTGTTTCCAGGGTCTCTTTTCCCAATGCATATTTCTTATTTTCAAAACAGAGAAAATATACAAGTTCATCAAGAGAAATAAAGAAGTTTTCTTGCCGGCGCAGTGGCTCATGCATGTAATTCCAGCACTTTGGGAGGCAGAGGCAGGTGGATCACCTGAGATCAGGAGTTTGAGATCAGCCTGACCAACATGGAGAAACCTCGCCTCTACTAAAAATACGAAACTAGCTGGGCGTGGTGGCACATGCCTGTAATCCCAGCTACTTCGGAGGCTGAGGCAGGAGAATCGCTTGAACCCGGGAAGCAGAGATTTCAGTAAGCCGACATCACGCCATTGCACTCCAGCCTGGGCAACAAGAGTGAAGCTCCATCTCAAAAAAAAGAAAGAATTTTTCTTTCACTCTAAATTTTAAAGCATTGAGGCCTTATGATGACAGCCCCAGGGAAGAGAAGACAATATGACATAATCCAGAAATGCACTCAAATAGCTCTTTAGACCTGGCCATTCCAGACCAGAAGCTTGGGGTTAGAGCAGAAGGGCTGCTTGGCATCCTATTAGTTTGCTTGCTTTTTTTCTTTACTTTTTAAAGTATTTAAATGCTTAAAACTGATTTTTTAAATGCTCACAGGAAAAAAAAATTCAGATACCCAAAAGGAGAAAAACCAAAACCTTTCGCCCTTGCATCTGTTTTCCTTTCCCCAGCTCTCCTCCCCTGAACAGTGGGAATACCAGGTCCTCATTCATTCTTCCAGAGCTGATCCATGCATATGTTAAGGGCTTTAGCTCTCCTCATCTTTTGTATACAAATGTAAGTTACCATGCTCCCATTCTGTACCTTGCTCTTTCACTTTGCAGTGTATCTGGAGATAGTTACATATTAGTCCATTTTTTAAGTGGTTGCATAGTACTCCACGACATGGGTATTTTATATGGTATTGAATCAGTCTTGTGTAGACATCCATTTAGGTCATTTTCAATGAACTGCTTTTTAAAATGGTGCTGCAACAAATTGCCTTGTATGTTCTCTCTTTTTTTCATTCTTTCTTTCCTTCCTTCCTTCCTTTCTTTTCCTATTTTTTTGGTGGGGGTGGGGACAGGCTCCTACTCTCTCTCCCAGGCTGCAGTACAATGGCATGATCTCAGCCCACTGCAACCTCTGCCTCCCAGGCTTAAGTGATCCTCCCACATCAGCCTCTTCAGTAGCTTGGACCACAGAAGTGTGTCAGCACACCTGGCTAATTTTTTGTATTTTTTTTAGAGACAGGGTTTTGCCATGTTGCTCATGGCTTGTCTTGAACTCCTAGGCTCAAGCAATCTTCCTACCTTAGCCTCCCAAAGTGCTGGGATTACAGGCATGAGCCACTGCATCCAGCCACATGTACTTCTTTGAACAAATATAGATGTATATGTATTCAATAAAAACCTGCTGGTGGAATCATTCAATTAAAGGGAATGGGCATTTTCAATTCGGAAAAATATTGTCAAATTGAACTATAAAAGGGCTGAACTATTAACACTCCTACCAACAGTGTATGACAGTGCCCATTTCTTCCATTCTTGCTAACACAGTATATCATCAAAAAAAATTTTTTTCTGAGGCGGAGTTTTACTTTTGTTGCCCAGGCTGGAGTGCAATGGTGCAATCTCGGTTTACTGCCACCTCCACCTCCCGGGTTCAAGCAATTTTCCTGCCTCAGCCTCCTGAGTAGCTGGGATTACAGGCATAAGCCACCACACCTGGCTAATTTTTTTGTATTTTTAGAAGAGATGGTGTTTTCCATGTTGTTCAGGCTGGTCTCAAACTCCCGACTTCAGGTGATCTGCCTGCCTTGGCCTCCCAAAGTACTGGGATTACAGTCATGAGCCACCGTGCCCTGAAAAGTTTTTAATCTTGCAATTAGATAATCTTTTTCTCAATTGTTGACTGTCATATTTACAGAAGAGGAAAGCTGGGTGAGGGAATGCCCAAAAGTAAAGGACATCTGAATTATGCGGGTGAGACCGTGGACATAACTTGCAGTCCCACTGCAAAGTAAAAATGCAGAGCCCCTTCAGAAATTCTTAAGAATTTCAGGATGTCAACAGGAGAGCATTGAACCAGGCGCTGGACTTTCCTTCAGGCTAGCTAGGACTCTGTAGATTGCACAGGCTGCATATTCATGAAGCTGACTCTACATAGAAGGTAGAGCAGAACAATTGGATATTGAGTATGGTAAGCATTACAAATGACAAGCTGGACACTGCCACTAGGACAGGAAATCACAGGTGAAAAAGCACATATGGAATTGTTCCTGCTCACAGTCTGTAGCTCACAAACACAGATATGTTTGAGTTCATAGAGATCAGACATGTTGCTTTGGCATCTCCGTACATACAAGTTTATGCACCAAGAATGATTAGTTACACCACATGAACTTGCTGTGGTAATAGGTGGCAATTTCATAGGTTCTATGTAGCTAACTCCATTTTGGTTTGTTTGGGTTTCCCCAAAAGCAGACTCCGAGATGAGTATTTGGGTGCAAGCAGCTTATTTGGCAGTGATTTCAGGAGTCACTGGCAAGAGAGTAGAGAGGTGAGGCAGGGAAGGGAAGACACTAAAAGGTGTGCTTCCAGCCAGGCACAGTGGCTCACACCTGTAATCCCAGCACTTTGGGAGGCTGGGGTGGAGCCCAGGAGTTCAAGACCAGCCTGGGCAACAGAGTGGCAAAGTGAGACTCCATTAAAAAAAAAAAAAAGGTATGCATGCTTTCAAGCAAGTTCCCACTGTGGGCCGCAGAAGTTCATTCTCACCAGAGGTGTCTAGGAGAGGAGAGAACACGCCTCTCAATGCAGGACCAGGTTGCTGGGACATGAATCCATCGACTCCTTGCCCATTATTGGTTGAGGGCTATAAGCAGCAACTCTCTGGCTCCTCCAGTATGCCCTGCTTGTAGGGCAAGAGATCATGTGCTCCATGACCAGGAGAAAAGCCCTGAGAGCCTCAGAGCCACAGGGATGGACCCTAAGGAGGAGTTTCTTGTGGCAGAGTACCCCACATCCAATCCCTTGGAACTTACCTCACTGAGTCCACACTATGGTCACTTGAAAGGGCCAGCCACAATGGGTACAAATAAGCTCACACAGACAGCAGCCCCTGCTTTAACGGGGACAGAATTGCAGTGTCACAAATCATGGGACTAAATGTCCTGAGGCCTGGTTTGCTCCTGAAGTGGAGTTTTGCCGTAAATGTGGCAGGCACTCCCCTAGGAATGGAGGACTCATGGACTGTGTACCTGCTGGGCTGAGAGCAGACGCCCATGCCAGGGGAGCCTGCGTTCAGGAGGGATGGAGCGGCTTGAGGACTTGGGAGATCCTGGAGTCTTTGCCAGATTTCTCTTACAATATTTTGCAAACAGGCCGTGCAACTTTGGGTGTGCAACCACCAGGATTTCCCCTGTATTATAGTTTCTCTGATAAGACAAAACACGTGTAGTCTCCTACTACCTCAAAGCACCCATTTCTGAGTTAGCCAACTGGCTTCTCAATGTGTAATCAGCCTGTGATAAACTTTTCATCCATCCCCTCCACAGGACCCGCAGGCTTGCTCCCGAGAAATGTGTTAGCCTGGGGCCAGCTCCTGCAATTCCTCAAAAGCCCTTTTTCTGGTGAAGTCAAGTAATCTTTTGTCTTTTCTGCTAAAGGATGTATTAGATACTGGAATTAGATTTAATGTTAATTTGATTTTTTTTAAGTTTTCACCTTAATATCAGGCTTCATCTTCTTCTTCTTTTTTTTTTTTTTTTTTTTGAGATGGAGTTTTGCTCTTGTTGCCCAGGCTGGAGTGCGGTGGTATGATCTTGGCTGGCTACAATCTCCACCTCCTGGATTCAAGTGATTCTCCTGCCTCCATCTCCTGAACAACTGGGACTACAGGCATGTGCCACCACGCCCAGCTAATTTTGTATTTTTAGTAGAGATGGGGTTTCACCATGTGGGCAAGGCTGGTCTTGAACTCCTGACCTCAAGTGATCCACCCGCCTTGGCCTCCCAAAGTGCTGATATTACAGGCATGAGCCACTGCACCCCCAGCCTGATATCAGGCTTCTTATAATTTTTTTTAATTGGAAAAAATGTTCCTGGGGGCTGAGCATGTTGGCTCATACCTGTAATCCCAGTGTGGGGAATCACTTGAGGTCAGGAGTTTGAGACCAACCTGGTCAACATGGTGAAAGCCCATTCTACTAAAAATACAAAAAAAAAATAGCTTGGCATGGTGGCAGGCACCTGTAATCCCAGCTATTCAGGAGGTTGAGGCAGGAAAATAGCTTGAACCTGGGAAGCAAAGGTTACAGTGAGCTGAGATTGCACCACTGTACTCCAGCCTGGGTGACAGTGAGACTCTGTCTAAAAAAAAAAAGTTCCTGGGGATCTTTGAGCATTGAACACTTTAAATATACTGTAAATCAAATAAATAAATATGTACCTTTAACATGTTGGCAAGGCTGCTTTTAAAAAACTGTTAAAAGTCTGGATCAGTGCCGCCACTGTTTGTCCTTAGGAGCTTAAGGACTTGGTACTATTCAAGAATGGGCACCATTTTCCAGAGTTATTCTCTGGTTCCTTCCCTGATGTCCACCTACTCTGAGACGCCTGTCCGCTCTCTGGAGTCAGCTGGTGGTATCAAAGCCAAGACCGTATGAAGTAGGCCAGAGGGAGAGAGACAGAGAGAACAGCGGGGGCAGGCGGGAAAATGCATCTGTGGTCTCTGGTGTTTCTGCCAGAACTGACACTCTGCCACATTTTTTTTCCCTTTGACAAAAGTCTGCTTGGAAATGCATCCAGACTGGCCTGTAGCTCTCTCTTTCTCTTGTTCAAAGGTCTCCTCGTTCAGGAAGTCTTCCGTGATTCACTCCCCACAGCCACAGCTGTCGTCAGCTCCTGAGACAAGGGCTCTGTGTCAATTCCTCTTGAAGTGTGTTTGTGAAATGGCCAATTCCACCGTGAGATAATAATCATCCCTACCATTTATTCAGCAGTTGGGATGTGCTGACAGACACGGGCAAAGCAGGTGTCATTATGTGCAAATGACAGGGGCAAAGACCATATTTCAGAGAGGGGAAGTAACTTGCCCAAGGTCACAGAGCTACCAGGTGGTGGCGCTGAGATACAAACCTTCCCGTCTCATTCTCATCTCTGCCTCCCTGTTTCGGGTGACTTGAGTGTTCAGGGAGGTCTTGGCTGCAAATCACCCTCTTCAAGGTCCCTTGTTTCTGTCACTTGGGTCTCGACACCTCCCACTCACTTGATGCAGCTGCCTCACTTTGGAGGTTTCTGGAGCCTGCGCTCTTCTCCCTCACACTTTTGGGAACTTTGTTTTACAGCTTGAACTCTTTAGTCCTGCTTTCAGTTTCACCTCCAGACCCTCTTCTCTCAAGGCCACCAAAAGACTTCTCTAGAATGTAACACCTCCCCACCCATATGAAACCCTGTGTAACCAGCATCACATGCACGGTGACGTCCCAGCTCCCAGACCTGGCATTCAACTCCCGATGAGTGAGCCCTTCCTCACCCCTCAAATGGCTCTGCCACCTCTCTGTCTTTCGGATGCTATCCCCCCAACCCCAATGCTGAGTGCCCATCCCATTCTCCATTCTTGGTGTCACCTGCACGATTGGCCAGGAAGCTGAGATGACCCTTCTTTGGCACCCATTTCCTCTGCACCCAATCCCTTCACGTTGCACCCTGGTGATATGTCTGTCCAGCCTCCTACTGTGGATCCCTACAGAGTGGGGAGCTTTTTTGCTTTACTTTTATTTTTTCTTTTCTTTTCTTTCTTTCTTTCTTTTTTTTTTTTTTGAGACAGAGTCTTGCTCTGTTGCCCAGGCTGGAGTACAGGGGCATGATCTCGGCTCACTGCAGCCTCCACCTCCTGGGTTCAAGCGAGTCTCCTGCCTCAGCCTCCCAAGTGTCTGGGATCACAGGCATAAGCCACCATTCCCAGCTGCTTTGCTTTTAAATTAACAAATAATAATTGTACATAATTATGGAGTACATGTGAAGTTTTGATATATGTATACATTATGGAATGATTAAATTAGTCTAATTAACTATCACCTCACCCTACCATTTTTTTTTTCTGGTGAGAACATTTAAAATCTGCTCCTTTAGCAACTTTAAAGTACACAATACATTATTATTACCTATAGTTGCCTATTAACAATATGCTGTGCAATAGATCACCAGATCTTATTCCTCTGCATGACCAAACTTTGTACCCTTTGCCCAACTTCTCTCTCCCCATCCCACCACCCTTTAGCCCTTGATAACCACCACTGTATTCTCTGCTTCTTTGAGTTGGGCTTTTTTACATTTCATATATGAGTGGGATCATGCAGCATTTGTCTTTATGTGCCTGGCTTATTTGAATTAGTATGATGTCCTCCAGATTCATCCATGTTGTTGCAAATGACAGGATTTACTTCTTGTTAAAGGCCAAATAGTATTCCATTGTGTATATGCACCACATTTTCTTTACCCATTCATCTATTGATGGACACTTAGGTTGCTTCCATATCTTGGCTGTTGTGAACAGTGCTTCGATGATCATGGGCTTTTTCTTTTCTCTTTCTTTTTAATTTATTTTTATTTTTTATTTTTTGATAAGGAATTTTGCTCTCGTTGCCCAAGCTGGAGTGCAATGGCACAGTCTCAGCTCACCACAACCTCTGCCTCCCGAGTTGAAGCAGTTCTCCTGCCTCAGCCTCCCGATTAGCCGGGATTACAGGCATGTGCCACCACACCTGGTTAATTATTTTGTATTTTTAGTAGATATGGGGTTTCACCATGTTGGTCAGGCTGGTCTCGAACTCCTGACCTCAGGTGATCTGGCCACCGTGGCCTCCCAAAGTGCTGGGATTATAGGTGTGAGCTACTGCCCCCAGCCAACATGGGCTTTTTCATCGCAGCGTCTCCAGCACCAGCCACTGAATAGGGCACATGGTGGAGATGAGGAAGGGTTTGTTGAACCCAGAGATGGATGAGACAGAGTCTCACTCTGTCACCCAGGCTGGAGTGCAGAGGCATGATCATTGAGAGGCTTCCAACTGATGGCCCTCTCCTTGTAGGGAAAGGTTTAGATAGGAGGTTTCCATGAAGGAAGGGGACAGCCAGGAAATGTCATTAAGAAGATGATTGGAAAGACATTAAAGGTTGCAAGAAAAGACGAAGAAAACTCAACAGATTCCAAATGGTACCAAGTCCTCAAACCTTCTTCCCCTATATTTCCTTTTTGTGCCTGGCTCACCAACTAGTCCAAAGCAGGTCTTGGAACCAGGTGAGTCTTTTCTCCAAGAGATCTCCCAGGCTTAGGTCCTTTATGTTCTCTTTTCACCTCCGCTGAAATCAGCCTTGTGTCCCCCCACCCCCAGTCCCCAGGCAGCACATGCCGCGTTGTAGGCCATCCAGGGTGAGTAAATATAGCCTGTACTTAATGTGGATCTAAATTCACTCATTACCGGAAAAGCTATCGGTGTTGACGTGTAAGGACATCCATTTTAATTATGGAAAGGGACCTTCTTATAAATTATTTACCACCCTCAGAAAAGAATACACTGAAAATCCAAGAGAAGGATAGCTCTCTCTTCTCCCTAGAATATCTGACATGGGGCCACTATGGTACATGTACACACACGTGCATAGGCACACACAGAAACACCAAGGTCCACACATCATTTTGATTCAATTCTTGCAGATTTTTAAAAAATGCTACCTTTTGAAAAGAGATAAGACAGCAGACTTTAAAATGTTGGCTGTGTTCGAGAAAAGCCATCAAAAACAAACATTTTACAACTTGGCATCATGAATCTGAAAGAATATTTAGCTAAGTAACTGATACCTTTCCTGAACTCGAATCAGTCTGCAGAGCTAGTCAAAACAAAGTCAAAGACTGAGATAATTATCCAAATCATTCAGAGTAAAAATACCTTCTGAAGCATTCCAATAACGGAGATAAAGAGGTTTCCCTGGGCACTCGTGGTCTAGAGCTGCTGAGCTGTCTTCCCTTTGCACTTTGCACACGGAGCGCAGCCCACTCTGCCTCATAAACATTTTATGTTCAATGTCTTTATTCTGGATCCTGAAAATTGTAGGAAAATGCAGTACTTTTAAAATCATTTAAAAATTGGAGGGTTGGGGCCCTCATGAGTTTCTATTATTTTTGATGCATGATGCTTTGAAACGCAATGCAGTCAGGCAAGATAAGGAAGGCCATGCTTAGTCAGAAGTTTCTTTCAATTTTTTTTTTCTTTTTTTTTTAAGATACTGTCTGCTCTGTTGCCCAGACTGGAGTGCAATGGTGTGATCTTGCCTTACTGCAACCTCTGCCTTCTGGGTTCAAGCAATCCTCTTGCCTCAGCCTCCTGAGTAACTGGGATTACAGGCGCAGCCACACATCTGGCTAATTTTGGTATTTTTAATAGAGACGGGGTTTCACCATGTTGGCCAGGCTGGTCAGGCTGGTCTTGAACTCATGACCTCAGGTGATCCACCTGCCTTGGCCTACCAAAGTGCTGGAATTACAGGTGTAAGCCATCGTGCCCAGCCTCTTTTGATGCCTTGTAGGGTTTTTTAGTGATACTGAAAAATAAAATCTTGGTGTCCTGTGTGTTAAAAAAAACAAACAAACACAAAATGCTAGAGCCATACACACTAAAAAAGGGTTTGGGTGGCTAGATGTTGAGCTGTTATCTTTACTCACTACTCTTCTGCATTTGCTATATTAATATAACCTTTGACAATTCAAAATACATTTTTATTTTAAAAAACTGTTTTTCTGCAAATCACAATGTGATACATTAAAGTAGGAGTCCCCTCCCACTTCAGCATTCTTTCTGTCTGTCCTTCCAGATTTTGTCTTATGCCTATCAGAGGTACACGTGTGTGTGTGTGTGTGTGTGTGTGTGCGCGTGTGTATGTGTGTGTGTTTTACATACACAAATAGAAACCAGATCTCACTTTGTTGTCCAGGCTAGTCTTGAACTCATGACCTCAAGCGATCCTCCCACCTCAGCCTCCCCAAGTTTTGGCATTACCAGTGTGAGCCACCATGCCTGGCCTGTGCATGTATTTTTGTTGTTGTTGTAGTCGTTTTTGAGACATAGGCTCATTCTGTCACCCAGGGTGGAGTGCAGTGGCATGATCATGGCTCACTTCAGCCTTTACCTCCCCAGGCTCAAGTGATCCATCCACCTCAGCCTCCCAAATAATTGGGACTCCAGGCATGAGCCATCATGTCCAGCTAATTTTTGTACATTTTATAGAGATGGGGTTGCCTAGGCTGGTCTTGAACTCTTTGGCTCAAGCAATCCACCTGCCTCAGCCTCCCAAAGTGCTGGGACTACAGCGGTGAGCTGCCATGCCCAGCCCTATGTATGTGTTTTAAGGGGGTATGATATATATATTATTTTGGAACTAAATTATTTCACTTTATAATGCATTGTCGATATTATTTCCATGTTGATACCTACCAATTCACTCCCTCGCCCTATTTTTTTGATGGCTACCTCTTCTCATTCCATAGCATAATTGATTTTATGTGGCTAATTTTTAAATGGTGGACATATGGTTATTTCCAATTTCCCCTCTTACAGCCACTGCTGTAATGAACACCCAGGAAAATATATCTTTGGACACTTAATGCTACTATTCCTCAAATAACTTTTTAAAAATTAGATTAAATTCACATAACAAATAATCATTTTAAGGTGTACAAGTCAGTGGCATTTAGCACATTTGCAATGTCAGGTAATCACTACTTCTATCTAAGCTTCAAAGCTTTTTTATCACCCATTAAGTAATCACTCCCAGTCGCCCTGTCCCCTGGTAAACACTCATCTCCTTTCTATCTCTATGAATTTACCTGTTCCAGAACAGAACAATTCATATCAATGGAGTCATACATTCTGTGGCCTTTGTGGCTGAAATGCATTTTTTTTTTTTTTTTTTGAGATGGAGTTTCACTCTTGTTGCCCAGGCTGGAGTGCAGTGGTGTGTTCTCGGCTCACCGCAACCTCCACCTCCCGGGTTCAAGTGATTCTCCTGCCTCAGCCTCCTGAGTAGCTGGGATTACAGGCACCCACCACCACACCTGGCTAATATTTTGCATTTTTAGTAGAGATGGGGTTTCACCATGTTGGCCAGGCTGGTGTCCTGACCTCAGGTGATCCACCCACCTTGGCCTCACAAAATGCTGGGATTACAGGCGTGACCTTCTGTGCCCAGCCTGTGTCTGACTTCTTTCAGATAGCAGCGTGGTTGTGAGTTCATCCACATTCACATTGCTTCTCACGTTGGGGCTGCCTTGCAGGGGTCAGTGCACTGCAGTTTTCTCACGCCTGGGTTCAAATCCTGTTCTATGCCTCTATGCATGAGCTGTATGTATGTATCAGTATTTCCTTCCTCTTCATGGCTGAATAATATTCCATACTTTGTCCCTTCACCTATTGAAAGACTAAGGTTCCTCCTCAGAGGGAACATCTCTGCAGAGCAGGGTGCTCTGACGAGCCTCTTGGGTCCCTCCCAGGGTGGCCCAGGTCTCAGACACTGTGCTTCTTTTTCTAGAAACAGCCTGTGCTGTTTTACCACATATCCTGGAAAATTTCTGTGCAAGAACTTTTGCTGTTTTTGTTTTTTTCTCTTTTAATCAAGGGCTGGATAAATGAGCCATCAGCCCTCAAGTGCCTCATGATATGGAGCTTCTCAAATTGGAGAGAATGTTAGGAAAGTAACTGGTTTGGTCAGTTTTTATTACGTGAGCTAAGAAAGAATCAGCTTACTGCAGAAAGGATTCCCGCTGCTCCTAAGACCTCGCCCTTGGGGGCTGGAAAAAATGGCAACAGTAATAACCCCTTATACTTGAGCCAGTGTTACATGGGCTTGGTGGCTGGTGAGTTTCTGCAACACAACACAATATATTTATCCAAAGCCAGTATTTCTACCGTTAACACCGAAATATACTGAAAACTCAAGCTGTATTTGTTTCTCTTTTTTACTTCCTTTTTTTCCTTTGGACTTAAGTCTTTTTTTTTTTTTTTTTTTTTTTTTTTTTTTTTTTTTTTTTTTTTTTTTTTTTTTTTTTTTTTTTTTTTTT
>NW_016107515.1:1834518-1857050 GCF_001604975.1 Cebus imitator
TTGGCTCACTGTCACCTTCACCTCCCAGGTTCAAGTGATTCTCCTGCCTCAGCCTCCCGAGTAGCTGGGATTACAGGCATGCTCCACCACGCTCAACTAATTTTCTATATTTTTAGTAGAGATGGGGTTTCTCCATGTTGGACAGGCTGGTCTCGAACTCCTGATCTCAGGTGATCCATCTGCCTCAACCTCCCAAAGTGCTGGGATAAGCATGAGCCACTGTGCCCAGCCACTAAGTCTTTCTTTTTTTTTTTTTTTAAAGTGCCTACTATGTGCCGGGCAGTGTGGACCCCCAGAAGGTAAGAAACAGCCCCTGCTTTTGTGAGCTCATGCCACAGTAGGGAAGATGGACATATAAAGGGGCAAGGACAGTAAGAGGTGAAAATGTGCGAGCCCACCCACATGAAAAGGCAAGCCCCCAGTTGCTGGTCTGGATGCCCCCCTGCAGTCTGGACCCTCACTTGGTTGACATCATGTGGTCAAAACACTCAGAGGAAGAATGGGGTCACGCGCTCAACACGTTGGGGCTGCCTTGAACGGGTCAGTGCACTGAAGTTTTCTCATACCTGGGTTCAGATCCTGCTCTATGAATGAGCTGTAAAACATCAGGCCTGGATCTTACCCTTCAGGGCTTTACTTGCTTACCACAAAGCGAGGCTGATGCTACCTTTCTGCTGTGAAGATTTAAATACTGTAGATGTGTGTAAGCAAATAATGCAAAAGAGATAATAAATACTATGTGTCTCCTTTTCCTGGGTTCGCTGCATACAGCTTCCCATGGCTTTTGAATTAATAGCAGCCAGCTTCTCAATGTCTTGTTCCAATTCAGACAAAAGACCACTGGTACCCCAGAAAATGTCTCCAGAGGGACTCAGGGCTGGCCTGCCTTCCTCTTTCTTACTTTGCAGAAAACTTGGCTTTGTTCAAGTTAAAATTAGAATTCCTATCCAGGCCTCAAATTCCCCTCCTCTAGTGTGAACTCTCTATTTAGCTCCAAGTGAACCTCTTTTAAAGGCAGAGGTCCTCCCTCTGGCCTCTGCACCCCAGCAGCCCCTGAAAATCACCCAAATCTGGCCTCCCACAAAAGGCGGCCGTACTGTGCTCTCCTGAAAAATTGAGCCTGAAGCCGTAAAGATCTCTTCCATTAGAACTTTCTAACGGTGTCATAAATCTTTTATTAACATTTGGTATTATACTAATTAAAACTGTTCTCTGTATGTATTATTAATTTCCCTAGCACTTTTTGCTGGGGTGACGTTTTTAGCCAGCTAAGCAGAATGTAGCACAGTAAATAAGAAGAAACTCATTTCCAGACAATTAGCCTTGCAGAAAAATAAGTTGGTTAATGGAAGGCATGATGATTACAAATTTTACCTAAATAAACAGGGTATCTTAATGGTAACTCTTCAAGCTAAGTAAACAGATTGGGGTGGTAATGTCCTAAGCAATACTTAAATGTAACTGTTTAATAAATTGGTAAATTACTCATTTCATCTTAGAACAAAATGGTAATACTGTAGTAATAACCTAGTATATATTCCGTAAATATGAAGCATTATCACTTTAGCTCTGTAGAAATCACCACAGTGATATGTCAGCATTGATCTAAAACTGCAGCATTTTATCTCAAGTTTATTACCCATTTTTGAGAATCGCTGAGATTTTCAGAGCATAATGGCAATAAAAGAAGAATTTAAAAAGCGCTTTAATGTGCATAAGTTAATCAGAGGTATCCTCGGGGGGAAAAGGAAATTTGGTAAAACATGAATTATAAGCATCATTTAAACTTACTTTGGACACTAGAGATAATAAATGGCACCATAATTTAGAAATAGCTTTTAACATCAATGACGGTAAGTACCACTTTACTGTTCATAAGAATTGCAGAGCAATGGTGCTGAGGCCAATTTTATTAGCCATTTTTTTCTTTATAAAAGCAATCCAGCCCTTTCCACAACTGAGGAGACAGGAACAAGAGTTACGTGCTAATATGCAAAATGCATTTAAGTTTTTTGAAATAGAGAATAATAAATTGTGCCAAAAGATAGAGTCTGGAGACAAATGAATGATCATTTAAAAAGAATAAGGCACTCTCAGAGTTTACATATTTGGGAAAACTTGATTAAAAAAAAAAGCCAACAAATTGTTCATACATTTTCCCATTTGCTAGAGCATGCCGGTATACTTTCAAATCCAGGAGATGAAACCATAAATCCCAGCTATTGGGAGATGCTGCAACAGGAATATATTTTTGCAAATTGTCGCCACTGACAAATTGTTTTTAAAATATATAAAGGGCAGGTTCAACTTTGTCTTCAGGGCACCCAAGCAACCTTCTTGCAGGAAGCCTCAGACCCTGACCCCTTCTCACCAAGCACAGAGAGGCTTGCAGCTCAAGTGCAGAGCTCAGACTATGGGTCAGACAGTTTCCTGGACTCCATGAACCACCTACTAAGTGCTCAGTGCTCTGCTGAGCATCATGAGGCCTCAGGAGAAGCTTGTATGGAACAGTGCATGGCTGTGTTGGTAAAACCCAGCTTATGTGGAAGAAACAAATCCAAGAAGTCAGCCTGGACCCTGCTCTTTGGGATTTACTTACTCCCAGGTTCAAGATCTTTTGCTTTCCACTGAATGAATTTTAAGGACAAACCAAAGAATCCACCTTTCTTGATCTTTAAATCTTAGATGCAGTTGAGTGCCACAGATGCCCTTCCCTCCTATGCTTTTGAACAGGAACTGTGCAAAAGGCCTGGGGCCTTTGTCCAAGGCAGCTCCTTCTGGAGGCAGTAGGAACAGAGGCAGTCATGGGGGAGGGAGGCCGGGGGAGGAGAGGAAATCAGCAAGGAGAAGTGGCTCCTAGCAATGCAGCCAGAGAACAGGCCTTCAAGCCTTCTGCCCACCTCGACCCTGATGTAACACTGTGTTCCTCTCGCTTCTGGACACTTCATCAGTGTCTGGTCCCTGTCAGTGACATTTCTTCCCTGAGAGACAGCCCGAGGAATATCATTTGCCTCGCCTCCTCATGGGAGAAGCTGCATTTTATGTGAGAACTATCTCTCCCACCACAGTCTCTGCCCCACCTCCAGAGAGCACCCCAGCTTTGGTTGAAGATTTCGAGGCCAACTTCTGGAATGGATTGAAGCATCCTGAGCTAGTATGTAGAGAACTACTATATTTAGCTGTGTGGCTTTGGGCAAATACACTTTAAAGTTGCTGAGCCTTAAGTTTTCTCGTCTGTAAATGGGGCTTCAAAACTGTTTTCTAACGTGATTGTGAGGACTGAGTGAGAAAATGCACCTCATGACCCTGAATTCAGTGCTCGACACATAGTAGGTGCCCAGCACTTACTAGGTTTCTTCCCTCTCTACAGTCAAAACACCTGCATTCCATCTTACATTCTATGTGACATTGATCAGTTACTTAACATCGTCACATCTCAACTTTCTCACCTTCAAGGTGGACTCTTGCTATCTACAGTTGACCCTTGAACAATGTGGGGGTTAGGAGGACCAATCCCTGCACAGTCAAAAATCCATGTGTAATTTTTGACTCCCCCCAAACGTAAGTACTCATAGCCTAGTGTTGACCGGAAGCCTTACTGACAACATAAATAGTCGATGAATATATATTTAGTATAAGTATTATGTACTATATTTCTATAATAAAGGAAGCTAGACAGAAGAAAATACCACTAAAAATCATAAAGAGGAGAAAAATATATTTACTGTACATTAAGTGGATCATCATAAAGGTCTTTATCTTCAACGTCTTCCTGTTGGGTAAGCTGAGGAGGAGGAAGTGGATGGGGGGTTGGTCCTGCTGTCTCAAAGGTGGCAGAGGCAGAGGAGAATCTGCATCTACATGGACGTATGCAGTTTAAACCCAGGTGGATTAAAGGCAACTGTACTTCCTAGGCTTTCTTTAAGGGTAAATGTGTAAGATGCTTGTATAAATTGCTCAGCTCACTGCCTGGCCCACAGTAGTGGTTCTAGAATTACTACTTACTATTAGTACGATTATTTTACGAACATGTACTAAGCACTTGCAATATGCCAAACATCAGCAATCAAAGGAAACTGAAGCTCCAGAAGGCAGCAGAGCCACTGGTTACTCCAACTTAGAATAATCCGGATGTTCAACAATCAATCAACAAGCTTTTCTGAAGATCTTCTTTGGGAGAGACATGGTGCAGACTGAGGCAAATCAGGGCTCTACACTCAGGCATAACTAGGTTTGAATTCCAGCTCCGTTGTTTAAACATCTGACCGTGATCAAGTTACTCACTACTTGAGTTACTAGGTTTGCTTCCTTCTCTCTGTGAGGAAAACAAGAACGATATTTACCGTGTGGAAATTCACCTGCCACAGCATAGTGCTTACAGTGCATTGGGCTCCAGGCTTAATCTTTCAAACCACCCCATGAGGAAGATCTGTTTTTTGGCAATATCCAGATGAGCACATTGAGGCACAGAGAGGCAAAGTGACTTGTCTAGGACCACATACCTTGTGAGTGGCAAAGCTGAGATTTTAACCCCGGCCTGTTAAAGTTTCACATATGTGGTGGGCATTTTGGTGCAAGAGGCAAAATGCATTGATGGCCTGTCATCTTCCTTCCCCAGGGCTGAAAGTCCTCAGGCCCAGCAGCTGTGGGCTACACCAGGGCGTCTCACCACCACAGGGGTACACCAGAGCCTGTTCTTCCGCCTGAGCTGGGAGTTGGAGGTGTGGGGGTTGGCAGTAGGCCCTCTCTGAATCTTTTAGACAAAGCACAAGAGACCTTCCAACCATCTTCAGGAGGCACAAAAGAGAAATAACAAGGGATTCTAATGGGAGCAGCAGCAACAACGTTTTTTTAAAAAAAGCCCACGGCCGGGCGTAGTGGCTCACGCCTGTAATCCCAGCATTTTGGGAGGCCAAAGCTGGGGATCACTTGAGGTCAGAGTTCGAGATCATCCTGGACAATATGGTGAAACCCTGGCTTTGTCAAAAATACAAAAATTAGCTGGCATGGTGGCAGGCACCTGTTATTCCAGCTACTCGAGAGGCTGAGGCAGGAGAATTGCTTGAACCTGGGAAGCAGAAGTTGCAGTGAGCTAAGATCACTCCACTGACCTCCAGCCTGGGCAAAAGAGTGAGACTCCATCTAAAAAACAAAACAACAAACAAACAAACAAACAAAAAAAACAAACAAAAACCATCCAGGAGTTTCTGATTTATACCTGGTGGTGTGTAGGGATGGTAATATTCAACCTGGTCAGAATTCCCTTTGGCAGTCACCTAAAGACCTTGGCTTTAATAACAAGGTTTGAGGTGCCTCACTGGAGAAAACCAATGAACTGGATTCAGGTGGCTTCCTTTAAAGTTCTGGCACCAGAGTAGCCTTGGGAATGTGTTGTCACTCCTCAGAGCCTCAGTTTACTCATCTGCAAAATGAAAATTACAATAGCATCTATCTCTTGGGGTCCTTTGAGGATCGCATGGGGTCGTGCAGGTGCCCTCACTGAATGGTAGCTGCTGGGTGCCCAAAGCCGGGGCTCAGGAAGATTCAAGTGGCCAGGGCTCTGAGGGCTTCCTGGAGCTGGGAACTATTAAGGGCATAGCACCATCCCTGCCCAGAGGGCCCCTGCCTGCCCCCTCCAACAAACAAGCTTGAAACGGTAGGCATTAATAAACTTCACCCCTGCCCAGCACCCTCTCTTGGCATCTTCCCCAGGGTGGCATTTCCTCTCTGCTCTCCCCTCCCCTTCTCCTTAGTCTCCCGGTGTCCTAGTGACAAAACCCCAGTTATGGCGCCCAAACAGTGGATGCAAATACGAGGCAGCTTCGCATGCTGGATAACCATCGGCCCCTGAGCCCAACACCAACTTCTCCAGGCTCAGGTCCGACCTCGCCCCCTAGGACCTGTGGAGGGCTACCTTCCTGACGGGGGTCGGGGGGGGTGGGCCAGTTCTGGGCTCTTCTCTGGAGTGCTCTGCATCCCTCTTGTTGGCTGAGGCTCTGCGGGCTGGCGGAAGAAGTGGATTTTTCCTGCATTGGGGACGAAGGAGGCAAAGGGTGCGCTGCCATCCCAGATTCCCTGCCCTGGAGAGTTTCACCGCAGGTGGGATAAATCCATCTACCAACAATGCTTGATAGCAAAGTCAATACATCCCAGGTAGCAGCCAGCACATGGGCTGTGCGAGTTCTGGAGGCTTTTAAAGCCAATCTAGGACTCTCACTCCACTCAAGCATTTGGCTTCTTAAAACCAGGGAGCCTGGGTCAGCACAAATCTTTCTAATAAACCTCAGCCAATGGGACATTTCCAGGCTGTGATCCTGTGAGAACACCGCCTGGCTCGGGCCCCACAGCCAGCGAGCTAGGCAGCTGGGTCCTTTGAGTCCAGAGGTGGTTAAGGCACTTGGGGGTGAACTTGGGTGGGCTGCCTGCCTTCTCTGCTCCTCAACTTCCTAGTAATGGGAACACAGGACTATGGTGGGGAATCAATGGGGTGGTGGAAGGCGTAGGAAAAAACCTGCTCAAGTATTCTGTTCACATGTTTTTTCTTCTCCCATCCCACCTCTCCACACCGAGTGAAAGCATAGTAAAGGGGCTTAATAACGAACTCATTAACTGGCAGTGGGTCTCATACATGAACAACGTTTGTTTCAACTGGCGTGATGGCCACCGACCTCAGGGTAACACCAGGACACTGGCAAGTATAGGCAGATGGAGCCAGGCCACGTTTCCCAGATGGCTGTACCACTGTCTCTACTACCGGTGACCAGAGGATAATTCATGGCAGTGGAGGGACAATTCATGGTAGTGGAGGACACTGTTCCATTCCTGTCTTTTCCTCCAAAAGAGCCCCACCTCCGATTAAACAACCACACTTAATTAGATTTCTATCCAAAAAATATTTCTAAAATACTTTTGTATTCTTAAAAAATTGATAATCAGCTGTACCATATGCCATGTTTTTTTTTTTTTTCTTTATCTGAAAGAGTCTTTAGTGACTAGTTTTACAGTTTCAGAAACCAAGCTGCAGAGAATCGAAACCATTTGATCGGGACCACACAGCGAGGGTCCGCAAAACCGCGCGGAAGACTCAGTGCCACCGGTGGCTGGGTGGCCCGAGGGAAGGCACCGATCACCAAGGCAATTTCTCGAGAACTTTGCCAGTGTCTGAGCCAAGAAAGTGCAAGCCTGGGGCTGGGCGTCACCGAGAGTAGATGCTCTTAACCGAGCAGGTGATTGGAAATGGGGGGGGCTGACTTTCGAATTTCGCAGAGGGAAAACCGCCTTCCGTGCGGAGAAACTTTCACCACTCCAGAATGCAGGCGCCTGCACCACTCCAGCTGCTCGGCGGCCTTGGTGCACATGGTTACACATGGTTTAGTTGGGCCGTGGCAGAGGTTGGGATTTTGGCAAATGTTCCCAGGAACCTTCAGCCCGGTCGCTACTTAGGCCCGGCGCTGCTGGACGGTTTCTGCGCAAAGTTGGAGGCCACAACCCCCTGCTCCTATCCCGGAGCGCCTAGCTCGGCCGCGGGTAAACAGACCTAGCACTGCTGGAGGCAGCCCTGGCCTTGGCTCAGCAGCATCCTTCGACCGCAGGTCAGTCAGAGCCTCAGCTCCCAGCCGCGCGCCACTCTTCGCAAAGCTGCCGAAGCGGACAGGCGAAGGATGGGACCTCCGGGTTTCACCGCTGCTCTCGTGGTGGCCGCGGCTGGGTCTCCCCGCTTAGGCACGGATAGCAAAGGAGCCAGCGCTCAAGCCTGGACGACTAGAAGCGCTGGGCGCCCTTGGAACTCAGAGGCCCAAGCCGAGCGGCAGGCTCCTCTGTCCCGCTGAGACCCCGGGTCTAGGGTCAAAGTGGCTGCAGGCACCCCCTCCACCCCACCAGGAAGCCACCTCTTCACCTTCACTACTCAAAGCTCCTCCACCCAGCACTACAGAGAGCGATTAGTTTGGGGGCGAGAGCACCGGGGCTGCCACCGCTGCACCACCCAGAACTAATGTCTGAACTTCTTTGAAGCTTACTTTATTTTTCTTTCTTTCTTTTTTTTGAGACAGGGTCTCACTCTGTCGCCCAGGCTGGAGTGCAGTGGTGCGATCACGACTCACTGTAGCCTCGACCTCCTGGACTCAAGCGATCCTCCCACCTCAGCCTCCTGAGTAGCTGGAACCACAGGCGCGCGCCACCACGTCCCGCTAACTCATTTTATTTTGTAGAGATGGGGTCGCTATGTTGCTCAGGCTGGTTTTGAATTCCTGGGCTCAAGCAATCCTCCTGTCTCGGCTCCCAAAGTGTTGAGATTACAGGCGTGAGCCACTGTGCCCTGCCTAGGCTTAGTTTTTCCATCTGCAAATTGGGGAGGTCATCCGAACCTCGCAAGTTCTGTGCGTCGCAAATCAGAGCTACCTCCCAGGCCCTGGACTGGGAACTGATGACCCGGAACCATTCCCACTAGCGGGAAGTGAACGGCGGGCACCAGAGTTTTCGGCGTTCTCTCCAGAGGGCTCTGATTTGGCCAGGTCCCCGTGGCGTCCCCCAATCCCAGACACTACCCGCTGCGCGGCCTCCTAGGGAGAGCTAATCCTGACCTCACTCCCTGCCCAGGCCAGCAACCTCGCCCCTTGCAGAATCCTTCGGCCCAGGCCTCCCCGCCTGCCTGCAGGGCCCCAGGCGCAGCCTCGAAACCAGGGCTCCGGGAGAACCCGCGCGATCAGTCCGATAGGTCTCCGGAGCTGCCTTGGTCTCCCTGTCCTGCATCTGTAAAATGGGCGCGGCTTTAGAGACGTTGAGACTGAGGCTGGCGTCCCCAGCACTCGCCGAGAGGCCGGCTGCTTCTCGTCCTCCATCCGGTCCTCTGCCGGGCTGGGCGCCAACACTCGGCCGCCTGCCTCCCAAGCCTTGGCCTAAGGCTGGGAGGGGTTAGCAAAGGAGGCGCCCTCGTGGGGCCCTTCAGGCTACTCCAGATGCCTTTTTCCTTAAGCTCAGCCTCAGGGGAGCCTGCCCCCTCCAGATATTACCGTGTCGGATCCTGCCCAAAGTCCGCATGGTTGGGGGCAGTGGGAGCTGTGTCCCCAACTGAGGACGGGGAGCCCTCGGACTTCAGTCCCGCGCCGCCGCCTCGGCGGAAACGACGACTTAGCTGCTCGGCACCCCAGGAGGAGGGAGTTAGGCGTTAAACGCCCTTGCGCCGCTGGGCAATCTCTCCCACCCGCTATGAGCGCCCACACCGCTCTGGGTGGACGTGGGCGAGAGATGGTCGCTACTCGGTCCCATATGAGTGGGCTCAGCTCGGTAACTGGAAAAAACCCGTAGCCCATTTCTGGCTCGGCAACGCTTGGTGGAAGCAAAGCGCTGGAAGATGCCAAACGCCGCGAAGGCAGTGCGTGCGGGAAAGCCAGGCGCCCCCGAGTTCCGCAGCGAGACCAGCTCCCCATCCCCGGCCTGCCTGGACGCCTACCCTAGGCAGGCTTCTCGGCCAGAGGCCTTTTGCGAAAAGCTAGGCGCCCGACAGAAAGAAAAAGACAATGTACCCGTGTCTCCAAAGAGGACCAAAGAATCGAGGGCTACCCTGGCAAAACAACAAAAGTAATTTTGAAAAACAAAAATTCTAGGTCTTATAAGAACGATTCGTTGGGCCGGGCGCGGTGGCTCACGCCTGTAATCCCAGCACTTTGGGAGACCAAGGCGCGCGGATCACGAGGTAAAGGGATAGACCATCCTGGCCAACATGGTGAAACCCCGTCTCTACTAAAACTACAAAAAACTAGCTGGGTTTGGTGGCGCGTGCCTGTAGTCCCAGCAACTCGGGAGGCTGAGGCAGGAGAATCGCTTGAACCCAGGAGGCAGAGGTTGAGATCACAACCACTGCACTCCAGCCTGGCAACAAAGCGAGACTCCGTCTCAATAAAAGACTCTGGGGACTCTAGGGGAAGGGTGGAAGGGCCAGGGCTAAAAGACTACACATTGGGTACCGCATACACTGCTCGGGTGGTGGGTGCACCAAAATCTCAGAAATCAACACTAAAGAACTTAGCCATCTAAACAAACACGACCTGTTCCCCCAAAACCCATGGAAATAAAAACAATTAAGAAAAAATCCGCTAGGCCTTATTATGGAGCAACAGAATAAAACAGAGGGGAGCTGGACCGCGACACCCGTCTCCCCGGAAGGCGCTTCTCTGCCAGCAAAGACAAGCGTCCCTCCAGTCCTGAGCCGAAGGACCAACATTTCCCAACCCGATGACGGCGTTCATCAGGATTTTTAGTGGAGAAAATAAAAGCATTTCAAGGAAACACTCACGGAAGAGACCCGAAGCTCTGAGTCACCCTAGTCCCTCCCCGGGTGTCTTTCTTTCCCCAAAGGCGCAGATCCCAGACTAGCTGGGCTTGGAGGTGGAGGTGAAGGCAGAAGCGCTGGGGGTTCAAGGTGTTTTTCAGGCGCCCTCCCCTTCCTCAGGCCCTGCAGGTGTAGACAGTCCCGCAGCCCGCATAGAACGAAGACTTGGAGCACCGGGACCCGCAGGGTGGCGCACAGCTCTGGCTCTGAGGGAGGCAGTAGGATGAGGCGGGTGGGGGTGCTTGTGGAGTGGAGTGGGCTCTGGGACGCTGCCCGAAAGTGTTTCGCCTTAGGAGCTACTGGGAGCTGGGCCTGGAAGAGTAAGGGAGGGGATCAGGGAGAAAGGACAGGAGAGAGAGAGAGAGAGAGAGAGAGAGAGCGAGAGAGAGAGAGACATAAACGCAAATTCGATAGGCAAGAAAGGGAAGACAAAAGGACAAAAAGAGGACAATGGAGAGGAGAGAGACAAAGAAAGCCAAAGAGACACAGAGGGCAAGAGTCAGAACTGGGGAGAGAAAGAGGAGGAGATGACAGAACAAGAAAAGGCTGAGGGCAATGAAAAGCAATAAAGGACGAACTAAACTGAGAAACATCATAAAACTGTAAAGAAAAGGAGAAAGATATAGCCAAACAGAGACTCAGAGTAACATACAGAGGAGAAAATACGGAACATTGTAGAGAAAGAAACAGAGAGCCGGAAAATAAGTTTTTAGAAGACTGAAAGCGAGAATGATAAAAGGGGGGATGAAACAAGAGGAAATGTTCACAGACTTTGTGTGTTCGTCGTGGTTGGTAGGGGTCACACGCTCCCAATCCCGCCAACCTGAAACTTCCATCTCTTGAGCCACGGTGGAGCTGGGTGGACCCGGCCACGCGGCGGCCAAACCAGGGCTTAGAGTTCTGAGTTCCAGGAGCCCCGCCCACTTCAGCACAGTGACGCTACGGGGGCTGTGGTGACGTCACATAACGTCATGCTCCACCTGGGGTCCCACGCAAACCCGACAAGGAGCGGGGCCCCCGGGGTTGTGCGCTGCATTTGCTCCCCAGACGTTTGGACACCGAGGGCTTCCACCCGCTCTACGCGCAAAGCCTGCCCACAGCGCGCCCAGACCCGCCAAAGCCAGGTCCTCTCCGAGGCTAAGGGGAAAGAGGGAGGAAAGCGGGTTGCAGGGTGAAGTGGGGCTCCGAGTTCCGGCTTGAGTTCCAAGAAGTTCGAGGCCACGCTGCCTCCCACCCCCAGGTGGATTTGACCTGGCGGGGCCTCGGTGGGTCCTGGCGCAGCCCTTAACTCCCCAGCCCGCCCCGGCTTTGGCCAGCGGCCTTCGGGCTTGGAGCACCTTTCCCACGCCCAGTCCCCATCCCGCGGGCACCCAGGCTGCGGGCGGCCGGCACCAACTGACCTGCACCGCGCATCCTCCGCCGGGCCCCTGGCCGGGGTTGCAGCCGAGGTGAATGCAGACGAACCTTGCAGAAGTGGACGCGCCCTGCACACCGCCGCTCGGCTTCTACTGCCGTAGGGGTGGGGCGCAGGGCCAGGGGTCGCCGAGCATTATTGGAACCAAAACGAAATAAAAGCGGCGTTAAGTGAAATAGCTAACTTTTTTTTATTAAATAAAACGACTTAAATAAAAGGAACCGAAAAGAAGAAGAGTGGACCCAGCCTAAACGCAGGGTGCCCCGAGCCCCTGGCACTTCCCCCAGCTGCCTGGTCGGCTGCCCCTCCTCCAGCGGCCCCCGTAGGGGAAGCAGGTGGCCAGTTTCTAAAGAAAAAAGCCAAAACTTTTTATTATTTACACGTTTGGGCAAAAGTACAAAGTATAATACAGGCGCCCGGCCCGGGGGGGTGCGGGCGGGGGGCGGAGAAACGTAAGGCGCTTTCTTTGTCAGGCCCGGGCCTGGGGCGGGACGGGGCGCGGGGCTGGGGCTCGGATTGTGCGGCCGCGCGGAGCCCGGGCCCGACCCCCCTCCGCGGCCGGCCAGTCAGCGGCCGCGCCCTGGGGCCTACTCGAGCTGGGCGGCCCCTTCCCCTCTCAGCCCCGGTTCCCCTGCAGCCCGGCTGGGAGGGGGTCCGGGGCGCCCCGCTGGGTGGGGGCGGCGTTCCTTGGCGACTGTGCGCGCTGGTGGGCTCACACCAGCGAAGTGACGGCGGAGACCTTGGAACTATCCTCCTCCCAGGGCTGCAGATTCTGCAGAGCAAAGAGAGACGAGTTGTGCAGACAGAGCGGGTCGGGCTGGATGGAGTCGTTGAGGCTCTTTTGGAAGGCGTCGTGTTGCAGCTGCAGCATGAGCCGGCTCGCCTGCTGGCGCTCCGCCTCCCGCTCCTCCGCCGTCTGCCGCCTGCACCAGGGGAGGGAGAAGGACAGCATCGTCAAGCACCCGGCACCACGGGGCCGCCGGCGGGGCCCCGGCCCTCCTGGGAGCGGAGGCCTTCCGGGAGCCTCGAGGCGCAGAGCGCGTCTGCCTCCCAGCCCGCGTTTTACGCCCAAGGCCCTCATATCCAAGGGAGCGGGTTGGGATCATTTGTTTTTGTTGTAAGCCAGAGGGTCTCCAGGAGGGGACTCTGCTCGCTGCCCACCTGCACGCCTGGATATTGCGGCTTCACCAACAATAAAGATTGTTCCTTTCGCGGGATAGCAAGGGCAGGGCCTACGTGTAACTGACTTGGCCCTGCGAGCACTGGGGTTGCTGGGGTCTGCGGGTGGGCAGGCTGGCTCTGCACCGCCTGCACGACGCCCGGGGTCAGTTTCATCCAGTTTACCCAAGGCCGGTCTTGAACCCCTTTCCAGACTCGATCGCTTCGCCATTTACGGGTAGAATGAAAACAGATTGGATAAAAACGCGGCTGGAGTGGAGACGCGGAGCTAGAGGGGGAACCGGCGTCCACGAGGGATTGTTGAAAATCAGAGAGGGCGGGCTGGAAGGAGGAGAAGGAGAGTGCGAGAGGCCCTTGTGTGTGCGTGTGCGTGTGTGTGTGTGTGTGTGTGTGTATTGGGGGGTGGTGAGAGGAAATCAAGCTAGCGCAGGAGATGGAATAAAACCCGGGGAAAGAGTTGGAGGGGCTCACGAAAGATGGGGATGGGCTTGGAGGAGAAACCGAGGCGTGGAAGACCAAGACGGAGAGAGAAGCACAGGCCAGCGAAAAGGGTGAAAGGAGGAGGTACAATCTGCGAAGGCGGGGTGGGAGTGTGCTTGGGGGAGGCGTGGGAGGGCGGGGTAGGGGATAGCCTTAAAATGGGGCGAGTGAGAGGCTGCAGTTCAGGACGGGGTAGGTGAAGGGCAGGTGTAAGGTGGGCTGGGTCAGGCCTCTCTCACCGCCACTTGGTCCTCCGGTTTTGGAACCAGGTCTTGACCTGCGCGTCCGTCATTTTGAGGGACTTGGCGAGCGCCGCCCTCTCGGCCGAGGCCAGATACTTCTGGCGATGGAAGCGCTTTTCCAGCTCGCAGATCTGCACCCGGGAAAAGGACGTGCGCGGCTTCTTACGCTTGGGCGGCGTCCGGTTCTGGTAGGGGTGGCCGATGCGCCGGGTCACGGTGAAGGGCGTGAGTGCGGCCGCCGCTGCGGAGACACACGAGGGCCCCTGAAGCCCAGCCCGACTTGGCCACCGTTCGGGCCCCATGCGGACCCCGTGGCGCCCCGTGGGACATGGAGAGCTCCGCTATTTCGCTGGTCGCGCGCGTTTCCAGCGACACCAAGCCAGTCGGGAGACGCCCTCGCCCCATGTCCCTTCCCCTGGGCACAGGCTTATTTCCTGCAATTCTCCGATTACCCTCCCCACTACGGCTGCCCGGGGCCCGGGAGTCGAGGCCTCTGCCGCGCTTGGGCCTCTGAAATGGTTTCCCGGAGTGGAGCGCACAGGGCGCGGCGCCTCTGGCCCCGAGAGGGCGGAGGCCTGGAGCCTGGTCGCCAGCTCTGCTCACCTGTGAAACGGTCTTTCACGAAGCGGCGGCTGCTCTCCATCCAGGGGAAATTGAGGCCTCCCAGGCTGGAGACCGCGGGCACGGAGGGCATGGCGGGTAGCGCGCTTGGCAAAGGCGGCGGCACGGCCCCGGGCAGCGGCCTGTGCGCCGGCACCCGGATCACGCCGGCGGGCGCTAGGCTCAGGTTGACACTGTAAGATCCCGCGTCCTCGAAGGGCGCGCCGAGGCCGGCAAAGGAGGCGGGCAGAGACGGGTATGTGGCGCCCGGACGGCCCCCGGGGGGGCCTCCTAGGTAGCTGGCGCCGTCGGGGCCCCGCGGGGCTGATGCGCTGTCCTGGTCCGGGCTGTTAAGGATCTGGTCGATGCCGAAGCTGATGGGCTCGTGCGGGTGCGGGGTCTGAGCGCTGGCGGGCGCCTCCATCCTGGGCGGGTGGAAGGGCTGGGCTGGGCTGGGCGGGGAGGCGGCTGGGTCCCCGTTACGGCGCGGCCATGGAGCGCCCGGCGCCTCTCGTCGCACTGAAACTTTGCCAAGAGTGCGCGGGCCCGACAGGCTCTGTGTCATCTTTCTTGAACCGAACCTGGAGTTTCCGCTGCTAATTCCTCTCCCGCCGCAGCCATTGGCTGCGATCAACAAGCCTCTCTCCTCTCATTGGCTCCCGGCTTTCAATAAAGGCCTAATTCATGGAAATAGGAGCTTAGGGACTGTTCCAAGGTGACATCATTTTAACAAACGAACAATAGGTCAAATTTATTAGCCAGGATAATGGGCGGCGGATATTAGCGCCCGAACCGCAGCCTCCCAAACCCGAAATCTAACGAAGCTACAATTAGCAGACGCTCCCCGCTCCTCCCGGCCGGGGCCGCTTCCCAGACATCGCGCTGGGCTGGTAGAGCGCTCCGCTGGTGAAATGGTCTTTTGCTGAGGGAGTTTTCGTTTTCTTCCAATTTTCTTCATCTGAGCAAAAGCCAAACCAAATGAATCCTTTCAGTTACAATGGAGTTGCAATCCTGGAACGACCCGGCGGAATCCGCAGAAACCCCTTGGACACTGCAGCCGCGGAAGCAACGAAAGGGGCGCACTCCTGGGCGCAGGCTTCGCGTAGCCTGAGCGCGGGGAGAGGGGAGCACCATAGCGTTCTCTGCGCTCCGGAGGACGCCGACCCGCGTGGGGAGAATTCGCCCCCGCCCGGGTTTCGGCCGCGGCGTCGCGGCCACTTTGGAGACACTCCCTGGCTCTGGCCAGGCGGACCGAGGCGTGACTCGCAGGTGCCCACGCGTGCCAGCTGCGGCTGGGCTAGGGACGCGGGGTCGCCCGGTGGGGAGCGGGGACCTGGCTCTCGAAATTCGTTGCAGGATGGAGGGGGCTGTGGTCGCGCGTGGGAACCCGCTTGCAGCTCGGAGGGTCTAGGGACTTCGGGTTCCTGAATGTCAAGGGAGGGGGGCAGCTCCTAGTTAGAGCAAACAGCGGGATTTCTTTGGGAAACGCGAGTGGTGAGCCCCTCCCTGCTCTAGTCCACTCTGGGCGCTGGAACCACTCCCCGTTCTGCTCGCGTCTCAGTGACTTTCTATCCAGGCCCAGGGCGCCGTGGACAGGACCGCACACGGAGTAGTCACCTTCCGCTCCAGCCCTGGGGAGACAAGCAGAATCATTTTCTTTCAGCTAATGCTAAAATCGTTAGGTGCAAACTCTTTGAATGTCGCACCCCTGTCCTGGGCTCTTCCTCCCGCTGCTTGTGGTGCGGACAGTGGTGAGAGCTCGGATGTGCTGTTGGCGAGAAGTGTGTTCAAATTTGGACTGGCCACTTCCTAGCTGAGTGACCTTGAGCAAGTGATTCCATATCTTTAGGGTTCGGTTTTCTTGTTTGCGAAAAGGGAAAGGCGTGCTTGCTGGATGTTCGTGAGCCGCGAGTGAGATGTTGAGGGAGCGCAGAGCATTGGCCCTGGCACGTAGTAGGCACTAGACAGCGTGGCTCACCTCCCACTCCATCCCCCCAGAGTAGTGGCTGATGTATTGCTCTTATGACTCTTGTTTATTTTGTTTGCAGTTTTCTTTGCATGGGCTCAGTTGGAGAGAAGGGTGTATTTGCCTACCAGTAGGGTCATTTTCAGAGGACCGGGAAGGGCAGGAAATGCAGGTTGGGGATTCTTTCTCTCTTCTCCCAACAGGCCTCCAGGTCTGGGTCTGGAGTTAGGTCGCTTGCCTGCTGTGTGACCTTGGGCAAGTTCCTGGCCCTTGCTGAACCGTTGTGGCGGGTGTGGAGAGGAGGCCAACAGGAAGGGTGAAAGCTGCAGGATGCCTGGGGTCTGGGCAAGCGCTGCCTTACTCCCTTCCTGTGACAAGGACCCTCAGATAGGGTAGATGCCATTGCCCTGGCCGCGGGGGGGCTCCTGTTTCTAATCAGGCCCTGCCACTGGCAGTGTGGGTGCTGTTGGGTCCCTAACCACCCCTCCCAGGACCTCATTTTCCTTATTTGTAAAACAAAAAGGGCACCAGCTACCCCCAGGGTGGCTGTGAGAACGAAATGAGATAACATCGTGGAAGTGCCTCTGAGTAACTCTGGAGGTTATATAATAATAACTTTAATGACAACTGTAAAGCTACTGTAGCTGAGAACCTGTGCCAGGCAAGGAGCTGGACACTTATTTATTCTTCACAACGACGCTGTGAGGAAAGGGCTGTTAGTGACTCCAATTTCTAACTGATGAGGGAATTGAGGCGTTGAGGGTTCAAGGAAAGCACAGCTCCCCACTTGGGGGCTGGAGTTGGCACCTCACCAGCTCCACTTCCCTTCTGGCTTCCAGAGTCCTGGACTCAGGGCTGCCCTTGTCACTTCAGACACCGTTAAATCAGGACAACAAGGCCCGCCACACAGAGGTTTGTGGTGCAGAATGAAGGTGTGGGTGGCACAGGGCTACTCTCAGAGCGTGTGCTTGAGAATAGGCTGTGACTCAGGGAATTATTCAGCCTCTTTGTGCCTCAGTTTCTTCATTTAGTAAATAAACCTCATGGGATTAAATGAGCCGCTCCAGGTAAAGCCTGGCATGGGTCAGAGCTCTGCCTCACTGCTGGGTTCTGGCTTCCTGACATCCATGGTTCCTCATCATCCAGCCCTGTCACCCAGATGAAGGAGCTTTGGACCACCAATCATAAGCCTCCTTTCATGTCCTATCCAGATAGAGAGCTGCTAGGCAGCTCAGTAGCTGGGGTAAATTGGGTCAGATATTAGTCCCTAGGACAGTGGTTCTCAAAGTGTGTTCCCAGAGTAGCAGCAACAGCATCACTGGAGAATTTGTTAAAAATGCAAATTCCTGGACCCTTGCCAGATCTATGGAATCAGAAACTCTGGGGTAGGATTCGGCAATCTGTGTTTAACAAGCCCTCCAGGTGATTCTAATGCCTGCTCAACTCTGGAAGCCAGTGCCCAGAATATTGTCCATTTCATCCAAGTTTTAAAATGTATTGTTGTAACGCTGTGGGAAGATTCTCTCAGAATTTGAAACTGTCATATGAATCTGTATTAATACCTTCCACTTCTCATTCCCAGTGTTGTTCATTCCTGCCTTCTCTGGATCATAACTGCCAAAGGTTTGTTATTTTGTTGGCTTTTTAAAAAAGCCTATGATTTCATTGTCCCCTCTTAAAATGCCACCTCTTTCATGAATGTTGTGGTTTTAAAAATTACTTAATTTCTTCTTTGTTCAGTTGAAAATTTAATTAGTCAACTTTTCTTTCCTTTTAAATAAATGCATTCAAGGGCATACATTTTCCTCTCAGCACTGTTTTGGCCAGGTATGTTCTGATAGTTGGTGTTCCTGAGGTTGTAATTTCTTGCTGCCCTTGTAATTTACCTGCTGTCACTTGAACAGTGAGGCACACACACTGAAAGAGATTAGGAAATGGGCATTGTAAGAACTGGGGACGAGGATTCCTGGGGCTAAAGAGACTTTCAGAATGCAGCACATCCTCTCCTCTTCCCCAAGAAGAAGCTGGAAGAAAAGTGTACATCTGGTGGAGGCTTTGCCAAGAGTCATCTAGAAGAGGGTGGGGCTTCAAGGATGACAGACAAGATGCTGGGACTTCCAGCTGGCCCATGAGCCCAGATGTGGGAGGCCAGGTTCTTCCAGGCTCATTCTGCCACTGATTTCCTGAGTGAAATGAGACTCCATTTCTCTGTTTGTGAAATGGGGTAGAGATTGAATCAGGACTTTAAATGTATTTGGGTCAGCTATCCTATTTGAAACACGGATGGAAATATTGTGGTCTGCTTCCATAGGAAAAGACAAAAACACATAATTTGGCACACATATCATGTCACAGGTTGCTGACCTGCCGTGCTGTTCTTGGTTCACACACCCTAGTTAGGAGTCCCTAGGAGCCCTTCCAGTTCTTCTGATGGAAGGCTCTAAAGACATCTGCCCAAATTTATTTGCCCATTCATTTATTTATTCAATGAATATTTACTGGGCACCTACTCACATTTCCTGGACCATACCCCAGCTCAGGGGCTTGGTTTCCCCATCTACAAAGCAGTCTGAGCTCTTCGTCACTGCTTGCCCCAGTGCGCAGGACTTGGGGAGGAACCTTCCTGAGGAGGTCTGATCAGTCTCAAGACTGCCAGCCAGTGGAAGGAAAAGGCCTTCAGGTGTCGGCTGTTGCTTGGGACCCCCCATTGCAGGTCATGAGGCTTCAAGGACAGCTGGCTTAGGGAAACGGTCTTTAGTCCAACGGCACGTAGTGGAAAGGGATGAAGCTGGGATTTGAACCAGGACTGTTTAGACTACGAAGCCCACTTTTTCTCCTTTACCTCACACCCCTATTTGGAGCAGGTGGTAAAGATTCTAAGTCACAGGACTGAGCAGGGAGGGGAATCAGTGCAGGGTCTGGGTGGAATGAGCCCAAGAGTGGGGGTGAGGGCTGGCCATAGTGGGGCTTGCCTTTCTCCCCTACTGGCCTGGGAGTTCCTTTTGGGCAAAATGGTGTTGGTGGCATTTGATCCCATGTCCCAGGGCTGGGCCCAGGGCGTGGAGGACTGGAAGACATTATCAAGTTTGTGGTATTAAACTCAATGGCACAAAGCAAGATCAGACAAAGGGATAAGAAAAAGGGGTCAGAATCGAGCGCAGGCATTTGCGTGCACTCAGCTCGGCATTCACCTCCCCCAGCCCCGCCCATGACTGGTTCCTTTAGTCCTTTACAACCCAGGCCAGCCCTCACCTCTCTGCCCATCCTCCAGAGCAGCACACTCACCCCGTCATCACCCTTGGAACTCATCTTATGTATCCTGTTCACTAGCTTTATCTGTGCCAGGTGAATGAATGATTGAAGAAATGATTTCCAAGGTGCTTGGGCTGTGTCAGACCCAGGTCCTGGCAGGGAGGCTGGCAGCAGCCTGAGGAAGCTGGCCCTAGGGCTGGGGGTTAGAGGAGAGGGGAGTGGTGAGAGATTCCTTTCTCCATGGGGTAGGGGGTTGGTGGAGGTTATAAAGGGTATGTGAACAGGGATTGTGCAGATGGCAGCGTGTGTAGAGTGGCAAGAATCGGTCAGTGCGTGCAGGCTTGGGAGAGCAAGGGCAGGCAGGGTGGGCAACCGCATGGGGTGGGCTTCTCAGGGACCTCCAAACCTGATCTCGTGCCCTTGTTTCCTTCCCCTACACATGAGCCATTTTTCCCATTTGTGCGCTGCAACTTTCCTTCCTTCCTGACAGATTTCTCTACTAAATTTGACTTCGTTTCAACACTTTTGTTGGGCAAATTACATCAAGATGAATGTTGCAGGTACCCTTTATGGTTTATTTATCGTGATACTGTTTGTATCTCACGCTTATAAATAACTTATGTTATAGCTTTTGTTTGTGGAAATGTAACTTACATATTTTATTACGCTTTCTGTAAACCTCAAAAAGAATCTTGTCAAGGAAGCGCTCTTATCAGCAATCCAAACTATAGGACGTAAAAACCGACACTAACATTATTTTTTAATATGCCAAGGAGGCAGGTTACTCTTGCTGTAGTTTGAAAGGTTTGCTGTCATTGTAAACTTGCACCTCAATAAAACATTTAAAAGTCTCAAGAATAATTTTAGAAAGTTCAGGGAGGAGGATGAATCGGTGGCAGAACCCACAGACCCAGCACACAAGGCCCAGGTCCTGGACTGGCCTTTCCCTGGGAGTGCCTAGTCCCATTGCGGGTGTCAAAGTGTTCCACATCGAGCTGTCCCACCCAACTGTCCTCTAGAGAAAGCTGTGAAGGACCTGGTTCAAGGGATTATAGCGGAAAAGAAATAGGAGTTTTGAGGTCAGGCAGATCTGACTTTGAATCCTGGCTTGTCCACTTTCTAGCTATGCGGCTTTGGGGGGCAGTCTTTTAGTCTCAGTTTTCTCATCTCTAAAATGGGGATAATAATTCTTGACATTCTTACTGGGAAGCATAAAATGAAATAGCAATTTGCAATGCTTAGTGGGTGCTCAATAAATGAAAGCAGTTCTAATTATTTTGTGCTCATCTTGAAACTTTTAAGACCAGGAGTGGTGGCTCATGTCCCTGCACTTTGAGAGGCTGTGGTGGGTGAACTGCTTGAGCCCAGTTCAAAACCAGCCTGGCCAACATGGCAAAACCCTGTCTTTATAAAAAAATACAAAAATTAGCCAGGTAGAGTGACATGGGCCTATAATCTCAGCTACTCAGGAGGCTGGGATGGGAGGATTGTTTGAGCCCAGGAGTTCGAGGCTGCAGTGAACCATGAGTGTGCCACTGCACTACATCCTGGGCAAGGTCAGGAGTTCAAGACGAGCCTGGCCATCGTGGTGAAACCCCATCTTAAAAAAACAAAAAACAAAAAACAAAAAACCTGGGCTGGCCTCAGTGGTTCACACCTATAATCCCAGCATTTTGGGAGGCTGAGGTGGGCGGATGATGGGGTCAGGTAATCAAGACCATCCTGGCTAAGACAGTGAAACCCCGTCTCCACTACAAATATAAAAAATTAGCCAGGCGTGATGGCATGTGTCTGTGGTCCCAGCTACTCAGGAGGCTGAGGGAGGAGAATCACTTGAACCTGGGAGATGGAGGTTGCAGTGAGCTGAGATCGTGCCACTGCACTCCAGCCTGGGCGACAGACTGGAGTCTCAAAAAAAAAAAAAAGTTTGCTTTCTCTTTTTACTCTACCCTGCTTTTCTCTGCAGGGACTCCTTTCCCTCCTCATCATAAGGAGCTGAGTTCTCTTAAATGATACTTCCCCAAAACTGCTGAACATCTCTATCAGGTTTCCCATATGCCAGATCTTTCCGCGTCTCCAATTTTTCTCACCAAATCCACCCCGTTTTTGGTTCTCATGTGCAGCTGTTGACAGTTAACTAATCTGGTCATCAATCTCAGCTAACAGCTACAGGGCAAGCCATTTTTGCATTTTGAAAAGGGCCCCCACTACCTTAATCTGAAGGTACTTCTAGGTTGTCATGACCAAGGAAGGGAGTCCAGGAGGCCAGGAGGGCTTTTAGTTTAGATAATCAAACACAGTGCAGGGACACTATACTCCTTTGTCCCCCCTCCTAGAGAAGCCTGATTGGAAAGCACAGAGTAACAGAAACATCCGGGACACAGGCAGAATACAGCTTTCTCAGGAGCCAGGTTCTGAAGTCAGTATGGATGGCAAAAATTGAGCAAAGTCAGAATCCCTTCAAACTGTTTCTTGCTTGAGCATACCTGAAGCAGCTGGCTTGACTTAGCGCTCACACTGCATGAGCAGTCCCTCTGTCTGTACACTAGAATCCCATCAGAAGGGTGAGGTATGCAAACAGCAGCCACACCTCCCATCTCATCCTCTCTGAGCACATTTGTGAAGTGGTCGGCCCCTTGGAACTGCCAGCACTATCTTCTCCTGTTGCTCAGTCTGAGTAAGTTGGATACACGTGTGATCTGATTAGACCAGCAGCTCCATTAGTTGTCTTTCATATAGCCTTCACAGCTTTGTGTGTGTCTTTGCCTGCTTTATCCTTGGGACAGGATGTTCCTATAGGGCCCACTCGCACATGGAACTCCAGGTCTCTTCTCAAAAAATCCCCATGTCCCTCACCAAGGCAGACCCTGGCAGTTTTGGAGGCGGAGTCCCCCAAATCTTGTTCTCATCTACTGTGGGATGAGTGTGCATTATGTGTGATCCTTAAATATCCCAGCTTCCCCACTTCCTTTTTCTCCCTCAGGAAGGGCTCAGAATGGAACCTGGCCCTCTAAAGGAAAAAGAAAGATTCCTTTACAGGTTTTTTTTTTTTTTTTTTTTTTTTTTTTT
>NW_016107515.1:1857242-1895882 GCF_001604975.1 Cebus imitator
GGGGTTTCACCATGTTGACCAGGATGGTCTCGATCTCTTGACCTCGTGATCCACCCGCCTCGGCCTCCCAAAGTGCTGGGATTACAGGCGTGAGCCACCGCGCCCGGCTCCTTTGCAGGTTTTAAGAAACAAATTTATAGCTAAAACTCAACCTCTCTTGCAAAGGCCAGACAAGAGTTGTGGCAGACAGCTTTGAAAATGGCTCCCAATAATCCCCACCTTAGTGATTTACTTCTAATGAACAGAATAGCACAAAAGTGATGGGATGGCCCTTCTGAGATCAGGTGATAAAAGATGGTGACTTCCAGATTGCTGTACTCTCTCTGACTCTTCTCTGATGAAATAAGGTTCCATGCCGTGTGCTGCCCTGTGAAGAGGCCCATGTGGCAAGAAACTGAGGCAACAACTTGTGAGACACTGACTCCTGCTAACCAACACAAGTGAGTCTGCATGCAGAGCCTTACCCAGTCAAGCCTTGAAATGATCATGGCCTGTGAGAGAGAGAGAGCCTGAAACCCAGCTGCAAATTACTGACCTACAGGAACTGTGAGATAATAAATGTTGCTTAAGGCACTAAGTTTTGGGGTAATGTGTTATGTAACAATAGATTCTGTGAAACAGATGATAATGGACCTAAATATTAACTGGTTTCAACTAATCATTCTGAAATACAGGTCTTCCTTGCAAGGGGCCAGGAATTTCTTTGAGGTGAGACAGATCTGGGTTCAAATCTTGCCTGTGTGACCCCTAAGCTATAGACACCATCTTCGAACCTTGGTTTCCTTATCTGCAAAGTGGAGCTAATGCTGTCTAAACTTTAGACGGCTGTTGTGAGGACTAGAAGAGATCACACACGTAAAGGTAACTGTCGGCTGAGTCTTCTCCAGCTGATGTGTAATGCCTGCAGTGTGTTCTTGTGAGGCCAGCTCTACTAGCAGGTCCTGCTGACGTCAGCCGTGGGGCAGGCCTGACCAGTCCTCTGAGAACAGCTCTCCAAGGCCAAGTCTGATGGAGCCTTTCTTGTCTGCTGTGAAACCACCAGGCGACCTCTGGTAATGTGGGAAAGAGAAGCGAGTGGCCACGATCATTTTCCGGTGAACATTTTAATGCAAACAAGGTGGTGCTTTTAGATTCATAAAGAAAACCATGCCAGAACGGGACAGGCCTTCTTTAATACATTTTTGTGGGGTGAATGTGCAGTTATAAGCCTCCAAGAAACAGAAATTCTTGTCCAACTTCTCTGAGCAGCTGATGTTTTACAGAATTCAGAATTGGCCTTCTCAAGGAAAATTATATTTCCCATTTCTACTGAAACATAGTGTAAGGCCAAAGCTTATTTATCCATTAAATACTAGAAGTAACCCCCTATATAATATTTTCCCTTGATTTCCTTCATACACAGAAGACAAACATTTTGAGGTAAACTTGAGTGACTCTGCTCTTATATGACGAGTCAACCGCAAAACTCAACTATCAAGAAAGGTTTCAAGAAACACTAGGCTGAGAAATGAGATTATAACAGAAGCCTATAGATGTACGTCTTGTTCAACTGTAAGGCCAGCCTTTCATGTCTTATCAGAAATTAAGGGCACGATATTTATCATAAGCCTGAACCATAAAAACAGAGCAGTGAGATAGAAAAACCACTTGGCAGTGGGCAATCTCAAATTTTAGCCTAGTAACAGTACAGCATAAACTGCAAAGGACTTCTTCATGTTCTGGGTTTGGGTTAAGTCACAATCCCAAATCCCAACAGTAATAGGAGTTTTTGTGGAGAGTTGGAAACCAGCTGTTTCTCATCCTTGGAAAATCTGAATTTTAGCACCTAGAACTGTTTTGGGTAGTCTGAAGAAGGCAGAGCTGCTTCAATATTATATTCTAATATTATCTTCCCTTTCTCTTAAAAAATTAAATGGAGGCAGAGAACTGGGTGCTGGTACCACCCAGAACTTCGGACTGGGGCTACATGACTCCTTCTGAATATCTCTGCAGGCAGTAATTGCACGGCTTAATTCTTCTAGACTGAACCACTTCAGATTTATGCCAGTGAAAAGCAAACGTTGTTTGTAAGTCATTTAATTGTGTTACTGTCTCTCAACTTTATCAGACGCAGCTGAGGCAGAGAGGCCTGTGTGTGGTCCTGTGGGATGCTCTGTAGTGCTTCCAGGCTCGTTCTAAATGCTCACAGCCCAAAGTCCCTAACGCTGCTTCTTCCAGACACATAACAAACTACTAATTTAACAGGTTCTAATGGCATTCGTCTCAATCCAGGATCCACGTTGAAGGCTGCATCTCCAACAAACTGACAGCCTTGATTGCAGGACCATAAACTAGTACACACTTAGGTGCAAACCTGGTTTATTATGTTCTTTGGTTAAACACTGTTTCTATATCCTTTCAGAGCATTAGGAGAACAAAGAAAATATCTGATAGAAAGACTGAAAACACATCCTTTGCTTTCCAGAGAAAAGACTGAATTTACACTGTGTACTATTATAAATTCTCATAATTAGGCTAGATGTGTAAGAAGGTAGGGCTTTTGTTGTGGTTAGTATATTTTGAAAAATAGATTCCCCTGGGCTAGCCAGCATCACTGTCCTGAGACCTGGACCTTCAAGAGTCTCTTGATAAAGGCTGCTCCACACATGGTCAGAAAAGTTGGGTCAGCTCATCATATCCAGACTGCATGGTTCAGTGTGGCCATCACTGTGCAGAGCCTCGGTTACATCTCTTCTGAATACAGATAGGTTTTGGGTGAACCTGCAGAAAAAGGAAGAAAGGGTTAAGGGTAGTAATAAGGCCAAGCCTCCATGAATCTCTGGATGATAAAGCCACTTTGGAGTTCAGGACTTCGGGGACCGCCCCTCCTGGAGGAAGGCTCTAGATTTCAGCTGAGCTCCTTTCTCTCCACTTCCACTGCCATTGCTGTTCCGCCAACAGTACCACCAACCTCTCATCTCTTCCTGGAAAACAGGGTTGACACTAAATCCACTCTGAACATCTTGAGGTGTACATTTTGTGGTTTTACTTTTAAAAAGCAATTTTAGGCCGGGCGCGGTGGCTCACGCCTATAATCCCAGCACTTTGGTAGGCCGAGGCGGGTGGATCATGAGGTCAAGAGATTGAGACCATCCCGGTCAACATGGTGAAACCCCGTCTCTAATGAAAATACAAAAATTAGCTGGGCATGGTGGCACACCTGTAGTTCCAGCTACTCGGGAGGCTGAGGCGGGAGAATTGCTTGAACCCAGGAGGCGGAGGTTGCGGTGAGCTGAGATTGTCCCATTGCACTCCAGCCTGGGTAACAAAAGCGAAACTCCGTCTCAGAAAAAAAAAAAAAAAAAAAAAAAAAAAAAAAAAAAAAGAAGAAGCAATTTTAGAAAAGCTAAATTACACATAGATGGTAAGGATTATTTAAAAAAGAACAAAAGTTTATGTGGCAAGCATTGGATTGATTTTACCAATAGTCATTTAATCATCACAAGTCTTCCCTGAGGTAGGTATCAGTATCCTCATTTTACAGATGAGAAAACTGAATTTAGTAGCTGAAAAAGAGGGGGCACTGGGTTAGACTACTTGGGTTCAAATCCTAGCTTTACCACTTATTAGTCAGGTGATGTTGGATGAATATTTAGCCTCTTGTCTTGGTACCTAACATGAGTAGTTTCCTCAAGGGATTGTAGAAAGTGAGAATTTAGGCTGGGCATGATGGCTCACACCTGTACTTACAGCACTTTTAGAGGCTGAGGCGGGTGGATCACCTGAGGTCAGGAGTTCGACACCAGCCTTGTCAACATGGCAAACTCCCATCTCTACTAAAAATACAAAATATTAGCCAGGTGTGGTGGCAAGCGCCTGTAATCCCAGCTACTCAGGAGGCTGAGGAGAATAACTTGAACCTGGGAGGTGGGGCTGCAGTGAGCTGAGACTGTGCCACTGCACTCTAGCCTGGGAAACAGAGAGAGACTCTGCCTCAGAAAAAAAAAAAAAAAAAAGAAAGAAAGAATTTATTGGGTCACTTTGCTTGAGGTAATGCTTGTAGGCCTGTAAATACTCAACACAGTGCCTGGTACATGGAAAAGAGTCAGTCCTCTGTGGCTATTACTCTCCTTAAACTAGGAGGGTTGTCTGCTCATTTCACAGAACAGCTCAGGAGTCAGTACTCAAATTTCCAAGACTTAGGGGAAGCAATTTTCCCCTGAGACACCTAGGGCTTCCTTGTTCAAGTCTCATCTGCTGGCTTCTGAGGTTGTCACTTTCTGCATGATCAAGGATCTTGAAGTGAGCAGTCAAGGGAACATGTCTGCAGATCCCAACTGACTTGGCCATGTATTACCAAAGCCCTGGCTGGTAACTCCAGAACACACTGTGGCTACTGATGATTTGCATTTCAAATGGAGCAGCATTTGAATGCTACCACATTTATAAAAGGATGGTGCAGGCATTTTCTTTTTTTTTTTTTTCCAGAACATATGTTCTTTCTCCATCATTCATTACTGTCTCTTCCACTAGAATGTAAGATCCATGAGGGGGAGGAAGCTTAAATAATTGGCTTAGCACTGGTAACCCCAATGCCTACACAGTAGATTCTGAATAAAGTGTTGTGCACTAAATGAATGAATGAACAAAGTCAGATCTAGCTGATAAGTTCCAGGATCCTTTCATTTAGATTTCATTGGCAACTGAGATACCAGCCATTCTTAAAGAACAGACAGAGGAAGAAATTAATACTGTAGGTCATACGTCCCAGGTGCCAGGCTTCACTACGTTCTGTCATTTAAACATCAGAATTGATTATTATCATCTCCATTTTACTGGTCAAGAAACTGAGTGGAGAAGTTAACTGCCTGCTGCCACACAGCCTAAAAACGCCAGTTATAAAATATCATCTTAAAAAAATTTTTAAATTAAATTTATTATTTTTGAGACAGAGTCTCACTCTGTTGCCCAGGCTGCAGTGCAGTGGTGCGATCTCAGCTCATGGCAACTTCTGCCTCCCAGGTTCAAGCAATTCTTTTATCCCTGAGTAGCTGGGACTACAGGTGAGTGCCACCACGCTTGGCTAATTTTTATATTTTTAGTAGAGATGGGGTTTCACCATGTTGGCCTGGCTGGTCTCAAATGCCCAACTTCAGGTGATCCGCCTGCCTTGGCTTCCCAAAGTGCTGGCATTACAGGTGTAAGCCACCATGCCCAGCCACAATTTTTTAAAAAAATTGACACATAATATTTTTACATCATTATGGAGTACATGTGATATTTTGTTATATGCACAGAACGTGTAATGATCAAGTTGGAGTATTTAGGGTATCCATTACCTGGAGCATTTACCATTTCTATATGTTGGGGACATTTCAAGTCTTCTCTTCTAGCTATTTTGAAATACACAGTACATTGTTGTTAGCTATAGTCAGGATCCAACTTAGCTGTAAGTGGGGTCTGTCTGACCTCAAGGACTATGTTCGTTCAAATGCCAAGAAGTCTTTCCTCGTTTTCCGTAGCAGATTTGCACTTTCCTTCTTTTCATCTTTTCAATTATAGTTATTTTTCATATCTCTCCTGTTGAATTATAAACTGCTTAAGGGCAGATACTACATTTTATTAATCTCTGTATCCCTATATCATGCCTAGTATGACACTTGAAAGAAAGCAAATAACCAATAATATTTACTGAATGGAATGGAACTGAGGCTAGGATCACAAGGTGTAACAGAAAGGGACATCTGTATGTAAGCTGTGTTAAGCACAATATAGTTATTTTCAATAAAGCTGGAATGTCTACTTCCCCCAGTGACACCCTACTGGGCAATGCTCACCTGTCTCTGTTCTTGACGGACAGGTTCTGCTCCACTCCTTCCATTAGGTTCCTGAAGCACTGGGCAAGGACCTCCTGCTTGGGGAGAGGCTGGCTGTTTATCAAACTTGCTCTCAGTTCACTGAAATACTGATGGAAGACAGAATTGTGTCAGAGCTCTGATTCCAAACCCGGCCTGAAGACAGATCGTAGGGAGACTGCTAGACCAGCTCTCATCTACTCAGGGTTCACTAATGCTCAGAGGAGTTTTTGTCTAGGTCCACTTTGAACCTTAAGCCCTTAGAGAAAACCTATGTGATAGAGACACTCCTAGTTATAAATTCTATGATTCCTTCCATAAAATGTCTTGCCATAATTGTTCTGTTGTCACTGCTTAGGCTGATGAAGTCCTTGCCTCCTCTGCAGGGACTGAATGCATGCTTTTCCTGACTCTCATCTCTACTAATCACAGAAAGACTGAAATGGGAGGGGTCCCAGGCTGAAGAAAATAACTAAAAATGCCTAGGGAGCATTTTAAGTGACTGATGGCAAGGCCAAGAGTCTTTCCTCAGACCTGATAGTCTTGCCCGGCTTTCGTGAGTCACGCCTTGAACAACTTCAGGCTTTGTTCCAAGTCTCTGTCCCTGTGGGTTAGAATGGGTTTACTCCTCTGAGGTGGGGTACTAGAGGGGCTTGCTTAGTTTGGGGAGAGCTTTCTGGCACTAAGAAAAACATCTGTCATGCCTGGTCACAAATATCTGCACAGCCCTTTCTTCCCTGCTGGGGACTGTGGGCTTTTATATAGACACAAGCTCTGATGCTAAGCACAGCTCCTAATCATTGGAAACAGCCTAATTTCAGCACAAAGACAACATTTTGCCAGTCATGCATTTATTCTTCCAAGCCCAAAAAGCATGATATTTAATTTCCATCATATATTAAAACAGCTTACATCAAAAAGCACACATAATTAATATGTAGTCAGGCTAATACTTAAATACTATATATCAGAGGCATTATACTTAAACCACAATGTCTTACTGAACAAGATTGGGAATGCACAAAACTACTTATTTTTCCCTTTTATAATGATGCAGTGACTCACACCAAATAGAAAATTATTAGTTTTTCATCCCAAACCGTGAAATATTGCCTCCATCAGTAAAGTATAATATTGTGATGTCATAAGCTTTTTCTAAACACTGAATTTGCCCTTATTCCCTCTCAATCATTTTAAAAGAACTGCTCTCTTTTATCGAGCTTGGATTTAAATCACAATAACACTGCGGGAAGATGAATGACAGTGCTGCTGAATGTGGCTAAAATTGGATACTTCAGCACAGGTGAATGATGAGACAGCTCTTCTCTTTTTGATATATTTTCTTCTTCTATTAGTTTCCTTCCAAGGCTGGGATTTTAGTTTGAATTTTAATGCTTGCAGCTGCCTCTAATCTCACTGTCTTTTTCCCCAGTACTATCTTATTGTATAGACAATTCATTCTCCCAAGCTGTAATGCACTGTTCCTCTGACTACTAGGGAGATGCGTGGGTTCAAGAGGAAGCTGGAGAGGCTTTGAGGCGGCCCAGGTGGCGAGTGCTCTGAAGAAGCTGGAAACGTGCGTGCTCCCAGACGAAGGGTGCTGGTTCTGTGCTGGAATCCCTGATGGGTCGCTGCTGCCACCACCTAGGGCAGTGGGGATCCCAGATATAAAAGATGGCCAAGGAAGGCAAAAGGGGTTGTTGGTCAGAATTCCCCTGGCACTGCGGGGAGGGGAGTGAGGATGAGCTTGAAACACTACTGAGCAAAGCACCCACCTGGTGACGAGGGGCTCTGCGTTCCAGAAGCGCTTGTTTTGAGGCCTCTGCTTACCTAAAAAAGATCTGGGGCCTTCGAGGAAGAACCTTCTAGGGAATACAGCCTCGCAGTGAGTTCTCAAGGTCCCAGTTCAAACTCAGTTGGCTCTGCTCCTCTGTCCTTTGTCATAACAGTTGAGCCTAGTTTATAGCTGCTCTCTTCTCCCAGGGACCACCTCTCGTGACTTCCAGCAATCACACTCACCTTCTCATTGAGCAGGATGAGCCCCAGGAGAGGCCTGGATACTGACCACTGGTTCCGACAGTCTTCAAAGACAATGGTGTTCATGAGGACAGACATCATCTAGAAGACAGAGTCAAAAAAGATTGAGATGCCTTGGCTCAGAGTTCTCCCTAGTCCCAGGCCTTTCATGTGCTCAAATTCCACCACTCCACATTGCTAACAGCTGTGAAAACTCTTCCTGGACAAACAGCCTAGACTCTGGAAGCTTATAATGCTGCCTGGAGAAACTATTGGCAAAGACCCCCAGCTCCCTGTGGAAGAGTTTCTACTCTGAAAGCCTTGGTGAGAACCTGTCAGGTAGGCAGAAGTCAAAAGGTCACTGGGCCAAGATGATCACTCCCTGTCTTTCAACTCTGATATACTTTCTTCTATACTAGGGCACCAGGCAAAAGCTCAGCTCACCTTCCTGTCTGCCTCCCGTTTCACCTAAGAGGTCATGTTATAGAGAGATGAAATCTCTTCACGGGCCCTCTCAGAGAGAGAGGGCAGTGGGACCCTGGAACATCATGTTTCTTGCTGGCTCAGGCTGTTTAAGGTTTTTCTTCACTCTTCATTCACTAATTCACTCACTCCCTCATTCATTGATTCCTACATGTACATTACTCATCCATTCTCTTAAATTCAGCCTGTGAGATCCGTAGGGGAGATAATACAGGCATGTACCACAGCCTCTGACCTTAAGTAGCTTGAAACCTCCTGGGGGAGACTACTTAGCAAAGAAATAACAGGAAATAGGGCTGGGCAAAGTGCAGTGGGCATGCAGAGGAGGGAGGGATGCCTCTGGGTCCTTGAGGAGATGTCAGGGAAGACTCCACAGAGAAGGTAACATTTAAGGAGTTCATTATAAATGCGTTCTAAGCAGAGAAAGCATCAAAAAAGTAGGGTGGGAATGAACACAAAGCGTTCTGCAAGGGTAAGAAACTTAGCACGACAGGAGAGAAGGGAGGTGGGTCAGAGGTGAGATGCCAGTGCCAGACTGGAAGACCCTGCTGAGGAATCTGGACTTCATCCTGATGGTAGTGGGGAGCTAGTGATATGTCTGCAGCAAAGGTGGGACAAGCTCTGATTTGCATTTAAGAAAGATCTCTTTGGGGACATGTAGAATGTGTACTGTGCAGGTGAAACTGAAGGAGAAAGACCAGGTATGATAAGGTTGCAGCAAGAGTCCAGGCAAGTGGCTGTGAAACAGGTTTCTGTCATTCATGGGGAGCTGATAATACAATGTCTGCTTCTCGGACTCTTTACCTCCTACCTCTAAGCCCTTCTGTTCCCACAGCTCCAGAACTCCTTTCCCCAAAAGAGGGCAGGGGCAATGGCAATTATGTGGCAAAGACCACTGCACACACCACCCCTTATTGGGCTTTAGTGACCTGAATTGTTTGGAATACAGTTGGTTTTGTCCTCTGGTATTTTTTGAAATTCAATTTACCCTGTGATCTCAGGCAAGTAACTGAACCTCTCTCCCTGTGTCTCAGTTTCATTAAGTATAAGGAGGGAAATAATAATCCAGCACAAGGAAACTCTGAGAATCAAATGAGATAGTGTATATAAAATTCATTGCAAAGAGTAAAAAGTGCTATAAACATTTAAGGTAGATAGTAACAGTAATGAGCTTTTCTGTAGTTCTAAACATCTGCCATTCTACACATCGTCATCATAACCATTAGGCTGGTTGCAAATGAAATCTGCCAATTACATATTTATTGTATGTCCAGTCTCTCTGGAGAGAGGCTAGGACTTCAGCCTGGCGTGCTGAACATCATTTGCAGATCACGTTTCCATGTACAATCTAACAAGCCACCCAAAGTCATAGAGCCACAAATTAAAGTGACAAGCAAAACTAACAGATCCACCTAGACAGTCTAAAATATTATGGCTTCACAATCTGAAGGCAGAACGGATATTTTAATGGAAAAGATTAAAGTCAGAGGCACCAAATTCCTCCAGTAACTGACAAAGCATCTTGAAGTGATGTGCCAATTACTTTATATGGTTCTCTCGCGTATTCATTTGTCTGAATGCATGTATTTATGTCTGTAATAAGTAAGGAGATGTTTGAATAAAACACTTTTCTAAAAATAAAGTTGGCTAAAATGGCTTTTTTTTTCTTTTTCATTCTTCTGGAAATATGAAAATTAGTGAGCAAATCTGCTTAAGTGGTACTGACATGGCAGCCCACATCCAGAATTATTTTTTCTAATATCCTACAGTTGGGTATGGGGGACACAGCCAACCAATGGGAAAATTCCTTTGGAGAAGGACCATGTGGAAGAATACTGGATGAAATGCTTCAGTACAGAATCACTTCCCAGGTCATATGAAATCTCTGGTGGGAGGCTTTCTGTGGCTCACGACACACATACGTCAATACTGAAAGGAGACAGCTCTCGACAATTCTGTACCGCCCAGCCCACAGTGAGTCACAATGCACCATCAGTATTTGGTACAAGAAATGGCTGTGTGAGCTGGGGCTCCAATCCTTCAACTTCTACTCACTTCCAATGCTGCTACAGGGATGGCTGGAATGGCTGTTTCAAATCTGCCCAGCTTCTGGAGGTCTAGATCTCAATAAAATAAAATTAAACAAATGTGCCCAGCCTAGACTACATTTTCTAGGGCCTATATCTGAAAACACATACAATATCTACCGCATTACCCTGTGTAGCTACTATGCCAAACCAGGAAAAAGCCCATGTCTGAGGTGGAGTTGTATGACTTGGTCCATTTAGGAAAGCTCACGCCACACTGCATCAGGTGCTTCCTCATTATCCCCCATCCTTCCCACAGAACCTGGCAGGAGTTTTAGGATATTTCTCTCAACAAAGAGAAACAAACATGGTATGGTAAAGCCAGGCTTTGGAGCCAATCAGAATGAAGCCCCAATCTGGCCCTGTCACTTAACTTGAGACACTGGACAAGTCATTTTACTTATTTGAGCCTTTATTTCTTTACCTATAAAGTGGAGGACAATAACACCTATTTTAAAAGGCCACTGTGAGGAGTAACTTCTCTGCTGTATATCAGGCTTTGATACTGTGCTTGCCGCATAGTCGGCATTCAACATACTGCTCCTTTACTGCTGCTGTGGGTACTCTCTCTGGTCCAGCCCAGTGGAATTTCATGGCTCAGTGGAGGGTTCCAATTCATGTCCTGATTAGATACAGGTAAATGAGATTACAGTCTCTTCACAATTATCTAACTTCGTTGGGGGTTGCAGTACGACACATGCACGTACACAACTAAAATAGGAAACAGTTCAGAAAGCATCCTTATTTGATGTGGCACATGTATTTGTAGGAATTCTGAACGGCAGCGTATGTGTTGTTCTGAAAACCTGTAATTCTAAATCAAACACAAAATTACTCTACAAATATCTGACCCAGAAAAGTAACACAAAGCAATGTTGTGTGATCGATATCTCTGTTCATTCCCTCGCTCCTCTAGCTCTCCAGCCCTCACATGGAATGTAACACACAAGCACAAAGCAAATTGGACTTTCCTACCCAAATATGCTAGGTCACACTTTCTCTACGGAAAGGTGGTAACTAAATGCTCACTTTATTATTTATTTATTTTTGAGACAAGGTTTCACTCTTACCACCCAGGCTGGAGTGCAGTGGTGCGCTCTCAGCTCACTACAACCTCCGCTTCCTGGGCTCAAGTGATCCTACTGCCTCAGCCTCCCATGTAATAGGGACTACAGGCATGTGCCAACACACCTGGCTAATTTTTGTATTTTTAGTAGAGACAGGGTTTCACTATGTTGGTCTGGCTGATCCCAAACTCCCAGCCTCAAGTGATTGCCCGCCTTGGCCTCCCAAAGTACTGGGATAACAGGTGTGAGCCACCACGCCCAGCCTATTCATTTTTATTTTTAGAGACAAGGTCTCAGTCTGATGCTCAGCCTGCAGTGCAGTGGTGCGATCACGGCTCACTGCAGCCTCAAACTCCTGGGCTCAAGCCATCCTCCCATCTCAGCCTCCTGTGTAGCTGGGACTACAGGAAGGTGCCACCACACTTGGCTAATTATTTGATTTTTTGTAGAGACCAGGTCTCGTTTTGTTGCCCAGGCTGGTCTCCAATTCCTGACTTCAAGCAATCCTCCCCCCTCAGCCTCCAAAAGTGCTGGGAGTGAGCCACCGTGCCTGGTCCGAATGCTCAATTTAAGCCCCTTCTGTTCTGTCTCCTGCTGAAATAGACAAAGATATGGTTTGTGTTAGATGCTTTACTGCTAGACAGTGAACTGTATTTTTTTCTAAGAAAGTTGAAAGCTCAGTGGGTCTAGAATCTGATGGTTGGATGTTATTAAAGAGCAGAATGGTTGGAGAAATAGGAGCAGAGACTGAGAAAATGGAAAAAGCCAACTTGACTGAATACAGGGTGATGACTACAGTGACAGTTGGGTGAGGAGACTGGATTGCAAACTCCTGTGGCACTGCATCCCCAGTACCTAGGGCTAGGCACTGACACACATCAGGGATTTAGAAAAGAGCAACTGAAAGAGTAAATACATCAATGAATCAATGCACAAGGAAGAATGAAGTATCAGGAGCTAAAGTATAAAGAGCTGAAGAACTGAAAGGGCACTGTACAGAAAACAGGGAGGTTCTTGCCTTCATCTATGGCTTAACTTAAAATGGAAGTAATACATTGTTCATTTTCAAGGATGTTGCTTTTTTGTGTATAGCCTGAGAACTCTTCTATGCCACTGCTGTCTTATAGCCAGCACCAGAGAGTGCCTTTGTAGGGGCTTGCAGGTTACAAAGGCCAAAGGCTGGGGCACCATCATTTCTAATAAGAAGAACTTTCACCTAAGAGTGGGCTGTGGCTGACAAGTTTTCTCGCCACCCAACAACAGTAATAGCCCTCATTTATGGGGCATCTTCTGGGTGCTTAGTGTTCTGCTGGGCACTTGCCTATGCCATTTCTAATCCTCAAATAACGGTGGGAAGTAGATATTATCCCCATTTTACAGACTAAGGATGTGAGGTTCTGGACAAATAGGTAACTTGTTCAAGGTACTGCGGCTACCAGGATGTGAAGCTGAACTGAGATTGTTCATAGGTCTGCCTAAGTCCATCATGCCAGTCTGCTGTCTGCCACTGTCTTGCTGGGTAAGTGAGGACCAAGACCACCAGCACAGAGGCTGAGGCAGTATGACCTGCTCCTACTTTATACATCTGGAGGACTAAGGGTGTCCCAAGCAAGGCTCATTGCCGGCCATGGCTCATTCTTCCGCCTTCAGTGAACCTCTTAGATATGTGGTCCATGTGTACCTCCTCCGTTCAGACACCCTGCCACCTACTGATGAGTGAGGCCACCACGGAAATTCTTGTGATTAGAATCCAGGGTAGTGGTTCCTGGAGAGTTCTCAGCAGACCTTCCTGCCTCCCACCTAAAGCTTTTATAGCAGAGTTGGTCAACATTTTCAGGCTTTCACAATGAACAATGGCAGACGTCATAGACTGCCTCTGGAAAATGGTCCACTGAATATTTCGATAAAAATAATGGTTTTCCTCCTACCAAAAGTACCATGTACACAGCAATTTAAATTAACATAATAGAAAACATTAGTAAATTAAGCCAATTTCCTTTGAGTTACAATATTCCCTATAACGTGAACACATTCCATTAAGTTTAACGTATTGAATAATGTAACTAAAAAAATTCCATAAAGTTCTAAGAAACAGGAGAAAAAAATTCAGACTATTCCCTCCTGCTCCCCATCTGTACCAAAAGACAAAACTGAGGCTAAAGTGATGATATGAACCCGGGTCCTACAGGGATCAAATCCTCAGTGTATAGGGAATTCCAGCTCTTCTCTATCCTAGCTTCTTTGTTCGGGGTTGCATGTTTTGATTATACTGCAACTTTACTACCTGTTGATCAGCAAAATGGAAAATGGGAATGGGGCAAGAGTAATCTGTTTTGTCCAAAAGGTGGAAAGAAGGGCCTAAGAAGGAGGCTCTGGCCAGGTGTGGTGGCTCATGCCTGTAATCTCATCACTTTGGGAAGCTGGGGCAGGCGGTTCACACGAAGTCCGGAGTTCAAGAACAGCCTGGCCAGCACAGTGAAACCCTGTCTCTACTAAAAACACAAAAATTAGCCAGGTGTGGTAGTGTGCATTGTAATCCCGGCTACCTGGGAGGCTGAGGCAGGGGAATTGCTTGAACCCAGGAGGTGGAGGTTTTAGTGAGCTGAGATTGTGCCACTGCACTCCAGCCTGGGTAACAGTATGAAACTCTGTCTCAAATTAAAAAAAAAAAGGAGGTTCTGGTTTAGGTGAAGGAAGGACAGACCAAAAAGATCAAAGAAAAGGTGAGAGACCAAAGACAAAGCATCTCTGTGTCTAGACCTGGAGAAGGGGTAGGGGTGGGGTTGCGAGGGCAGAGAACAAAAAGAAAGATGGCCGGGCGCGGTGGCTCAAGACTGCCTGTAATCCCAGCACTTTGGGAGGCTGAGGCGGGTGGATCACGAGGTCAAGAGATCGAGACCATCCTGGTCAACATGGTGAAACCCCGTCTCTACTAAAATACAAAACATTAGCTGGGCATGGTGGCGCGTGCCTGTAATCCCAGCTACTCAGGAGGCTGAGGCAGGAGAATTGCCTGAACCCAGGAGGCGGAGGTTGCGGTGAGCCGAGATCGTGCCATTGCACTCCAGCCTGGGTAACAAGAGTGAAACTCTGTCTCAAAAAAAAAAAAAAAAGAAAGATGATCAGGGCTGTGCCCAATGGGATATATACCATAGAATGGGGTACCTTAATCTGTTAATCTTTTTTTTTTGAGACAGAGTTTTGCTCTTGTCGTCCAGGCTGGAGTGCAATGGCACAATCTTGGCTCACTACAACCTCCGCCTCCCAGGTTCAAGCAATTCTCCTGCTTCAGTCTCCCAAATAGCTGGGACTACAAGGCTGGGCCACCATACCAGGCTTTTTTTTTTTTTCTTTTTTTTTTTAGTAGAGATGGGGTTTTGCCATGTTGACCAGGCTGGTCTCGAGCTCCTGACTTCAGGTGATCTGTCCACCTCAGCCTCCCAAAGTGCTGGGATTATAGCCGTGAGCTACCACGCTCGGCCAATCTGTTAATTTGTCAATTTGTCTGCCTTAATGGGAAGACGGATAGGATACAAAATTATCTGTACTTCTGGCCAAGCTAAATTGTCCTTCATTCTGATGCAAATAACTTGGTCATGTTTTGAGAAACAACCAGTAACAAATGCATCTAAGTTTCAAGAGCTGCTTCTGAGTCTCAGGAATTCTCTGGCACTTGTCATTAGCCTTTCAGAAGGTCAGTAAAAGAGAAGGGAAAGGCTGGCCCCAGCAAAAACAACAAACAAAAACAAAAATAATAAAAAAAAAGATTCCTTATGGTATGGTAGGGTTTGAAAAGGCAGAGGAACTACCCATCTCCACAGCAGTTTCACCTAAGCCCCACGCTCTGGTTGGAGGCCCATGATTAGGCAAAATCTGAGTGCTGCTAAAAGAGAAGCTTCCAGGTTTTCAGGGCTTGTGGAAGTAAGGGAGTTTCTGTCATTTCCAAATGCTGTTCCTGAGGCCATGTGTACAGCAGATATTGAAATGCGATCCTGCTCAAATTAGATAATAGTTATCTTTAGGGAAAAGAAATCAATTGTTCTCTCTGTCTGCTCTTCACCTATGTGGTATTAGTGGAATGCTATGAAAAATGAACATAATGGATAAATAAGCATATAATTAGTTATATTTTCCTGCCTGGATTAACTAAGCCCTACCATCTAAATTACATTAAATTTTAAAATTATCTATATATATTAAGAACATTACTAAGTGCTTATACTGTTTTTGCATCCTTATAAGAAAAGTATTTAGTATTTTAAATGAAAAAAAAAAAAAAAGTCAAATGAAATGCAAGGATGAGGTGAGCCTCTCTTTTAAAGAAACAAGACTGTAATCAATTACGGATGCCCTGCTCTCCCCTGGAATCACTGGGGATCCCTGCCAACTTGTTCTTTGCACAATGCTAGTCTTGCTCTTAAAAAAAGGAAACTTCTTGCCTCAAAAGCACCTCAGGTCCAGGAAACTCAGCTGGTTTTGGTCATATATTAGCACTGCATGCTTCCGCATGTAAACTAAAAGTATCCCCCACTCTGCCATCCCCTCCTTACAGAAAGCTAAGGGATGCTTTTGCTTAAAGAGATTAATTGCTTCAAAAATTAAAAAAACTTTTTCAACCATTGTTAAATCTAAGGAAAAACACAACCTAGGTTTGCTGTTTCAATTTACTGTATTACCAACATTACCTCTAGCTCTCAAAACATCCATTTTAATCACGGTTTACAGGGCAAAGAATTACCTGTCAGTCTCCTAGCTTATAAGAAAGAAGATAAAGTTAGAATGAAACTTCTGGATTAATTAATTGAGAGTACTGCATATAATGTGTCTGTTCTGAATGATACTGCACACATCACAATGAAAGCAGTTTTATTTTCCATGGTTGAAATAAATTATGATAAATAATTCATTTCAATGGCAGAGATGTACTGTACAGCAAGAGCAACAAAATTGACTACACTACACCACTGTGAGTCTCATTCCTGAATCTTCATTATCCATTTGAAACTTTTTACGAGTAGTAAATCATATTTCAAGTGGCTGCAGATCTCATAAAGCAGCTTGCTGCATTAAAATAAAACCAGAAAACCTGGGGCATTGGAAGGCTGCAGGGTTTGCCACTCAGCACTATTTGGGAAATTCTTTCTCACTCTTGCCAACATCAGACAGAACACTTTTCAATTTGACATAAAAATTAAGAATTACTTGTCAAAAATACCATCTAAATTTTCCTCTAGGTAGGAATGTTGGGAAGATCTGTATTTTGAGGAATAACTTTCAACTCCAAAGCACTTTCCCCTAATTTTTATTCAAGTGACTCTTATTTTTAGCTCATGGTACTTCTTAAATGACTATTACATAGGTTCTATACTCTCTAATGGCCTATATCAGACTTTGGGGTCCCCCAACTGGCAAACACACGTGTGCAAGCTTAAGAGAGACTAACAGAGGCGCATGTGCTCTGATTCTATCTAAAAAGACCAGGCTATCTTCATAGGACAGGTGATTTTAAGTTGATTCTTAAAAGATGAATAAAGCATTACCTGGGAAGAGGTATACATTTGGAAGAGAAAATAAAATGAGAAAAGACACTAGAGACAGAAGTTGGCATGTTTGAGGAACGAATAGCCCATGCACTGGAGGCTTCTGAAAGAGACCTTTTGAGTGTCAGGGAGTAGATTTGAGGGACAAGGGGTAGAAGACTGGGCTTGATCCAGGCTCTTAGGCTGGGCACAGTGGCCTCATGACTGTAATCCCAGCACTTTGGGAGGGCAACGCGGACGGATCACGAGGTCAGGAGTTTGAGACAAGCCTGACCAATATCGTTAAACGCCGTCTCTACTAAAAATAAAAAAATTAGCTGGGTGTGGTGGTACGCACCTGTCGTCCCAGCTACTCAGGAAGCTGAGGCAGAAGAATTGCTTGAACCCTGTGGGCGGAGGTTGCAGTGGGCCAAGATCGTACCATTGCACTCCAGCCAGGATGGTGGAGTGAGACTGTGTCAAAAAACAAAAACAAAAATGAAAAAACACTTTTATGCCATGCTGAATATAGAAATGAGTTTGGGCTAATACATGAAGGGTAGCCATCAAAGAATTTTCGAGGAGACGGTGACATGATGTGGTCTGCCATTTGGAACACTACTGATTAGATTCTGGAGAATAGCGCTGGAGGCAAAGTAACAAGTTTAGATACTACAAGAAGTTCAAAATGAGGGGAATGGAGAGGTAGGGTAACAGAGACAGAGAGAAATGTCAGAATCCTTGACTGCATATCCCATTTTCTTCCCAACGAAATATTTCTAAGAAACATAATCTAGAAACATACTGAAGATGTGGATAAATTCAGAGCTTTAGGAACATGGCCTCAGGCCAGGCACGCGGCTCACACCAGTAATTCCAGCACTTTGGAGGCCAAGGTGGGCAGATTGCTTGAGTTCAGGAGCTCAAGACCAGACTGGGAAACATGGTGAAACTCCGTCTCTACCAAAAAATACAAAATTTAGCCATGTGTCGTGGTGTGTGCCTGTAGTCCTAGCTACTTAGGAGGCTGAGGTGAGAGGATTGCTTGACCCCTGGAGGCTGAGACTGCAATGAGCCGTGATCGGGCCACTGTACTTCATTCAGCCTGGGTGACTGAGTAAGACCCTGTCTCCAGAAAAAAACAAAAAACAAAAAAATACATGGCCTCAAAGTCAAGGCTTCCAACGAAGAGAAGGATGTTCTGCAGACTGTTCCAGAAAATGCTACATGTAGTGTAGAGGTGGCTGCTGTTTAGGCAGCTGCAGCAATGAACTGAACCCTAAGCAGTGCACGTATGCATGACAGAGAACTACAAGCACACGTTCATATTAAATACTCAATGATAAAGTAAGCTCTGAGGCCATTCAAAATCAAGAAAGGGAGTGGGGAAACAGCATGTCACGTTACTAAACAGTCATCAAACATTTCCCAATTAATATCGTACTTCACAACAGAACAACATAAGCACAATGGCATGAGGGCATCTCGTGTAGCCATCAAAGCAGAGTGCAATGAATATAGTAATGTGCCAAGAAGAAAGAGCCTGGGAGAGAGACCAAGAAATAGAAACTCTCAGAGACACAGTCAGACACAAAAACAGAGATGTGGAGAAAGAGGTGTGAGTCAGAGACAGTGTTTCCCCACCCCTCTTTTCTGAATGGCCTCAGTTAGAGTTTACTTGATCATTGAATAATATAAGCATGTGCTTATAGTTATCTCTGTCATGGATATGCACACTGCTTAGGGTTCCCATATGCATGTGAACACCCAATCATCATGCTCATACACTACAAAACGATACAAAATGTTTTCATTTTTCATATGGGGGAAGAAAGTACTCTTGTGGACAATTCATGGGACCCCTCAGACACATTTTCCATGAAATATTAAGAGTTTATAGTTAAACCATGCAGAATTTTCAGATTTGAGAGTTTTTATTTATAGTTAGCTAATAGCGTAGAAAGTGCTGGCCAAGAGGTCAGGGAGATGATTCAAAGATGCTACTGAGATTTGGAAGCTCTTTCTCCCTAATAATTACATAGGGGGACCAAGGAATGACAGTGACTAAAAGTACTAGGAGCAAAACTTCATTCCTCAATTAAACATTTACTGACCACCTAATTTGGGTAAGGCTCTGTGTCAGAGCCTGGGAATATACAGATGAACAAGTCACAGTCCCAGCTCTCAAAGAGCTTACAGTTTAGTAGGGGAGTAGATACACAGTAGAGAAACAATGGCAGAAGATACGGTAAATGGCCATAAACAGAATCCCAGCTACTTGGGCTGGCTACGCAGGAGGCTTTTAGAAACCAGAGGCGGCTACCCCTGCCTAGGGGTAGAAGCAACCAGGGAAGGCTGCATGGAGAAGGTGATATTTGGATCTGCTGTTGAGAATAAGAGAAGTTTGACAGTCGGGTAGGAAGAAGGGCAAGCAGGTGCAAAGGTTTGGAGAATAGTCTGGGGGACCGATGAGCAGTTCTGTGGGAATGGAAAGGGTGGATGGGGAGTACTGGTGGCAGATGAGGGTGATTACATAGGCCAGGGCCAGGTCTTGTGAAAAGCCTAGTAATATGTGCTAGTGAATTGTAGATTTCATCTTGCAGGAAATGGGGTGCCATTAAAGCTGAATAAATCTTTCTGGCAATGATGTGGTAATGAACTGCTGGTTTAATCATTCTACACAGGGTCTGAGCCTTTAGGAGGTTTGGGCCATCTGATTTTTCCCAAGAAGATGGCTCATGCCTGTAATCCCAGCGCTTTGGGAACTGGGCGGTGGAGGAGGGTGACCTGAGGTCAGGAGTTCAAGACCAGCCTGGCCAACATGGTGAAACCCCGTCTACTAAAAATACAAAAATTAGCTTGGCATGGTGGTGTGGGCCTGTAATTCCGGTTACTCAGGAGGCTGAGACTGGAGAATCACTTGAACCCAGGAGGCGGAGGCTGCAGTAAGCTGAGATCATGCCACTGCACTCCAGCCTGGGTGGCAGAATGAGCAACAATAAAACGAAGATGCAGCTTTCTTCCTTTTCTAGGATTGGGAGACCACAGACGTAGGTTTCCTGCTTGGCTCCTGTGCCTTGGGTCAGGAGGACACTTCTTGGGTCCTATCTTGCTGGCTCTGTTGCCAGTGCTCTGAGAAATGGCACTGACATTACTTCCCGTGGCCTATAGCACATAACTTAATAGTGTACCCTGTCAGGAATAGCTCTGTTTGTCAGGAAGCTTTTTATTGATGTTCAACCTTCATTTTCCCTTTCTTAATATTATTCCATTATGCCAATACTCTATTGTGCCATGCTAAGTAATACCGTTTCCTCCTTGGCATTTACATCTTCCAAGTATTTATAGACTTATCAAATGCCCCATTTAGTTGTCACTTAGGTAAGCTATACATATTTAGCTTCTTTAATCTGGCCCTATAAGCCAGCCCTTCCATTCTCCTAAATCACTTGAGTTACTTTCCTCCAGATTTCTGTCAATTTGTTTTCAGACTCTGTGTAATGCAAGGGGCCCAGGAAAAAGATAAAGTTGGGGAGGGAGGGCTTACTCTCTTGCGGGATAAGAGTACATAATGGCGCAGCGTGGAACTTCTGCCCTTAAAGTGCAGTCTCCAAAACAAGCTAAGCCTCACGAGGGACTATGAATGCCTCTTGTTATCTACAAGGTTTCTTTCACCTGTGTACAATTCAAGTCAATAATATTCTATTATTAGCTCTTCTTAGGTGCTAGGTGTACACATGTAAGTACATACTTACTGAGTACCTCCAGTGTGTCTGGTACTGTGCTAGGGACTTTTCCTTCTGTCTCCCCTCACCCTTGCTTTTCATTTCTCACAATTATTCACGACTCAAGAAATTTCTGGCCTCCTATGTGTCAAGCACCGTTGGCACAGAATTGGATAAAGTGTGACCTCTGTGGCCTTCAGGGCTCATGTAGCCTTAGTATTTATTAATCTTTTACTGCCCACCCATCAAGTTGTTTCCTTCCAGTCTTAAGGGGTTCAGAGAGATCCCTAAATGCACTTATCTCTAATTGATGCTTTTAGTTCCCTGACCTGAGTGGAACTTGTTTGCCCCATGTAAAATGAGATGCCACATTAAATATGGGCATTAACATAGAGCTCTTTTTTAGGGTTTTCTTTCTGATGGGTTGCCTTGGTGCCTAAGAGATTTCCCTTCAGACCTTGCACTCTTCGGACCGTCACTGCCTTTCTTGGGAGTTTGACATTTTTTGTTTATAGGATCTCAACTAAGTACGTACTCAAACGTTTTCCTTTTCCATGGTACAAAAGTTCCAGATTATACAGTAGGCTGAAGGAGTGATGGACTGGGAGAGAATCTAAGACAATGAGTCTTAACTAAAGTCTTGGGTAGTCTAGGCATGACATCAAGGGAGGAAGTGGTTCAGCTATCTGATCCTGGAGGTCAGTTCGGGTAAGCTATAGAATTCCCTTGGTGAGGCGCTGTTATCCTCCAAGAGGTACAGTAACTAGTCCAAGTACACGTGGTTAGCAAATAGTATAACTGGTATTCAAAACCAGGTATGTTGACTACAAAACCTATCTGCTCTGGTTGTTGTAAAATAGAAAGTCCAAACAAATATGGACAATTTGCAGTTTAAAAACTTTGAAAGGAGGATGAAATTCCAGTTGTTTGAAAGCACTCAGTCCACATCTTCCTAAGCATGCCAAGGGATAGATAATTAATAAGCAAGAGCTCCTCTGGGTTGCAAAGCATGGAGGCAGCATTAATTCATGAGAGGCCAGAGTATGAAGGAATCTCTTTTTACCTTGTTCTTCAAATAGTGATATAAGATTGGAAACAAGCCAGAAGTCTTCCTCAGCACACGATATAAACTCACAGCTCCATCGGTGGCGGCTGCTGGTTAAACTTTCCATGAGTTAATACTGGGTGCGATGGTGCACACCTGTAATCTCAGCACTTTGGGAGGCCCAGGTGGGTGGATCACTTCAGCTTAGGAGTTTGGGACAAGCCTGGGCACTATAGCAAAGCCCCATCTCCACCAAAAATACAAAAAAAATTGGCAGAGTGTGGTGGTGCACACCTGCAATCCCAACTACTTGGGAGGCTGAGGTGAGAGGATCATTTGGGCATGGGAGGCAGACGTTGCAGTGAGCTGAGATTATGTCCCTGCACTCCAGCCTAGGTGACAAAGTGAGAATCTATTCTAAAAAAAACCACGAAAAACAAAAAAACAACTTTCCATGAGTTAAGAGAGAAATGAATATAAAGGTTGGATTCACGTTTCCAGCACACGACAGCATACTATGCTTTGGGAATCACATAATTTAACCTGTAAGTATGAGAAAAACCAGTAATAGCTATAAAATAAATAAGACATACAATTTATTAGTCCACTATCACATTACTGTGCCATTCTTCGAAGAAATTCAAAGAGCTTCTCCCACCATTCACAATCCCACTCAGAGAAATGAAGGCAGGAGAAACCTTCTCATTTACTCTGCTATCTCTCTTAGACAAGGATGAAAAGATAAGAAGAAATGCCACAAAGAAAGAGTAGGTTAGGGCCCTGAGAAACCTTAGTGTGGCATTACAAAACCTGTGTGAGATCTAGTGATAAGAAGCCTTAATTAAAATCTAGATGCCACTAGTTCCTAGCAGTGTGACTTGGGCAAGTTCTTTCACACATCTCTGAATCTCTTTATAGGTCTCCCATACAGTCACTGCAGGAGTGCATCAGTTGATGTACTAGATTCCTGAGTTTAAAAAAAAAAAATCTGTGTTGGCCTTAACTCCCTGTTAGGTTTATTGTGAGAATCAGAGACATTAGGTATGAAGACATTATATGAATGGGAAGAATTATAAGGTGCTATGGTTTGAACGTGTTCCCCCAAAAGAAAGTGTTACAAACTTAATCCCCAATGCAACCGTGTTAAGAGGTGATTAGGCATGAGGGCTCCACCTTCATGCTTGGATTAATGCCATTATTTTGGGATTGGTTCTTTATAAAAGGTTGAGTTTGGTCCCCTGGTGCTCTTTCTTGCCCTCCCAACCTCCTCCAACAGATGACACAGCAAGAAGGCCCTTGCCAGATGCAGCCCCTTGACCTTGGACTTGGGCTTCCTAGTCTCCAGGACAGTGAGGCAAATAAATTTCTATTCATTATGTATTACCCAATCTATGGTATTCTGTTATAGTAGCAAACAATGGACTCATAAATTAGATTTATTTTCATTTTGGCCATTGCAAGGCAATGCCTGAAGCATGCAGGAGGAATAGGTAAGAAAAAAGTCAGTTTGGGGCCAAGAATTTCAAACTCACCACACCATGCCCTCATCCAATCCAGTAAGTGTGATTTTGAGAATGCTTATCACAGAAAGAACATTAAGAAAGGCAAAACACTGAATGAGACCAGGAAAGATCTCAGGGACCTGGCTTCAAAATCAAATTATCTTTGAAAGGAAGTCTTGGGCTTGGAATCTCCTGAAAGGATATTTTTCACATTTATAGTATAAATAGCAGGGATATTTTCCCCAGAAGGACACAAAAAAAGTGGTACCAGCCTGCTGTTTTTCAAGGTGAAGGCCAATTTTCCATGTTTATTGAATACTTTCTTTGTGTTAGGTAAATCTATACTCATTGGTTCATTTTGTCCTCACAACTCTGGCTGCCAGGACAGAGAGACTACCTCTGATAAAACTTAGGTCTGTAAGAAGTAGTTTGTCCCCCATACAAGGCAGTGCAGTGAAGTCTGTCAAGGGCTTGGAACCATGGACAGGCAGCTGGCAGGGTATTTCTCAGTCTTTTTCTTTCTCTGGGGCTGCTTGGTCTCTCATTTGAGATCCTCAGCATGTCTGCCTCTTTTTTCTCTCCTCTAAGACTGGCTATTTCTCTGAGCATGTGGCAGGGAATGGCTGCCTTATGGCTCTTGAGTTTTCAAGTCTTCAATTCAGGTGAGGACTAGCAGTTGACGAGCATTAAAAAAAAAATTTTTTTTTTTTTTTGAGATGGAGTTTTGCTCTTGTTGCCCAGGCTGGAGTGCAATGGCATGATCTCGGCTCACCACAACCTCTGCCTCCCAGGTTCAAGTGATTCTCCTGCCTCAGCCTCCCAAGTAGCTGGGGTTACAGGCATGCACTGTCACGCCTGGCTAATTTTGTATTTTTAGTACAGATGGGGTTTCTCTATCTTGGTCAGGCTGGTCTCAAACTCCTGGCCTCAGGTGATCCACCTGCCTCGGACTCCCAAAGTGCTCGAATTACAGGCATGAGCCATCACACCTGGCCTAAAATTTTTTAAAAAAATAATTTAATTTTTTTTTGTAGAGACAGAAAAAAGGGAAAAAAGCACCGTTACACAGGGTTATCCCAATAATAATTAGGCATGCTTTATAACAGTCTCTCACCAGTATGGCAAATGGGAACCAAAATGGTTTTAGCCTGTTCATTAATAGTGGCCGGCATAATTGCTATTATTGTAAATTAAGAATAAAAAGAATTCACTAAATGTATCTTTTTAAAAAAACCTCTGCAAGGAAAATTTGTAACCCATTTTTATGTTGTCCAGGCTGGTCAGGAACTCCTGGCCTTAAGCAATCCTCCTGTTTCAGCTTCTCAAAGTGCTGACATTACAGGAAGGAGCCACTGTGCCTGGCAACCAGCATCTTTTAAGTGCCAGTTTCTAAATCTAGGGAGGAAAGACTCTAACTGAATCATCTTGGGTCAAGTGTCTACTTCCTGTTCAATCAGTTCTCAAAAACAATAACAAAAAAGAGTCCTAGGCCAGGCATGGTGGCTCATGCCTATAATCCCAGCACTTTGGGAGGCTGAGGCAGGCGGATCACCTGAGGTCGGGAGTTCGAGACCAGCCTGACCAACATGGAGAAACCCCGTCTTTACTAAAAATACAAAAATTAGCCAGGTGTGGTGGTGCATGCCTGTAATCCCGGCTACTTGGGAGGCTGAGGCAGGAGAATCACTTGAACCTGGGAAGCAGAGGTTGTGGTAAACCAAGATCATGCCACTGCACTCCAGCCTGGGCAACAAGAGTGAAACTCTGTCTCAAAAAAAGAAAAAAAAGTCCTAGGCTCAAGGACTGAAGACTGAATTCAGTCCTTGATTGAAGAATGCTGTATGGCTCTTCCTTCCTGACACTCTTCCCTCCCTGCCAACCCTGTTCTAGGCCAGTTAGTTACTAGTACTGTATAGTGGTTAAGAGCACACGTTCTGCTACTTATCAGCTGTATGATACTGGGTGAATTATTTAACTTCTCAGAACTATGATTATAATATTTTGTTTATAAAATGGAGATAAAAATACCTACCTCACAGAGTTACAAGTTGTAAATAGAAATATAAACATATACATATATGTAAAGCACTTAGCACACAGCCTAGCATATAATTGATTCTACTTTTAATTTTCATAATAATCACTCATTAAAATTATCTGTTTGAGCCTGAGGTTTTCCTTCTACAGCGATGTCTTACTTCCCGGGAACCCTGCAGGAAATAGCAGGCTGAAGGAAAAGTTTAGGTCTTCAAGAAGGATTTAGGAAGGTTCTCTGGAATGGTACGTATGGTAAGAAAACACTACTGAATCATTATTTTCTGGCCAAGGTAGCCATCCTCTTTGAGGCAGTCACACAAATTTAGGATCTGCCTGGTAAGTCCTGGGCTAGCTTTGTGTGACGCAGGGAGATGATCCTCAGTGTCATTTTATGTCATAGAAACGCTGAAAGGCTGCACATGTATCGAAGCTTGGGAGTGCGAGTGAAATCCTAAAGAACTTCTATTTGTGAAATAAGAAATAAATGCTGCTGTGTTACATTAGCATAAAGGCACAGATGTTCTCTGCAGTGCTGCTGTTTCTGAGAGTTCTTAAGAAAACAAACAAACAAACAAAATACAAACCAAAAATCACTGAATGTCAACAGATAAAACCAATTCCTTTCGAATACATATTGTTAAAAGCCTTCCCAGAGTTGGGGTTAGTATTTAATCTATGGGTTAGAAATTTTCCTTGCATAGGTTTTTTAAAAAAGATATATTTTGTGAATTCTTTTTATTCTTAATTTACAATAACGGCAATTATGCCAGCCACTATTAATGAATAGGCTAAAAACCATTTTGGTTGCCATTTGCCATACTGGTGAGAGACTGTTATAAAGCATGCCTAATTATTATTGGGATAACCCTGTGTAGCGGTGCTTTTTTCCTTTATGAAATATTCTCTATCTGCTTTACATGAGTACGAGTAAAAGGTATGGCTGTTCAGTTTTTTTTTTTTACCACTCCTTTGCTATCCTGAGAACATTTGTTGCAGACTAATAGCTAAACTGCAGATAAAAGAGAGATGACAGATTACAGTTCCCTTTAATTCATAAGGAAAGCATTAGGAGCCCCTGAGAATACCAAATCAAGCCAATGGCACCCATTGGCTTCACACTAAGTTCCAAACCACATCGTATTTTTTAGTTTAAAGACAAAGCCTAATGGATATGCAGCTTATGTATTCCCAATTCTTCTTCATGAAGAGCTGGCTCTTTTTTCCCTTTTAGCTCCTTGTAAAACATTATAATTCCCCTATTCTATAAACATACAAATATAATTGTAAAATGACATCATTCTGTTTTCATTTAATTACTCCTGAAATGCTTTCTATTTAATATTCATTACTCAAAAGCTAATTTAAAAGAGAAAGAGATGTGACTTATTCAAAAAGATGTACTGTCATTCACAGCAATAGTTATCTAATATACAGAAGTTAATAAAGCAGATTAATCTACAAGTCCCTTTAAGCCATTCTTGAGTTTTGAACAACTGCCTCTTTGACCTTTCACCTTCATGCTGTGCACCAGTAGCAGGTGCCAGCTGTACAGAAATTATGGCTGCTGTGTTTGGACGCAAAATCTTTTCTTACTTTGCTTCTGACCAGCAGCTGACCCTGTAGGAGTGATTGTTTCTGGTGCCGGCCTAAAGGCTACATAAACCAGTAGCAGATAAACAAAAGGCTACATATACCAGCTGCCTTGCCTAAGGGTACCATCCTAGACTGACACCTCCACTCCTTCTTCACCGTTCCAAATTGCTTCTTGTTTGTTGCCATACATGCATTTCATCCGTGTTATTTTGTGTGAGGGGTGGGGGTAGGGGAACCCCACCTCAAAACAACAACAAAAAAACCCTCTGCTCCCTCGAACTTGACTTTTGAGTATTCCATGTCAAACTGTGCCATTATAATGCTAATCTAGGCCTGATTTAGCAACTTTAATAAGAGGCTAAACCCTCTTGTAATTAGATAATAAAATTTTATTATGGATTTTAATATTAAAAGTCTTAAAATCAAACTCTTCAAATCATACACTGGCACAAAACTAAGGTACTTAAATATCGTAACCTCGGAAAACGGGAACCTGAAAAAGCACATTGTGGCTAATTTTTCATTCTCAGAAATGTAAACATGGAATTCCTATGTGGTAATAGTGAAAGCTCCAATACTCTTAATTATGTACAGGGAAGAATGAATCTATTCAAGTATGAAGCACACTGTACCATTTCTAGCAACAGCATGAGATGACTTTGACAGTTATTTCTTGGATACAAATTACACAAGTATAAAAACAATCCCCATAATGATTAAATGCAGTTATGTACATAGGAGAATACCAGTGCAAATGGTAACATATTTAAATGGTTTTCCTTCATTAAAAAAATTATATATGATATTAAACCATCAATCACTGCTGAGGCACAGGAGTTTAAATGTATTGTCACTGGCTGAAATAAATGACTTGGAGACTGGATTCTGGCTCACTCAATATGGTGTCTTTGCTGTTGCTTAGTCACCCAACTCTCTGCTGGTTTGGGTACATCTGGTGGATTCCATTCCTTTCAATTAATAAGGCAAGTTATGCTATCAATGGGTTACATCCTTAAACTGTGCTTAGAGGTAGAAAAACACACGACCTAGTGGGGGTTGGGAGGTTCTTCTCTGTTTCATTAACCATTTGGAACAATATTTGAAGCACTTTTTTCTTTCTTCACCCATGTTTAGAATAAAATTTTCTCGTAGAATTTCAGCAGGGTTATTCTACAGTATATTATGATATAATCTTACCTTAGCATTACCAACTGGTTTATTATGTAGCAGTCTATGACTGCGCTAGATTTGATACTTAAAATCACTGCCTGCAGATCATACTTCTGAAAACTAATATTTTTGGGGTTTACTTTGCAAACATTCATTGACTTTCATGAAGTGTCAGGCTCTGGCGGGTACTGGGACCAGCACCAGGATGTAGGTGATCTTTGAGGGAAGAAAAAATACACACCATAAATGTGTGTTCTTGTGGCTACAATGTTAATTTGATGACTTATAAATCAAGAATAAATCTATTTTAATTGGTTTTTCTGTTTTAAAATACCATTTTGTTAACATTGAAATAGTCATTCATCAAATATTTCTATAATAAAAATTAAAATGGCAAAGATATGGTTAGTAACAAAGGATCTGGACTAGATCATTCTTATAAATACTTTTATAACATCATAGGTAAAATGTCATCTTAATATTAAAAAAAACTAGTGTTTCTCTATTTTAAAAATTGTAAGCATTAACTTTCTAAACTGATCTCTCGAGGCAATGGCCACACATTTTTCATTCTTAAGAAGTTTACTCTCTTTCAGACTTTCATTACCTGGTTGTTACCTAGATACTTTGGCCAGTCCCGGACCTCTTAAATATTTTATTTTGAGCCTTACTAGTTAGATTTTGTACACGTGTACACACACACACACACACACACACACACACACACACACACAGATCAAACTAAACTTTATTTTTACCTCAAACAAATCTGATTATTTTGAAGAAAAAGAAAGTTTGAAAAGTATCAAGTAAATTTCATTTCATCCCTGTTTATTGTATTCCTTGTGTGCAAAGATGTAACCCAAAAGCGATAAAATGGTCCCTTGAAGTTCCAGCAGAGACAAGTATAGTAAGAGTAAAAGCAGGAGCAAAATAAATTAAGAAAAAAGCCCCAGAGCACCAGATTAAGTAAAATCAAAATAACTACATCCTTTTAAAACTAACCAAAAAAGTATGCTTCAGAAATGAGCAAAAACCCAGATGGAAATAAAAATAATCATGGTAGCAGTGCTAGGTGGGTTGGCTGTGAGAAAAACCCGGTATCATGCATTGGGAGGTCTCAGTTGTGAAATTCCTCAAGACTGCATACCACAGAAGTGGAAAGCTGGGATCCAGGCACATAGTGTTGGCCTGCCAAGTGTTTCTATGATTAAAAAAAAATTTTTTTCAATCAGTGCCCACATTAAAAAATCTGATTTTCTGGCTGTTCTTCAAGGGAGAAATTTCAATGTGTCTGGCAACACTGGGTCTGACCTTCTCAGCAACAATTGGCTGGAGGTGTGCCGAGGCTGCCCCCTTTAGACAGAGATGTGCACTCAACGTTAGGATTTCTTCATGTCTGCCTCGTTCAGGTTTTCTGCTTCTTGGCCCTATAGGCATCTTAGTTTGTGACACCTGGTGTAGTTATAACGGATAGGAAAGTGAGAAGGAGGCTCAAAGGAACTCAGGTGTCAGATTCAGACCTTAAGAATGACCATTGACAGAGTTAATGATACTCAACAGCAGAAATTTCCTTTAGAAAACAGAAGCAGTTTACAACCAGAAAGAGAGTAAAAATGGCATTCTATGCTAATGAATCTGTGGTGAAGGTCAGGACAATGCATAGAGATGTGCTGGATACCCGAGAGAGATGCAAAGCACATGTTGCTTCCCTATCTTCATTTCACAGCTGCCATATTGATTCTGTCCTAGAAAAATCGGGTTACACCTCCAGAGCTTGGAGGCATTAAAGAAATGTCACAAAGAACATTATGAAACAGCTGTACTCCTAGGTTCTGACCTTCTCAAGCATACATGTCCTACTAAATTATATACCTTCAACATCTGACTAGAACATGAATGAATGGGTGTGGGTGTTGAATAAGAGAGTGGAAGCTTGGTTAGGTCTGCCTTGGTGGTGGTGGGAGCCACAGGGCTTTTCCTGCACCCGCTGACAAAGCAGCCTCCTTCTCCCTTGCCCGCTGCCTCTTTGGGTCACTGCCTATCTGTTTTGTCCTGGTTGTAGTATAATGCTGGGGTAGAGGATGACTGCTTTAAACCATTCCACCTTAAGGATGGCCCCAATGGGACTTACTGGAAACTCAACTTGCCTCATTGTATATGCTCAAAACACACATACTTTAGATTAGAAGCCACTCAACAAAGGAACAATGATAGCTTTGTGGTTAAGCATGTGAACCCTGGAGTTAAACAGATTTCAGCTAAAATTTTACTTCTTCCAGTTACTGACTTTGTGACCTCAGGAATGTTTCCTACCCTCTTTGTGCCTCAGTTTCTGTATCTGTAAAATGGTGACGATAATACTACACCTTCGCAAAGGCACTGTGATGATTAAGCCAGATAATGCATATATAAGGAGGCTAAGCTAGTGCCTGCACATAGTAAGCACTTACATTTTAAAAATTTTATTTCTTAAATTTCTAAATTTTAGAACTTTTATTTTAGGTTTGGGGTACATGGACAGGTTTGTTATATAGGTAAATTGCATGTCACAGGGATCTGGTGTACAGATTACTTTTCACCCAGGTAATAAGCACAGTACCCCCAATAGGTAGTTTTCGATCTTCACCCTCCTCCAACTCTCCACTCTCAAGCAGGCCCCAGTATCTGTTGTTCCCTTCATGTCCATGTGTACTCAGTGTTTAGCTCCCCCTTATTAAGTGAGAACATGCTGTATTTATTCTGTGTCTGTGTTAGTTCATTTAGGATAAGAGCCTCCAGCTCCATCCATGTTGCTGCAAAGGACATGATCACTTTCTTTTTTATGACTGTGTAGTATTCCATGGTGTATATATGTACCACATTTTCTCTATCCAGTCAACTACTGATGAGCATTTTGGTTGATTTCATGTCTTTGCTATTGTGAATAGAAGCACTTGCATTTTGCCAATATTATTTTTCTTCCCACTGTGTATATGCACCAATTTGCTGTTAATATCAAGATTGTAGCACTGTGTGCAAAAATTCTGTTATGGAATTTGAGTGCCTATTTTCCAACTTCAGTCTCTAATGACATATCCTTGGCTTCCTTTAAACCTTTTGAATCTGTTACTACCTGATCTAGTTGTGATCGTTCTTTCAGCTTGTTTTTGATATCAATATACTGCTGTATTATTGAGAATAAAGTTGTAAATCAACCAGATTGAGCTAATGGGTTACATGAAGAACATACTTTTTATTTAAGGATCACTAGAAATGTCTTTATTAACATTAGAAAATCTGACTATTCTTTTTAAGAGGATAAGAGATATGACTGTATTTCATCTGCTTAAGTGTTTTTGACTGTAAGAGTCTTGCTAAGGTTCTGTAGGCCAAAATCTCAACACCAGTTAAATATGCGACTGCATTTTCTCCTACTTAGTATTATGGAATGGAATCTTAAGTATGAAAGATGTCTTGTATAGTATGTCAAAATGTTGAGCAATATCGTTTCAGTCTAAACACAGAAATGAAAAAAGAGCAGATGATTTCCCTTTTGCCGTAATTCACTTTGGGATGCATGTCATGAAGAGCACTATACAAAAGCAATTTTCATTGATTGACTGACTGATTGAGGAAAAGGGTGAATGTTCTTTCAGCTTAAGTCCCTACTGAAGTATGATTTTTATCGCTCCTGACAGCTCTTCACAATGTAGTTAAATGCCAAGTTAGCAATAAATAAATAAATAAATAACATAAAAAGGAAGGAGGAAAAAAAAGAAAGAAAATCACAATTAGAATTTCTTTTGGATTTCAGTACAGTTGACTTGAGCAAAATAGATAAATAGACGTGCGTAAAATAAATTCAGTTATAGGTATTTGTATCTATAACTGTGTGTTATAACACAAAGTGTTATAGATACAAATACCTAATGACCAGTGGTGAAACTGAAAAAATTTCACATAGAAATGTCTTCTGAATTACTGTAGCAGATCCATGTCTTATCTGCTACTGATGAGTAGTAATTAGTAATCTGATCACTGTTACTGTCGGTCTTTCCTTAAATTTTTAGTTTATCCTTCTAATAACATAAAAATGTTTGGGGAATTTTCCATCTTAATTCATGTAAACTGGGTTTTTTTCAAGTGTTAGGTCAAAGCAATCCTGGTGAAGCAATTGTTTTTACTTCAAACAGATTCACTTACTTACATGGATCTTCATACGGACTAAATTTTAATGCTTGCAAAGTTAGAGTTGTTTGCAAAATATGAAAAATGGCTTATTTGGAGAGCATTTTAAAAAATATTGAAGCTTTAAAGCCACGTAGCAGGGCATAATAAACACATTTCCAGGTGAGAAGCACTTAAAATAGCTTTCTCAGGCTGCTACATACAAATGGAAAGGCTTGCAAGGATGCTGGAAAGGCTTTATGTAGGTTCATGCTTCCTTTACTATGGAAGCTTGACGAGATAACTTTTGCAGTTTGGAATTAACATTCTTCATGCAATTATGCTTCCAGCAAAATAGGCCCAGGTTGGGGGGAAAAACAGTTCAAACTAGTAAATAATTGCAGTATCATTGCATCAGTTTAGTTTAAAGAGCTGACAAACCCTCTCTAAACTCCAAGCACAATTAGTCATCAGGGTCTAGTTTTTCAGCACTGTTAAGCAATTTGTAATCCATTCCTTTTAATAGGGTTAGGCATTACTTAACCGACACAGATGCCTTGAAAACTGAAACCTCAAGTTATGAAGCAGCAACCTTGTCCATTCCCTTCTGTGATAGGCAAATCATCTATAAAAAACAGCATTTAATGGGCAACCAATGAATAATCAATGGCTCACTTTTCATCTGAGTGTGAAAATGAAAATAATCCAATACAAAATCCCACCGGTAACAGGCTGAATCTTGGGTTCTGCTGCTCTTCAGGGCTGATTTATAAGGTCTTGGAAAGCCGATGTAAACAGATGATCAATGGGACCCATCCCTGTTCATAATAACCCCCAACTGGCCCACTCCCTCTTTTTCAAGTCCATCCCTTCAGGCTATTAGTTCTGTCCAGCTAATTCTTCCCACTACTCCTGCCTGCTGCTTTTACTCTGGCCATCCGTTCAGTCCAGCCGACTCAGAAGTAATTTTATACGCAGCAGAGAGCGGGTGGAATTGATTTTTCACTCAGTGCTCTGTTCCCATCTGAATAATTATCAATTTTACTGCCTCATAAAGGGAAGAGTCAAAATTTCAAATCAATTCAAAAGAGCTTTTGAGACGACAGAAACTGTGCATAAGAATAGAGGTCAAAGTTGTCAGTGACCTAAGGAGATGATGTCAGATATTACTATACCTAATAGCTGACATCAGAGGCACTCAAGATGATATAACCTAGTGCTAATGCAAATCATATTTATGCTGACTACCAGAGCCCAGTCATTAATATTTAAAATGCTATCTGAAAGCCTACATTCCAAATAAATAGAATGTATTCCACTGTTGATAAAGATATATCACTACTTAAGTCATATGCTATAAAGTGAAGGATTACCAAGTATTATTAACACACAGAAATTACTTAAACCAACAAATGCATGGTAATTCTGAGTAAAGACAAACTTGATTTGTCTTCTGCTCAACCACATTACTTGCTTTGCAAAATCTGGTAGTATTTTGTCTAGGACCATAGCCTATTGATTTTTGCTAAAATTTTCTACCAACTTAAAAGTTTCTGCCAAAGTTTATGGGACAATACTGTGATTATGGCTGAGTGCTGGCAGGAGTGATTTGGTGGTGGACTTGTCCTTTGCCATGGTGGGGTGGGTAAAGGCCGGGTCTAATTCCTAGGCAATCTGTGAATATTTATTTTTTCTCAGTGGGGACATGCTCTAAGCCAGTGATCCTTAACCTTCTCCATGCAAAACACACGAGGGCTGTGACCCACTCCCACCAGTACCAGTGGCTACTGCATTTGGGTGGGGTGGGGAGGGAAGAGAGACGCACTGACATGTTGATAGAATGTAAAATGAAAAGCCATTCCAGGTGAACCTGAGATATTATCCTTGTCTTGAATATCAATGGGGTAAGTAGTAAGGACTTGGACTTTTGAGTCAAACAGACCTGGGTTCAAATTCCAACTCTACCACTTTCCAGTTGATCTCTCTGTACCTTGGTTTATTCATCTGTACAATGGGGATGCTGATATCCACTTTTCAGGGTTGTTGTGGGGTCTAAATGAGGAGAGTTCTCTGACAATATTCCCCTTGTATTTTACTTTCTTTGTCGTCACTATATTAATGAAATTATCAAACAACTGTGAGTTACTTGTCTCTTTGTCCCATGACAAGACATTTTGTAAGGAGAGAAATTATTTCTTATGAATCTTAATAGTCTTGAACCTGGCACATGATAAATTCCCACTAAATGTGAGGTACCTTCCTTTTTCCTTTATATTACCAAGATGTTGTAACAGTTCCAGGGTCACACCAAATAGTTATAGGTCTACAACCCTTTGCCTAGTTACACAAAATATGAATGACACCCATTATCCCTGGAAAATAACTGGTTAATTGAAACATTACCATGAATAAAGTTTACATAACTTCATTTAAATATCAGCAAAAATGACAGCCAGGAAGGAAACTTCTTTCATAGCTGTCTCTCATTCTATTTTCATCATTTACTGATATAGAGTGACATTTTCTTTTCTTTTCTTTTTTTTCTGAGAGAGTCTTGCTTTGTGGCCCAGGCTGGGGTGCAGTGGTATGATTTTAGCTCACTGCAACCTCTGCTGCCCAGGTTCAGGCAATTCTCCTGCCTCAGCCTCCTGAGTTGCTGGGACTGCAGGCACGTGCCACCACACTGCACTAAATTTTGTATTTTTAGTAGAAACGGGATTTTACCATATTGGCCAGGTTGGTCTCGAACTCCTGACCTTGTGATCCACCTGCTTTGGTCTCCCAAAGTGCTGGGATTACAGGTGTGAGCCACTGCGCCCAGCTGACATTTGGTCCCTAATGGTCATATAGCAACACACTACTGAAGTGTTTACATTTGCAAATTACGAACTATTATGGATAGAATTTGGCAAAAGAAAACAACTGAAAACAGGATTAAGATACTTTCCAAATTTAGTGGAATTAGAAAATATGTGATGGGGCCAGGCACAGTGCTCACACCTGTAATCTCAATACCTTGGGAGGCTGAGGTGAGAGGACTGCTTGTAATCAGGAGTTCAAAACCAACCTGGGCAATGTGGCAAAACCCCTGTCTCTACAAAAAAAGTAAGAAAACTGGCTGGATGTGGTGGTGTGCACCTGTAGCCTCAGCTACTCAGGAAGAGGCTGAGGTGGGAGGATGGCATGAGCCCTTGAGAGGCAGAGGCAGAGGCTGCAGTGAGCCCAGATCACACCTCTGCACTACAGCATGGGCGAGAAAGTGAGACCCTGTCTCCAAAAAAAAAAAAAAAAAAAAAAAAAAAAAAAAATATATATATATATATATATATATATAGTCATGGCATGGCCATAAAAAATGGTATTGTTTTCTTTGAAATATTTTTGGCATGTGTATTTTTAAATTTTTAAATTTTCTTTTTTAGAGATGGGGTCTTGCTATGTTGCCCAGGCTGGTCTTGACTTCTGGGCTCAAGCAATCCTCCTGCCTCTGCCTCTGGAGCAGCTGGTACTACAGGTACTGCACCTTGCAATATTCATTTCTTATGCATGCCGTTACTATGATTTGCACAAGTGAGTTTTTAAAAATGGTATTAAACTTGGACCTAACCCATTAGCTAGTTAGAAAATACATTAGAAAATAAAACAAACTGCAGCTTTATTACTTGTTAGTTAGATGTTGCTGGACATATTACCTAACCTATCTGAACCAAGATTTCTCATTTTAAAATGGGAAAAATACCAACTATGATATGATGAATGACAAGTTCCTAGCAAGCTGCCTGAAATACACTGGGATCCCAGCAAATTGTAATTTCCCAGTATACAAGAGTATTCACAAGGCAAACTTCAGATGACATTATCAGAGGCTCCAGGAGAGAAATCAGAGGCTGTTTCCAGTTCCAGTTTTGTCTAATCTTTCTCAGACCTCTGGAAAAACTATCCTCTTTTGAATTCTAGCTCCACTGAGTTGGGATGAACAACCCAGGTATTTCTTGAGGGTGGGTAATCCTAAAGCCTGTGCTTTTTACCACTTACAAGGAAAATACTCCCAGGTAATAACTGGTAAAAAGTCTTGGCAAGCCCAGCTACTCTAAGATATATTCAGGGCCAGGTCTGGCTCCTGGGAACCTTTGTTTCTTAAGCTAGGTGACCAACCACCAGTTACCTGCTGCAGGACATCTGGGTTTTGCTGCATAAAATGAAATAGTCTCTGACCAGCCTGGGTAGCCTCTCTGCATCGAAGTGGCTTCTTGCCCTCTTTTGCTATGTGCTTGAAGAGGTACGTGACGATGTAGTCTAAACTGGTACAGCAGCTGGAGGAGACAACTGTATCTGTACAAATAATAAATAAGAATTCATTTGCATCACTGAAGTTTTTGCTCCATTTGATTATATAATGGCTCCATTAAAAATAACTACTTCCTGATTTCAAAGTGCTTTCATCAAATTGCAAGTTCTTTGAGGGCAGGATTTTTTTTTTTTGAGACGGAGTTTTATTATTGCCATTACTGGAGTGCAATGGTATGATTTCGGTTCACTGCAACCTCTGCCTCCTGGGTTCAAGCCATTCTCCTGCATCAGCCTCCTGAGTAGCTGAAATTACAGGTGACCGGCACCACACCTGGCTATTTTGGTATCTTTAGTAGAGACGGGTTTCTTCTTGTTGGCCAGGCTGGTCTTGAACTCCTGACCTCAGGTGATCCACCCACCTTGGCCTCCCAAAGTGCTGGGATTATAGGCGAGAGCCACGTCATATCTGGCCAGGAATCTGTCTTATATAACTCTTTGAACCCAAAGAGTTCTATTATAGGGCCCGTGTCTATTATAGGGCCTGGCCTAGAGACACATAAATAAACAATTCCTGGATTGAATTAGGCAGATTTTTCCATTTGTGACCTTAACAACCTCTGTTCAGTTCAAGTGACTGTTTATTAAGTGTCTACTTAAAGACTCTGTTTTACAGGAAACAGTGGTCTAACACTGTCCTGGTGTCAAAAAACTCATGGTTTAATGTGCAAGTCACTGTAGGATAATGCTGTGTAAAAATGACAAATTGAGGATTTTGAGGGAGAGATCACATTTACATTGGGGATCAAGGAGAGTTTGGTGAAGGAGGTAGTGCCTGATATGGGTTTCAAAAGATTATTCCAGTTAAACCTAAGGAAGGATACTTTTCAGGTAGGGGGATTAGCACAAGACAACAGTATGGTGGGAAAGGTATGGATTTTGGAGCCAGACAGTTCTGGTTTCAAGTCCCATCATTGCCAATTACTTGCTGTGTTGCTGATTTGAAAGAGCTACTTCACTTTCTTTCACCATTTGTAAGAGATCTTGCAGGGTTGAATGAGAAGAAAATGACAAGAAGTTTATTAGTAATAAAAATAGCTGACATTTATTAAGAGCTTACTATGAGTTACTGTGTTAACTGCTTTATACAAGTTATTATTTTTAATTCTCACACGGCACTATAATAGTTACTGTTATTATCTCCAGTTACAGATGAGGACACTGAGTTTTAGAGCGCTTAAGTGACTTGTCCAATGTCACGCAGCTAAGCTATGAAAATAAACAAGGAGTTAGGCTCTGGAGCTCTACTCTTTGAAAAAATTTCATTGTACTTTTAATTTCTTTATTCCAATAATTTTTTGGGAATAGGTGGTTTTTGATTACATGAGTACGTTCCAAGTGGTAATCTTTGAGATTTTGGTGTACCCATCAACCAAGCAGTGTACTCTGTACCCAGTGTGGAGTCTTTTATCCTTTACCCCCAAACTTCCTTCTACCTGAGTCACCAAAGTCCACTGTATCATTCTCATGCCTTTGCGTCCTCATAGCTTAGCTCCCACTTATAAATGGGAACATATGATATTTGTTTTTTCTGGATCTCTATTCTTAACCACTATGTTAAAACTAGGTAATAGGCAAAAATGTATGTAAGCACCAAACACCTTTTTGTTGTTGTTGAGATAGGGTCTCACTCTGTCACCCAGGCTGGAGTGAAGTGATGTGATCTTGGCTCACTGACCTTGGCCTTGACCTCCTGAGCTCAAGCAATCCTCCCACTTCAGCCTCCCAAATAGCTGCAACTGTGGGTGTGCACCACCATGCCTGGCTACTTTTTGTATTTTTTGTAGAGATAGAGTTTTGTCATTTTGCTCAGGCTAGTCTTGAACTCCTGAGCTCAAGCAATCTGCTAGCCTCGGAGTCCCAAAGTGCTGGGATTATAGACATGTGCTACCATGTCTAGGCTAAAACACCTTCTTAAATCACAATGGGCACTCAAAACATGGCAGTAACTACTCGTTTGCTTTATGGTAAAAAGAGAAGGGTATATTCAAGAAGTAGGCTGGGCATGGTGGCTCACGTCTATAATCTCAGCACTTTGGGAGGCCGAGGCGGGCAGATCACGAGGT
>NW_016107515.1:1896067-1927005 GCF_001604975.1 Cebus imitator
AAAAAAAAAAAAAAAAAGACATAGAACTTTTGCTTTGAGAGAGCAAATGTGTAGAGGAGGTGTAAGAGAAGGCTAACAGAGCAGGTTGAGGGACTTATTTGAGGGTATCCAATAGTGGACTGAGACATTTACATCTAATGTAGAAGGTTAACGCAGGTGTTATTGACAAGTAAGTGATGACAGAGTAACCATTTATTATCTCCTTTGTACACTAAAATTATTATCTCACTTGTAACAACTACTTTATATAGTAAGTATAATTTGCATTTCAAATGAGAAAACTGAAGCATAGAGATTAAGTTGCTTATCAGAAGTCCGAGGTTTTGAATCAGCATGACACAGCCCACATTTTTTGGCTAACAACAACATTTGGACACGATCCCTGGGCGTTTATGATTAGTAAGAAAAACAGTTAACAAGAGCAACAATTAAAATGGTGAATAGTAGACTCAAGAGAAGCAGACTAAGAGAGCAGGGTTGGGAAACAGATTATAAACTTCCTAAGGGAGTAGTTTCTCATTCATCTGATTCATCTCTGAGGTTCTGAGACATATGTTTGCCTGACATAGATTAGAGGTGAAATATCAGCAGAATTAATTAAAGAATGAGTAGCTAAAGCTGACCTCAGAAAGTTTTCTTGGAAGGTCTTGAGTTGTGTTTAGTAATAATACCTAGCACTGATATAACACTATAGTTTAAAAACTCACATATATCACTTTAGAGAGAAACGTCATGGAAAATAGAAAGAGGGAAGTTTTGGGGCAAGTTTTGAAATACAGTCATATGCATTTAACAGAGAGGAAAATGGTAGCTAATTCAGGATCATGAGGGATGAGGGGTTGAATGCAGGTCTAAAAGACAGCCATGGACCACAGTTTTGGAAAACTGTGGAACTACAAATGAGGTTTTCCAAAGGTTGGTAAATGGATACAAAAGTATAGCTAGATAAGAGGAATAAGTTGTAGTGTTCTATAGCACTAATAAGGTGAATATAATGAACAATTTGTTATATATTTTCAAGTAGCTAAAAGAGCAGATTTTGAATGTTCCCAACCCAAAGAAATGATAAATATTTGCAGCGATGGATACCCTGAATGGTCATTATACAACACATACATCAAAATATCACAAGTTACCCTGTAAATATATAAACTTACCATGCGCCAATTAAAAAACAATAAAAGCCAAAAACAGAGTTTCCCCCTCCTAAAGACATGGTATTTGACTGATTAATCAAATAACGGATTAATTAATTAATTTATTCTTCATCTCTCCCTACTAACTGGGTTACTTTGTAGAAAAGGGAGCTTTGGTTTTATAACTCTGGGACGTAGAATAGCATAGTGGAAAATGTCTAGGCCTAAGAGTCAGACATGGACTTGTTGAGCCTGGTTGCTTTTCTCTTTTCCTTCATATTTCTACATTTGAAGTCCCAGTCATGAAAGTAAATGGATTAAGTAACTTGACATCTACAAAGATAAGCAGGAAGCAGATATGGTTCCCCTCATCAGTGAAGAGCAATATGCTATCAATCATATACAATTATAAAGACCTCACATAGATTTGGTGACCACATGCCATGCAGGTTGCATTAAAAGGTTCCAATCTACTGAGTCAGCTGTGAAAAAGCCAGGTAAACACTTTAGACACAAAGATTGGAGCACATATCCTTGCGATAAAAGCAAGAAGAACTTCCATTATGGTTGATTTATGGTTGAGGACTTTGAAAAAGATAAATGTTATTTCAGGGTAGATTTTAAAGTGTGGAATTGTAAGGATCACAGGGCATTTAGTCAAAAACAGAATGAATGGTGCTGAAGACTGTGTATAACTATTGGTCTTCTTTATTTGCAGCTTAAGCTACTATGGGAGATTGAAATAATGATACTTTCCAGATGTAAAAGATAGGCAGAAGTCACAAATTTTCATATTTTGTCCTAGTTCTTGGTGTTTAAAATATTTTTAAAAAGCTTACATCTGTAATTTTGGACATAATTTTTAAGCCTAATTGGCATTTTGTCCTCTTTAGCAACTTGCAGTTTGGCACTGAAAACGATCAAGTGCTCACCTTCTCCTGAAGCCAGTCTCTACAGGAAGCACATGCATTATTAACAGCCTACTGCTCACTCAGACCCATCACTGAAAGCAGTGCTGAAAAGTTAACTGTATGGGAAAGAATTGCTTAACCGAGAGTCAGGGAGAATGAGGCTGAGCTGAAATCTGCCTTCAGCTCAAAACTTGTCACCACAACACAAAGAATGAAGGTCTTAGAAAAATACAGTCTGAAGGGCAATTTCAGAGACAAAAGGCCTATTTGGGTGGTGCAGTGGTTTTGGAAAGAGGTGAGTCTAGGTTTGAATGTATTATTTCCTAGATGTTTGACTTCTCTGAGCTTCAGGTGTGCCTTTGTAAGATGTGATTCATATTGCCTACTTTGTGAGGTATGGCATTAAGACTAAGTGTCCAAAAGCTGTAACACAGCACCCAGCTCATAGAAGTTTTTCCCTTCCCATTTGTTTTCCTGGCTATTTCAATCCCTTAAACACCAAAGCTCTCTTCTCTCTTTAGTTTTTTTTTTTTGTCTTTTTTGGGGGGTGTCGGGGGTGAAACTAATGTGTAAAATCTCTAAGTTCTAAATATTTCCTAAATGTGTTACTCTCATATTACGTTCATACCACAGGACATCCAATTCAATAATGTGTTCAGAATAACAACATATCCTCTTTTATTCTTTATATAAGTTGTATTAATAATGAACTTCATGGGAAATGATCTAGTGGTTCCTAGTTGGTTCAACTTTTTGCTTGCTCTTACCTTTCCTTGTTTAGGTTTTTAGGCTGTCCTTTACTTCTGCTTGAAATGCACCCATTCCCGCTATGACTAATCTTAGAGGCCTTCCTCCATCAGTTCTAAAATAGCTGCATTTAGACACTCTCTATCCATCACCCCACTTTGTTTTTTAAATTTGTACAAATGTATAGGGTACATGTGAAGTTTTGTTATATGTATATAATGCTTTCTGATCAAATTACGGTACTTAGGGTGTCTCTCACCTGACTATAATACATTTTTCTTAGCTATAGTCACCCTACTCTATCCAACTCTATCCAGCATTGAATTTATTCCTTCCATCTGCATGTTTGTACATTTTAACCTACTTCTCTTCATCCTCTCCCTTTCCCCCCTTTCCAATCTCTGTTATCTATCTATCTATCTATCTATCTATCTATCTATCTATCTATCTATCATCTATCTATATTTTTGAGACAGAGTCTCCCTCTGTTGCCCAGGCTGGAGTGCAGTGGAGAAGAGATCTTGGCTCACTGCAATCTCTGCCTCCGGGTTCAAGCCATTCTCCTATGTCAGCCTCCCGAGTAGCTGCAACCACAGGTGTGTGCACCACCACACCCAGATAATTTTTTTTTTTTTTTGAGACGTAGTCTCACTCTGTCACCTAGGCTGCAGTGCAGTGGCATGATCTTGGCTTACTGCAACCTCTGCCTCCCAGGTTCGAGTGATTCTCCTGCCTCAGCCTCCCCAAGTAGCTGGAATTATAGGCGTCCACCACCGCGCCTGGCTTAATTTTTGTATTTTATTTATTTATTTTTGAGACAGAATCTCGCTCTATCGCCGAGTGCAGTGCGCAAACTCAGTTCATCACAACCTCCACCTCGCAGGTTCAAGCCATTCTCCTGCTTCAGCCTCCTGAGTATCTGGGATTACAGGCACCCACCACCATACCCAGCTAATTTTTGTGCGTTTAGCAGACACGGGGTTTTGCCCTGGTCGCCAGGCTGGTCTCGAACTCCGGAGTTCAAGTGATCCACCGGTCGTCTCAGCCTCCCAAAGTGCTGGGATTACGGGCGTGGGCCACCACGCCCGACCCTTGTTATCTATTGTTCCATTCTCTACCTCCACGTTATTAAATTTTTTAGCTCCCACATATGAATGAGAACGTGTGGTTATCTGTCTTTCTGTGCCTGGCTTATTTCACTTAAGATAAAGACCTCCAGTTCCATCCATGTTGCTACAAAATACATTATTTCATTCTTTTTTTAATGGCTGAACAGTATTCCATTGTGTATATATAACACATTTTCTTTATCCATTCATCTGTTGATGGATACTTAGGTTGATTCTATGTCTTTGCTACTGTGAATACTGATATAATAAACATGTGAGTGAGGTATCCCTGTGATATACTGACTCATTTTCCTTTGGGTATACTCCCAGTAGTAGGACTGCTGGATTGATAGGAATTCTATTTTTAGTTTTTTGAGAAATCTCCATACTTTTTTCCACAGTGGCTGTATTCCTTTACATTCCCACCAACCGTGTATACATTTCCTTTTCTCTGCATCCTTGACAATATCTGTTCTTTTCTGTCGTTTTAATAACAGCCATTCTGACTGGGATAAGATGGTAACTCATTGTGGTTTTCATTTGCATTTCTCTGATGATTAGTGATGTTGAACATTTTTTCACATACATGTTGGCTGTTTGTATATCTTCTTTTGAGAAATTCACGGTATTTGTCCAGTTTTAAAGGGAATTATTTGTTTTTTCCTACTGAGTTGAGTTCCTCATATATTCTGGATATTGGTCTTCTGTTAGATGAATAATTTATAAATATTTCTCCTGTTCAACAGGTTGTCTGTTTACTCTGTTGGTTATTTATTTTGTGATTCAGAAGCTTTTTAGATTAAGCCCATTTGTCTATTTTTGTTTTTGTTGCCTGTGTTCTTGAGGTCTTTGTCATAAATTTTTTGCCTAGATGGATGTTCAGAAGAGTCTTCCCTAGGTTTTCTTTTAGTATTTTTTTTTTTAAACAGTTTTGGGCTTTACCTTTAAGTCTTTAATCCATTTTGAGTTTACTTTTATATGTGGTGAGATAGGGGTCCATTTTCATTCTTCTGCCTGTGGCTATCCAATTTTTCCAGCACCATGTTATTGGAGACTGTCCTTTCCCCATTGTGTATTCTTGTCAGCTTTGTTGAAGATTGGTTGGCTGTAAGTATGTGACTTTATTTCTGGGCTATCTGTTCTGTTCCATTGGTCCATGTGTCTCTTTTCATACCAATATCATGTTGCTTTGGTTACTATAGCCTTGTAATATATTTTGAAGTCAGGTAATGTAATGCCTATAGCTTAGTTCTGGTTGGTCAAGATTACTTTGGCTATTCAGGCTCTTTTATGGTTCCATACAAATTTTAGGATTAAAAAAAATTCTGTGAAGAAAGATGGTATTTTGATAGGGCTTGCACTGAATCTATACATTGCTTTGGGCAATATGGTCATTTTAACAATATTAATTATTCTGATCTATGAGCATAGGATGTTTTCCCATTTATTTGTGTCATCTTCAACTTCTTTCATCAGTGTTTTGTAGTTTTCCTTAGAGAGATCTTTCACCTTCTTGGTTAAATGCATTTCTAGGTGCTGTTTTTTCTTTTTTTTTNTTTTTTGAGATGGAGTTCCATTCTTGTTGTCCAGGCTGGAGTGCAATGGCACGATCTCAGCTCACTGCTGCAACCTCTGCCTCCTGGGTTTAAGTGATTCTCCTGCCTCAGCCTTCCGAGTGACTGGGATTACAGGCATGTGCCACTGCACCCGGCTAATTTTGTATTTTTAGGAGAGACGGGTTTCTCCATGTTGGTCAGGCTGGTCTTGAACTCCCGACCTCAGGTGATCTGCCTGCCTCAGCCTCCTAAAGTGCTGGGATTACAGGCGTGAGCCACTGTGCCTGGCTTCCTAGGTATTTTATAGCTATTGTAAAAGGCATTGCCTACTTGATTTCATCCTCCAATAGATCATTATTGGTATATAGAAATGCAATTGATTTTTGTCAAATGATTTTCTATCCTGCAACTTTAGTACACTCTTTTATCAAATCTAAGTTTTTTGGAATCTTTAGGTTTTTCTGAGTATAAGATCTAACATCAGCAAAGAAGGACAATTTGACTTTCACTTTTCCAATTTGGATGCCTTTTATTTCTTCTCTTGCGTCACTGCTCTGGCTAGGACTTTCAGTACTATGTTGAATAAGAGTGGGGAAAATGGGAATCCTTGTTGTGTTTCAGTTCTTGGAGGGAATGCTTTCAACTTTTCCCCATTCAGTATGATTTTGGCTGTGGGTTTGTTACATATGGTCTTTATTGGTTTGAGGTATGTTCCTTCTATGTCTAGTTTGTTGAGGGTTTTTATCATGAAGGGATGCTGTATTTTATCAAATGGTTTCTCTGCATCCATTGAGATGATGATATGGGTTTTTGTCCTTAATTTTGTTGATGTGATGTATCACATTTAATCATTTGTGCATGCTGAATTAACGTTGCATTCCTGGGATAAATCCCATTTGATCATGGTGTATTATCTATTGGATTTGATTTGCTAGCATTCTGTTGAGGATTTCTGTACCTATGCTCATCAGGGACACTGGCTTGTAGTTTTCTCTTTTTGTTGCATCCTTGTCTGGTATTGGCATCAGGCTGATAGTGACCTCACAGAATGGGGTAGGGAGAGTTCCCTCCTCCTCCTCAATTTTTTGGAACAGTTTCAGGAGGATTGGTATTAGTTCTTCTTTGTATATTTGGTTTTGTATGTTTGTGCGTCTGGGTTTGAATCCATCTGGTCTTGAGCTTTTTTTTTGTTGAGAGTGTTTCGTTTTTTTTTTTTTTTAATTACCGATTTGATTTCATTAGTTGTTATTGGTCTGTTCATGACTTCTATTTCTTCCTGGTTCAATTTCAGAACCTTGTATGTTTCCAGGAAATTATCCATTTCTTCTAGGTTTTCTAGTTGGTGAGCATATAATTGTTCACAATAGTCTCTGATGCTTTTTCATATATCTGTGGTATCAACTGTAATGTCTCCTTTTTCATTTCTGATTTTATTTGGGTCTTTTCTTGGTTAGTCTGGCTAGTGGTTTAGCTATTTTGCTTATCTTTTTGAAGAAGAACCAACTTTTTGTTTTGTCGATCCTTTGCATTTTTATTTCTTAGTCTCTATTTCATTTAGTTCTGCGCTGATCTTAACTCTTTCTTTTCTTCTGCTAATTTTGGGTTTGGTTGTTCCTTCCTTTTCCAGCTTCCTGAGGTGCACTGTTAAGACTGCTAATGTGTAATCTCTCCACTTTTTTGGATATTGCATTTATTGCTATAAACTTCCTTCTTAGCACTGCTTTTGCTACATCCCACAGGTTTTGGCATGTTGTGTTTCCATTTTCATTTGTTTCAAGAAGTTTTTTTTTGATTTCCACTACAATTTTTTATTGACCCACTGGTTATTTGGGAGTGTGTTATTTAATTTCTATTTATTTATATAGTTTCCAAGTTCCTCTTGGTATTGATTTCTGGTTTTATTCCATTGTGGTCTGAAAAGATGCCTGATATGATTTCAAGTTTTAAAAATTTGTTGGGCCAGGTGGGGTGGCTCATGCCTGTAATTTCAGCACTTTGGGAGGCCAAGGTGAGCAGATTGCTTGAGCCTAGGAGTTTGAGACCAGCCTGGGTAACATAACAAAAACCTGTCTCTACAAAACAAAAACAAAAAACAAAAAACGCTGGGCATGGTGGCACATGCCTGTAGTCCCAGCCACTTGTGAGGCTAAGGCAGGAGAATTGCTTGAGCTTGGGAACTCAAAGCTGTAGTGAGCCATGACCACGCCACCGTGCTGCAGCCTGGATGACAGAGTGAAATCCTGTCTCTAAAAAAATTTTTTGTTGATAGCTGTTTTGTGGCTTAACATATGGTCTATCCTAGAGAACGTTACATGTTCTGACAAAAATAATGTGTATTCTGCAGTTGAGTAGATTCTGAAGCTCTGCTAGGTCCATCTGGTCTAAAGTCCAGTTTAAATGCAATGTTTCTTTGTTGACTTTCTGTCTGGATGATCTGTTTAATGCTGAGAGTGGGATGTTGAAGTTCTCCACTTCAGATTTAGTGACACACATGTAGTGTGTCTCTTCAGATTTAGTGATTTTAGAAACCCAGTTGTTCCAGTGTTGGGTACATGTACATTTAGAACTGTTACATCCTCTTGCTGGATTGATTCCTTTATCATTACATAATGACCTTCTTTGTCTTTTTTTCTCCCTATTGTTCTTGATGTAAAATCTGTTTTATCTGAATAAGGGCAGCTATTCCTGCTCGCTTTTGATTTTTGTTTGTGTGGATTATCTCTTTTCATCTTTTTACTTTCATTCTATATGTGTTTACTGTTAAGGTGAGTTTCTTATAAGCAGTATATAGTTGGATCAAGTTTTTTTTTTTTAAATCCATTCAGCTATTCTGTATCTTTTTAACTAGATAATTTAATCCATTTATGTTTAAGGCTATTACTGATTTATAAAGGTTTGTTCCTGTCATACTGTTAATTGTTTTCTACTTGTGTTATATACTCTTTTTTCTTTCTTTTTTTTTCTTTTTTCTTTTTTTCATTGATCACTGATCATTGATGAGCCTAGTGGCTTATCCCTATAATCCCACTTTGGGATGCCAAGAGAGATGGATCACTTGATCCCAGGAGTTCAAGAGAAGCCTGAGCAACATGGTGAAATCCCATCTCTACAAAAAATACAAAAATTAGCCGGTGGTATGCAGGTATAGTCCTGGCTACACAGGAGGCTAAGATGGGAGGATTGCTTGAGCCTAGAGAAGTCGAGGCTGCAGCGAGCTGTGATTGTGCCACTGTACTCCAGCCTGGGTGACAGAGCAATGCCTTGTCTCAAAACCAAACCAAACCATTGGCCATTGATGATCAATAGTCAATTTCCACAACCTCTGCCTCCTGGGTTCAAGTGATTCTCCTGACTGTGGTGGTTTGGTGAATTTCTGCAGTGGTACTATTTTAGTCCTTTATTCTCTTTGTGTGATTGCTTTACCAGTGAATTTTATACTCTTGTGCGTTTTCATGACGGTAAGTGTTATCCTTTGTTTTCAGGTTTAGGATTCCCTTGAACATTTCTTGTGGCTATAATCCAGGGGTAACAAATAAATTCCCTTAGCATTTGCTCCTCTTGGAAAGACTTTATTTCTCTGTCATTTACAAAGGTTAATTTTACTGGATAGAAGTACTCTTGGCCAGTTTTTCTTTTTGTACTTTGAGTATTATCATCCCACTGTCTTGTGGCCTGTAGTTTCTGCTGAGAAATCCACTGTTAGTCTGATGGGGTTCCTTTTATAGGTGACTAGATGCTTTCCTTTTACAGTTTTAAGAGTTTGCTCTTTAAGTTTTCCTTTACATAGTCAGACTATAATGTGCCATAGAAAAGACCTTTCTGCATTGTTATCTTCCTAGGGATCAATGAGTTTCCTGTATCTGAATGTCTACATTTCTTGAGGTAAATGGGAACTTTTAATCTATTATTTCTGTAAATGGGCTTTCTGATCCTTACTTTGTCTCTTTGTTCCCATGGATGCTGGCAATTTGAATATTCAATCACTTTATGTTGTTTCATGTGTCATGAAGGCTGTGTTCATTCTTTCTTATTCTTTTTTTTCTTTTTTTTGAGACGGAGTTTCACTCTTGTTACCCAGGCTGGAGTGCAATGGCATGATCTTTGCTTACCGCAACCTCCACCTCCCGGGTTCAGGCAATTCTCCTGCCTCAGCATCCCGAGTAACTGGGATTACAGGCACGTGCCACCATGCCCAGCTAATGTTTTGTATTTTTAGTAGAGACGGGGTTTCACCATGTTGACCAGGATGGTCTTGATCTCTTGACCTCGTGATCCACTCGCCTCAGCCTCCCAAAGTGCTGGGATTACAGGCAGTCTTGAGCCACCACGCCCGGCATTCTTTCTTATTCTTTCAAAAATTTTGTTGCCTGACTAGATTGTTTCAAAAAGTCCTGACTTCAAGCTCTGAGATTCTTTCTTCTGTCTGATCTAGCTTCCTGTTGAAGCTTTTAAATGTATTTTGTATTACCTTCAATGATTTCTTCAGTTCCAGAATTTCTATTTTTTAAAATCTTTTGGTAAATTTCTTATTCATATCCCGAATTGTCTGACTTCTTTGTACTGTTTTCCAGATTTCTCTTATAACACACTGAGCTGCTTTAAAAGCAATATTTTGAATTCTTTATCTGGGATTTTGAAAAAAAAAATTTTTTTTGAATAAGCTCTATTGCTGGAGATTTACTGTGTTCCTTTGGAGGTGTTCTATTTTCTTGCTTTTTCATGTTTCCCATGGACTTATGGTGATATCTGCAGATCCAGTTTAACAGTTGCTTCTTCTTATTTTTGAATTTACTTTTGTAGGGGAGGCCTTTTTCCTGAAGAAGTATTTGTGGTATTGGTTGGGTAGGGTACTCTGGCTTTGATTCTGGATGTATGCAGTAGGTAGTCTCTATTATTTTTTTGGTTGTAAGTAGCATTAGTGCTTTCTGTAATTTTCTTGGAGGGTTAAGGTGCAGTTATTAGTGGAAGCTGTAGTGAATTTGTGGTGGAACCTGGGAAGCCAGGTAGGTCTCAGTCTTCAGGCCCCAGTGGTGGCAATGGTGGGATGAATTTGTCTGTCTTTGTACCCCAGCATGGTATAGGCTGGCACTTGTATTGGAAGTTATGAACAAGCTGATTCTTGGTCCTCCAGGTGGTTTGCACATATGCTGGTAGTAGCAGCAGTGGGCTGGATGGGTGAACAGATTCTAGGGTTCTTGGGTGGCCCATGTGGTGTGGGTGATGGAAGTGGCAGTGGTAGGATGACCCTCTGGGTCTTGAGTGTGCAGGCTGGTGGTGGTGGTAGCTGCAGTGTGAGATCACCACCCACTGCCCCGACATGCTGCTTTCAGGCTCTCCTGCTCTCCGCAATAGCAACAGTGTAGTGCCATGCAGAGTTGAGGAGGAATCCCCACCCTTTATGCCTGAGCCTGGGCATGGAGGCCATGCCATCAGTGGGGTCGTACTTGCCAGTCACAGCCCCAGACAGGCAGCCCTCTGGCTCACCTGCCTGAGTCTCTGCCAATGGCAGCAGGAATGTATATGCACAGAGGGAGGAGGGGCCCTGTTCACTGTTCATGAGCCTGAGAACAGAGAGTACTCTCCCAGTGTGACAGGATTTCATTCTCTACTCACAAAGCTGAGCAGAGGGTCTGTGTCACTGCTGGGGGTAAGGTCACTTCTGACAGCCCCACACAGGAAGCTCTTAGGTCTGGAAAGCATGTGCTTTGGTTTCCTTTGTCCTATGGGCTTTTTGTTGTGCTCCACCATCCTTTACCCAGGAAGTAGTACGCCCTGTGGGCTAGAGTATTGAGGACCCTGTAGCACCTTTGGTCAGGCCAGGGCTGTGTCACTGCAGCTCTCTGGGTGGACACTGGGGAATGTCAGCAGGAGCTCCCAGGATGTAGAGATACAAGGGCTGTGGTTTCCAGGAGCAGATGCAGTCCCATGATGGCTGCACTCCTCAAATGGTACCCTGCTGCAGCTGTTCAGGTCTGGAAGGGTGAGTGACCCAGCACAAGTTCCCTGGTTGGTGCAATGCCTTTGCAGGGTCTTCAAATCGCTGCTCATGCTAATGTTAAGAGTTCATAAGGGTAGAAAAGCTTTCACCTGGTTTAGATTGCAGTAGTCTGTGGCAGGCATGTGGATTGCCTAAGCTTTTTCCTTTACCCTTTTCTCTGCAATACTGAGCCCCTCTGAGCTCCTGGCCAATCTTGGCTGAGCTGGCTGCTTGCTTCCTTTTCTTTCTGTGCCTTAAATGTTGCCTGTGAGTTCTCCGTAGGACTCAAATGCTCTCTTCTAGATATTCTATTTGAGGTATAAGATTATCTATTCATAATTTTGGTTCTTCTTTCAGGAGAGGGCAGGTGTCTGATGTCTTCAGTCAGCCATTTGACATTTTTTTTCTACCATCCCATTTTAATTCATTGTTTAGCACATATCACGACTTGATTTTTTGACATGTGTATTTGTTTTATATATATATACATATACATACATATACATATGTATGTATATGCATACATATATGCACATGTATATACATATATACACATACACATGTATATAGATATATACATGTGTATATATACATGCGTATATGCTCCTCAAATGGTACCCTGCTGCAGCCGTATATAGGTATATACATGTGGATATATGTATATACATGTGTATGTGTATATATGTATGCATATACATACATATGTATATATATATAAAACAAATACACATGTCAAAAAAATCAAGTTGTGATATGTGCTAAACAACGAATATACATATATATACACACACACACATACATATATATATATATATAAATATATAAAATTGCACTTTAGGTTCTGGGGTACATGTGCAGAACATGCAGGATTGTTGCATAGGTACCTACATGGCAATGTGGCTTGCTGCCTCCATCCCCCTGTCACCTATATCTGGCATTTCTCCCCATGTTATCCCTCCCCAACCTCCCTTCCTCCCACTGTTCCTCCCTTATTCTCTCCCAGCAGACCTCAATGTGTGATGCTCCCCACCCTGTGTCCATGTGTTCTCATTGTTCAACACCCGCCTATGAGTGAGAACATGCAGTGTTTGATTTTCTGTTCTTGTGTCAGTCTGCTGAGAATGATGGTATCCAGATTCATCCATGCCCCTACAAAGGACACGAACTCATCATTTTTTTAAGGCTGCATAGTATTCCATGGTGTATATGTGCCACATTTTCCTTGTTCAGTCTATCATCCATGGGCATTTGGGTTGGCTCCAGGTCTTTGCTATTGTAAACAGTGCCACAATGAACATACGTGTGCATGTGTCTTTATAACAGAATGATTTATAATCCTTTGGATATATACCCAGTAATGGGATTGCTGAATCAAATGGAATTTCTATTTCTAGGTCCTTGAGGAATCACCACACTGTCTTCCACAATGGACAAACTAATTTACACTCCCACCAACGGTGTAAAAGTGTTCCTATTTCTCCACATCGTCTTCAGCATCTGTTGTCTCCAGATTTTTTAATGATCGCCATTCTAACTGGTGTGAGATGGTATCTCAATGTGGTTTTGATTTGCATTTCTCTAATGACCAGTGATGATGAGCATTTTTTCTTATGTTTGTTGGCCTCGTATATATCTTCTTTTGAAAAGTATCTGTTCATATCCTTCACCCACTTTTGAATAGGTTTGTTTGTTTGTTTCTTGTAAATCTGTTTTAGTTTTTTGTAGATTTTGGATATTAGCCCTTTGTCAGATGGGTAGATGGCAAATTTTTTTTTCCCATTCTGTTGGTTGCTGGTTCACTCGAATGATTGTTTCTTTTGCTGTGCAGAAGCTCTGGAATTTAATTAGATCCCATTTGTCTATTTTGGCTTTTGTTGCCAATGCTTTCAGTGTTTTAGTCACGAAGCCCTTGCCTATGCCTATGTCCTGAATGGTTATGCCTAGGTTTTCTTCTAGGGATTTTATGATGTTAGGTTTAATGTTTAAGTCTTTAATCCATCTGGAGTTAATTTTAGTGTAAGGAAGGGGTCCAGTTTCTGCTTTCTGCACATGGCTAGCCAGTTATCCCAAAACCATTTATTAAACAGGAAATCCTTTCCCCATTGCTTGTTTTTGTGAGGTTTGTCAAAGATCAGATGGTTGTAGATGGGTGGCATTGCCTCCGAGACCTCTGTTCTGTTCCATTGGTCTGTATCTCTGTTTTGGTACCAGTACCATGCTGTTTTGATTACTATAGCCTTGTAGTATAGTTTGAGGTCAGGTAGCGTGATGCCACCAGCTTTGTTCTTTTTGCTTAGGATTGTCTTGGCTATGCAGGCTCTTTTTTGCTTCCATGTGAAATTTAAGGTGGTTTTTTCCAGTTCTGTGAAGAGGGTCATACGTAGTTTGATGGGGATAGTGTTGAATCTATAAATTACTTTGGAGAGTATGGCCATTTTCACAATATTGATTCTTCCTAACCATGAGTGTGGAATGTTTTTCCATCTGTTTGTGTCCTCTCTTATTTCATTGAGCAGTGGTTTGTAGCTCTCCTTGAAAAGGTCCTTCACAACCTTTGTTAGTTTTATTCCTAGGTATTTTATTCTCTTTGTAGCAATTGTGAATGGGAGTTTGTTCTTGATTTGGCTCTCTTTAAGTCTGTTATTGGTGTATAGGAATGCTTGTGATTTCTGCACATTGATTTTGTATCCTGAGACTTTGCTGAAGTTGCTTATCAGTTTCAGGAGATTTTGGGTTGAGGTGATGGGGTCTTCTAAATATACAATCATGTCGTCTGCAAAAAGAGACAATTTGACTTCCTCGTTTCCTAATTGAATACCCTGTATTTCTTTTTCTTGCCTGATTGCTCTGGCTAGAACTTCCAATACTATATTGAATAGGAGTGGTGAGAGACAGCATACTTATCTAGTGCCAGACTTCAGAGGGAATGCTTCCAGTTTTTGCCCATTCAGTATGATATTGGCTGTGGGTTTGTTATAAATAGTTTTTATTATTTTGAGATACATCCCATGGATACCTAGTTTATTGAGAGTTTTTAGCATAAAGGGCTGTTGAATGCTGTCGAAGGCCTTCTCTGCATCTATTGAGATAATCATGTGGTTTTTGTGTTTGGTTCTGTTTATGTGGTGGATTACGTGTATAGACTTGAGTATGTTGAACCAGCCTTGCATCCCTGGGATGAAGCCTACTTGATTGTGATGGATAAGCTTTTTGATGTGTTGTTGCAATCGGTTTGCCAGTATTTTATTAAAGATTTTTACATCTGTGTTCATCATGGATATTGGCCTGTAGTTTTCCTTTTTTGTTGAGTCTCTGCTGGGTTTTGGTATCAGAACGATGTTGGTCTCATAACATGATTTGGGAAGGATTCCCTCTTTTTGGATTGTTTGCAATAGTTTCAGAAGGAGTGGTACCAGCTCCTCTTCGTATGTCTGGTAGAATTCAGCTGTGAACCCATCTGGACCTGGGCTTTTTTTGGTGGGTAGGCTATTAATTGCTGCCTCAACGTCAGCCCTTGTTATTGGTCTATTCAGGATTTTGATTTCTTCCTGGTTTAGGCTTGGGAGGGTGCAAGTGTCCGGGAACTTATCCATTTCTTCCAGGTTTATTGTTTTATGTACATAGAGTTGTTTGTAGTAATCTCTGATGGTAGTCCGTATTTCTGTGGAATCGGTGGTGATATCCTCTTTATTGCTTTTTATTGCATCTGTTTGATTCTTCTTTCTTTTCTTTTTTATTAATCTGGCTAGCAATCTGACATGCGTATTTGTTTGTTCATTTATTGCTTATCTCTTCCCTCTAGAATGCAAGATTTCATGTGAGCACGAAACTTATCTGTCTTCTTCCCTTCAATACTGCCAAGGTTTAGAAAGGTACTTGGTACATAGTATATGTACAACTGATAACTACTGAATGAATGAGTTCAGAGCCATTATGAAGAGCAGCTTTTTGAAGGACTGTGCTAGGTGTTTGTGTATAAGAATTGGGGGTTGGGGTAGGCAGAGAACGGAAGGATGATTAAAAAGATAGCATGCAACTAAAAATGCTAGTAAATCAAATTAACTAAATTTTTTTCTATTTTCAGAATATTAGGCAAGTCATCACTCTATCACTGATTCTACTTTTCTGTACCTCTTCATTTTTTCCATCAAGGCAACAGTAGAAATGAAACCTGCTTACAATCTAAACAATATCAATAAATTCCTCTTTTTAAAATATTTCATTATTGTGAAAGGAAAAATCCAAGTGGCTACTTTCAACATTCAAAATAGTCCCCTTTCTTGATGACACAGGGCCCAATTCACCTGCCAGAGTTATCCAATGGTTACAGTGTGAATTTGCAACAATACAAAAAGCTGAAGATAAAATCGCCAATATGTACAAAGAAAATTATCTCTACCAGGCCTCTGGCTGTCAAAGCTGTGACCTTTATCAAGTAGATCTAGCAGGTGTGGTGAGGAAAAATGGGTTTGAGAGTTTGACTGACTCCTAGGTCATTCACTTATTAGTTTTATGATTGTAGGCAAATTGTTTCACCTCACTGAGCCGCTGCTTACCTCATCTGTATAATAAATAATATTACCTAATTAATGTATTCAGTAAATATTTATTGAGCACTTACTATAATGCTAGGAACTGGAAATAAAGTAGTGATTAAGACACTGTTCCTGCCCTTCAGAAGCTTACAATCAAGTAGAAAATAAGAATAAAGCGTTCTCTTAGAGTGCCTAACCTACTTTTGGTATACAAATGGTTCTGAGAATGAGATGAGTCAAGTATACACATGAAACGCCTATGGCAGTAGTAGGCACACAGTATGTGCCCATGGGCACACAAGCAGTAAGTGGCAGTGCTGGGACTTAAATCCAAGTTCAGTATTCCCTTTATAATGCCACTTTGTCAAGATTCCCTTGAGAGTCTGTTAAAATGCAGATTCTAAGTCTTACCAAGATCACACATTGAAAATAACATAGCTACCTGCAATTAATTCAAAATCTTCAAGTATTACTATGATGTAAGATAAAAGAATGTCAAGCCAAACTAAAAATAGAAGACAGAATTTCTTCTTATTCCATGAAGAATTAGCTGCTATGAGAACCTGCGCTCCTGCCAAACAACCAGAAAACAGGACAAATTATATGAAACAATGGTTTTCAATTATTGTACAACAAGCAGTCCAGGACCATTAAACCAGAGAGGAGGAAAACAATTGCTCAAGCTTACAGCCCAAAGCAGTTTTCAGACTGTAGGCTAGTAAGGGAAAACTCAAACAAAGCCAAGCAGTCTCACTGAGTTGGACGATAAAAGGTTGAAAGCTGGGAAGGCCAAGGCAGCTAAAACTTGAAGTAGAGAGTACCAGAGTGTGGGACCTACATAAGAGAGTTCTACAGAGCTCCAAGGGAGTCCTCGCCAGTGTTTGTCTGAACAGTGACCTATAAAAGTATGAGAAGAAACTCCCAAGGCTTGGGAAAGAACCGCTGAAAAGCAACAGGTCAAATAATTCCTGAAGATTACAAGCTGGAAGTCATTTGTGGAGGAAGTTCATAACACATGGAGCACTGGAGTGTCCTCACAGGGCTAACACTTTAGCAGTGGGGCCCAATTACTCCAAAATAAGAGTTGCCGTCTAATCTCAGATGAGTCATACTGATCCAAAAGTTATTCAACTGCAGAAGAGAATAAAATGCACATTAAAAAAAAATCAAAATCGGCTGGGCACGGTGGCTCATGCCTGTAATCCCAGCACTTTGGGAGGCTGAGGCAGGCGGATCACCTGAGGTTGGGAGTTCAATACCAGCCTGACTTACATGGAGAAACCTCGTCTCTACTAAAAATACAAAATTAGCTGGGTGTGGTGGTGCATGCCTGTAATGCCAGCTACTCTGGGGGCTGGGATTATAGGTGTGATCCACTGCACCCAGCCCCAAATACAGTATTAATAGAAGATTAGGTATCACAGAAGAAAAGGTTAGTGAACTTGAGGATTCCACTTCACACCCACTATCATGGCCAAGATGAAGAAAATGTTAATAGTGTTAGTGAGTATACAGAGCAACTGGAATCGTCATACACTGTTGTTGACAGCAAAATGCTGTCACTGTCACTTTGGTGAACAGTTTATTAGCTTCTTATAATGTTAAGAATACACATATTGGCTGGGCATGGTGGCTCACGCCTGTAATCCCAGCACTTTGGGAGGCTGAGGTAGGTGGATCACAAGGTCAGGAGATTGAGATCATCCTGGCTAACATGGTGAAAACCTGTCTCTACTAAAAATACAAAAAATTAGCTGGGTGTGGTGGCACGTGCCTGTAGTCCCAGCTACTTGGGAGGCTGAGGCAGGAAAATTGCTTGAATCTGGGAGGTGGAGGTTGCAGTGAGCCGAGACCCCGCCACTGCACTCCGGCCTGTGTGACAGAGCGAGACTCTGTCCAAAAAAAAAAAAAAAAAATACACATAGCATATGACCCAAAAATCCCACTTCTAGGTATGTGCCCAAGAGAAAAAAAAAACTAATCTACATAAACACTTTTATAGGAATGTTCATAAGAGCTGTATTCAAAATAGTCAAGTAATGAAAACAACCCAAATGTCCATCAGCTGGTGAATAAACAAACTGTAATAATCCATACAATGAAGTAATATAATTAACTAATTGATTTTCAAAATAACATAAATGAATCTCAAAGTCACGATGCTAAATGAAAGAAGCCAGATACAAATAACTTAGTATTATATAATTTCATTTATATGTAATTCTGGAAAAAGCAAACAAATGTGAGAGAAAGTAGGCATTAGTTCCCTGGGATGAGAGCAGGGGAAGGATTGATTAGCAGGAGGAATAAAGGAGCTTTTTGTGGTGATGAAAATGTGCTATATAGTGGTCATGGGGGTTATGTTTGTGTACATGTACACATTTGTACAAGGACTCATTGAACTGTCCAGTTAAAATCACTGAATTTCACTGTATGTAAATTATAACTCAGTAAAGCTGATTAAAACATAACTGACTATGTATCAGAATATGAAGAAATACATTTTTCCCACTTGCAAGTAATAGTTATAAAATAATCTTTCAGTTTGGGTTCACAATTTCTTCTCCCCCTTTGCAGGATGATAGTCTCAATAAGCACACACATTAAAAACTCATAATCACATTTTTCCTGTGGAAACAATGTCCTCTATGAACCTTACCAAAAGTAGTGAGTCCCTGTGAGACAGACGTGAGAACATATATGAGTACAGGAGGCTCTAAGTTGATGATGAAGCTCATATGGTCCTGGGTGAGACATTCCAGGAGTGGATAATAGGCCTGGCTCAGTTTCCGGTATTGCTACAACACAGAGATATACTAAATGTCAAGCCACAGGGAAGAAAAATACATGTTACAGTCCAGTAAAAATTGTCATTTATAATACTAGAAATTGTAAACTTATTTAAACACAAGGTCAATAAACATATAGGGCAAATGACATAATGAGTCCCAATCCAGCATTTAAAGGGGTTCTGAAGGAATCTCTTGATCTTTTTACCTTATTTGGTTAGCACTTAAAAGTAAAATCCCTGCACTGTGACATTTAGAAGACTGTGTGAATTATTTTTCTGGACTGGAACACTGTAACACTGAACAGTGCTTAACAGCAGCTAGGAAATCTTTTTTTGTTTTTTAAACACAAAGAAATTTGCTGTTATAATGGGATTTGGCATCGTAGTCTGTTGTATTAATATAATGCTAATCCATCTAACTAAATAATCATTTGGTAAAGAGCACTTAATATTTACCATATACTACAGGCAAAAGATAAGTGCATGAGAAAGATACCTAAAAAATCTCAAATGCAATCCAAACCAGTATAAAAGAAACATATTTCTCAGACATATTAGAGAAGCTGGGCAAGGAGGTTCATGTTGGTAATTCCAGCTATTTGGGAGGCTGGGGCAGGAGAACTGCTTAAGCCCAGGAGTCTGAGAACAGCCTGGGCAACATAGCAAGACCCTGCCTCTAAAAAAAAAAAAAAAAGATAAACCAGAGGAGCAATTCTTAAAGTGATGTTAAGATCAACTCAGTAAGAATCACTTGGGGTACTTGTTAAAAATGCAGTTTCCTGATCCCCACTTCAGACTCACTAAATGACAAACTCTAGTGGAGGCTCTGAAATGTACATTTTAAACACATATGCTAAGATAGTCTTATGCACCCTCAAGTTTGAGAATTACTATGTTAAAGTTTTGCTTGACCATTAGAAGAAAAAATATTAGAGAAAGTTCTTGGAACCACACCAGTTGTCTTGGTGGACTTTAACTGTAGTGAAGTGACTCTCCGATGAGGTGATTGTAACATATGGCTGATTTGACTCAAGTTTCTATTTTGTAATTTCTGTCAAACAGACATATCCTTCAATGATCATTCCATTCTATAACAAGGAAGCTTAATAACTTTGGCTTGAGATGTGGCCCTTCCAAGATTAGTTTATAAAGGTGGAAGACAATGCACTAGTCCACTAGGAGATCAAGGAGCATTTCATTTTTTTTTTTTTGAGACAGAGTCTTGCTCTGTCACCAGGTGCCAAGCTGGAGTGCAGTGGTGCGATCTCGGCTCACTGCAACCTCTGCCTCCCGGGTCCAAGCAATTCTCCTGTCTCAGCCTCCTGAATAGCTGGGACTACAGGCACGCCCCACCATGCCCAGCTAATTTTTGTATTTTTTTTTTTAGTAGAGAGGGGGTTTCACCATGTTGGCCAGGAGGGTCTCGATCTCGTGATTCCCCCGCCTTGGCCTCCCAAAGTGCTGGGATTACAGGCGTGAGCCACCGCAACCGACCAAGGAGCATTTCTTACACAGGCTAACAAAGGTCTTCCAGATTTTGCTCATAACCTTGGGTGGGAGCAGGAGAAAAGGCATGAATGAAGCCTGAGCACGATCTGGCTGTGTTACTCAAGTATATAACTGCTACTACATTGGGCACGTATTGGTTTCTGTATAATCAGGCAGAGATGTTAAAAAAAAAAAAAGCCACAATAGTTTTCCAAATTCTGTAAGTTAGATCAAGTTTGCTGTCTTAAAACATAAAATGTTCTAGGCTAACTCCCTGGGCTTCATTATAACACTTCCAGGCCTGTGGTGGTGTTACTTCACATTTCATACAAGGACTCCCGTGATGCATTATTGCTTACTAGCAAGTCACTGTGAGACACTGACAGCAGCATTTTGACAAAGGCCCGGAGTACATTGTCAAAATGGTTGTCCCCATACAACTTGAAGACGCCAAAGCTGACATAATTTCCACACAAGGCAGACTTGAGAGCTGAATAGCAGATGGAGATGCCCTTGAGTTTCATTGGATAAATCTGATCTTTTGAGAGGCTCCCAAGGGACAGGATCTGATTACCTGTTTTAGGGTAAAAGCAGAAAAAGAAAGTGACATAAGTAGATGTCATTCAAAGCAGTTATGGGACACACTAACGTTTTTACTTTACTGCTAATGTTCACTTCCTCCCAACCTATTTTAAGAATTTTTTTATTCATTGTAATAAAAAATATAAATACATATGGCAGTTTACCTGGAAATACAAAAGCCCAAAGAAAAACAGTCAAGGATATTGGAAAAGCTCTATATTTTCATCTGCGTGGTGATCACACAGATGTACACACAGATATGTAAAAATTCATTAAGCTGTACTCTTAAGATTAGTTCATTTTACTTTATGTGTTATCTTGTCAATAAAAAGTTTTAAAAAGTAGGTTGAAGCTAAGTCAAGAGAAAAACATAACCTGACTGAGATGTAAATTACCCTACATTCTTGGTGAATTTTTCACCTTTTATATGAATTTGATCCTGAGTGACTTCACTTTCAGGAGGCTCACAGGCTTGCTACATGAATTCGATGGACCAACACACACAGCTGTTCTTGGTGCAGTGCACAGTAAACAGTACTTCCCTTGTCTTCTTAGATCCTTCTTCAGACGATCTCAAGAGATGATTGTTTTAAAAATTGTACTTAAATTCTGTGTTGACCATCAGAAGACAAAGACATGTTTGTATGATCACCTTAAAATTTTGTGTAGTAGTTAGTCAGCATTTATAATCAATCATTTCTGTTTCTGAAATGCGTACTAGTAAGTCTGTTACTAGGCAATACTTAATAATGCTTTAAAAATATGTATAAAGTAATACATATATATATTTTTAGTAATACTCTTCTTCTTGGTGGGATGAGTGTTGCCTCTAAAACTGAAACTACATTCAATTTACAAAATTGAGGAATATAATAGAGTGGCTTATACTGTGTCAACTTGGCTAACAAGAATTAAGTTTCCTAGACTCCACTTTCCTATATGGTTGTGGGCTAGAATTGGTTAAAAGAGAAATCTGTGTGAGATTTGGAAGCTGGGAGTGAAGGAGCTGCCATGACTGTCTGAAGGCTGTCGTGGTTAGGGGTGGTGAGAGTAAGATGCAGAAATGCTGCTGGTTTCACTTGTCCTTGCTCTTCCTTGTTCTGTCTGTGTCTAGAACTACCAGTCCTGCTGACCAACATCTCCAAGCCCACCACCAAACAGGTGGTAGCAAACTTACAGAAGCAACAGCTATGCAGAGGCAACAGCCTTCTACTGACTTCTATAGCACTCCACCAGCTACCTTCTCACCCCTAATCCTTTCATAGTTCCACTCTAGCACCTATATGTGTCTGGTTTCTAGATTTCCCTGCAAATTCCAACTTGTCTATGCCATTGTTTCAGGAGGGCCAATCAGTAATTTTTTTTCCCCCGAACCTTCAACTCTCCCCTTCGGACCTATTTCCCCATCTTTGCCTAAGATTGTACAAGGTCTAATTTCTAAAATACGTTATCCATTCCAAAAGTATTATCGTGCTTGTTTTTCCCGCTGTGAAGCTTGACTGATACATATATTATGGTAACCACATGTGTACTAAGGTTAAGCAGGACCAATACTTCTAGCAGAGCATGAAACGCAGGGCCAGTGCAGGGTAAAGGTTCCCTCTTCTTGATCTGCCTTGATCTGTTCCATGTATGGGGAGCATTTCCATATGCATATTTTCTTCTGTGTAGCCTTAATAATAGTCCATGTGGCCAGGCGCGGTGGCTCAAGCCTGTAATCCCAGCACTTTGGGAGGCCGAGGCAGGTGGATCACGAGGTCAAGAGATCGAGACCATCCTGGTCAACATGGTGAAACCCCGTCTCTACTAAAAATACAAAAAATTAGCTGGGCATGGTGGTGCGTGCCTGTAGTCCCAGCTACTCAGGAGGCTGAGGCAGGAGAATTGCCTGAACCCAGGAGGCGGAGGTTGCGGTGAGTTGACATCGCGCCATTGCACTCCAGCCTGGGTAACATGAGTGAAACTCCGTCTCAAAAAAAAAAAAAATAATAATAATAGTCCATGTGACATTGCTTATAATTCATATATCTGAATGGCAAAACCATAGTCTAGAAGGCAGAAGCATATCTTGTATGTCAACATCAAATTCTGTACCCTCTTTCATGATCTCATTCTAACTTACCTTACAGAGATAGATAGTTGTATAAAGATTCAACTCGAAATGACAGCATTTATTTAACAGCTACTATGTGTGAGGTGCTGGTATAAACAAATGAATAAAATAAAATCTCCCTGAGGGAGTTCAGTCTGGTGGGGGCAATAGACCTGTAAATAAATAATTCCATACAATGTGACAAGCGCCATCAGAGGTATGTCAAGATGTTATGCAAACAGAAAAAGAGACCAACTTTCCCTGGGCAGGAGGGCAGGGGGAAAGGCTTCACAGAACACGTTAAGTTTGAAGGATAAATTGAATTTGCCCACATGAACTTGGGAAAAGAGGAGTGTACTCTGGGCAGATGAAATGCAAAGGCATGGAGGTCTAAGAAAGCTGGGTATTTTAGAAAAGAACAGTTCTCAACCACCGTTTTTCTACCTTTGCCTCAAATTCAATTTAAACCAAGGTTAGACATTTTCCCTCCTTCCCTTTCCCAAGAAAGAACAGCACTGCATACACATGTGATGAAAAGAGCTAGGGTAATTTTGGAAGGGGGAGGGTGATTCACAGGTTTTGTGTTTGTTGGGAAGGCCATGGTAAAAGTGAGAAAACTTCTGGGGCCTTTTTATGCTGATATCCTTATGGGGAAAGCAAGGGTCCTATATTCTGTAGTAATAGATGAAACAGGCAGGCTAAGAATTGCCTGATATGACAAAAAATTTGTAAAGGACTGGATAATCTATTATCAAGAAGCATTATTTAGAATCATAACTGTTATCGCTGTTAATGCTGCAATTTGGCATGTATGTTTTGCCTTTTGGACTATGGCAGATACATCTGTATTAACCCATGTATGCCAAAAGTTGCAAATTTTTGTTGTGAAAAATCAGACCTTGGTGATGACCCTGAGCAGTAGGATATAAATAACTCTGACAAGCTTAGCGTTCTAATAATGGAAGACTAGGCATAAATGGATTAAGATGGTAATTAATATACTATTTTGACTTTGCAACAGTAGAACGATGAATACTTTTGAAATAGGAACCTGCCTCATTTTGCTCAATTGCCTCACCATTCCATGGTGATTACAAAAGACTACAGAAAAGAAGGCTTGGCCATGCTATCCATTTATTTACTCAAATGCAGCTTTATTCAATAAGTATTTTTCAGCAATACGTACTGGAATTGTTGGTCCTGCCCTCAAAACCTGAAAATCTAGGAGTTAGACTCACATTAGTTATAAACAAAAGTGACAGGGCTTAGGTTTGTTTTTGATCTTCCTCTCTAGGTATGATATCCCTCCTTGTCCTCCCTGCTCCACTCCACACCTAGAAAGTTCTACTCCTTCCTTGTCAGCTCTTCCTTTGTAAGAGGAGATCGATGTTGCACTGAGGGAGAGCTAGGGGACGATGGCATTGCCAGGTTGGCAGCTACTAAAGCCAGTAACAACTGCTACTTTGGTACCACTGTAGCAGTCCAAAAGTGAATCAAACTTTAATGATATAAAAGAGACTTTCAAAGCCTAGAACCAAACGGAAAAACTCTAATTGTTTCCCACTGAGTACCTCTGCCATAATTTGGGGAGGGGAAAAGAGATACTGTAACATCCTTAAGCTGGGTAAGATAGATGCTGAGGCTATGGTGGGGCTCAGGGGAGAAGCCGGCTGTGAATCCAATGGTTAACCTGGCCAAAGGCAACAGCAGGGAATAGGGGCACAAGTAATATGGAATTCCCATTCTTACTCTTGTGCATGCTGTAGTGGTATAAGAAATCTCATTAGATAATGAGGAGAAACAACTGAGAAATGAGCACAGAGGATCCCTGATCTACATAATTTGGCTTATGAGAAATATTTTCCTCATTATTAGCTTAAGAGAACTGCTTGGGGTTCTCCTTCTTCACTTCCACTCTCTGTCCTTCATGGAGAAGCTTTTGTTGTTGTTATTAGCTTCCAGCACTCAGAGGTACCCTTCTAGACAATTCATAAGATGTACTTTTAAAGAGGGATACACATAGGAAGATGTCAAATCTCCTGCTCATCTGCGACCGAGTCTCAGGTCTACTTTTATTTTAAATTATTTTTTCTCCCGAGACCTATCTTTTTTACTGAGTGACAGACTCCAGGATGTCTTCCTCTTCAGAAGAGACTCCCATTAGCCAAAAAAGAATGGTTTTCTTTCACAGGGCTCAGCTGGAGAACAATATAATAAGATAATATTCTAACAGAAGATAAACATATAGTACAGAAGGTAGTGATTCACAGTGTGGGCTTTTGACTCGTATTGACCTGGTCTGAATCCTAGATTTTTCCTTACTACCTAGGTATCTGAGTAGATTATTAATTTATGTAAGTCACAGTTTCCTCATCTACAAAATGAGGATAATAACACCTATAATTCACGAGGCTCTTATGTGGAGTAAAGGAGACAGCATATGCAGAGTAGCTGCCATAGGAGCTGGCACAGTGCTCAATAAATGCAAACTATGACAATACACAGTACTTGGGGATCATTTTTTTTCTCCTGTCTAATGGCTTGTAAGTTTACATTTGGAGAAACTGTAGCTTGGAAAAGAGGAGCAGGTGAAGCTGAGTGTGTGTGGTATAAAACAATGTCACTTCCCTCTAATTCTTTTCATTTATACAATTCAAAGTAAGGTCAATACTCTATCATTTGACAGCCTCCTCTCTGTTTCTTCACTAGAGAATTAGCACAGGGGATTACAGTTTTGCTGTTTGCTTCGCATTCCACCAATTTGCCATACCTCAAAAGAATATTTAGAAAAGTGATGCAAGGGATAAGATACACCATAGTAGTATCTTATACCAGGAGGAACTAACGGTATAAACAATGTTATTTCTTGGCTTACAAAACAATCAATCACGTTGATTTACCTTTTCTTTTTCTTTTAATCTCTAAAATCTAAAAGTGAATTTGATAGCTAGTTGGCAACTGTATAGGCTGAATGTCTTCACTCATCATTGGAAAAACAGTTACGTGAAGAGAATTGCAACTTGTTGACATTCTTTTTTTTTTTTGAGACGGAGTTTTGCTCTTGTTACCCAGGCTGGAGTGCAATGGCGCGATCTCGGCTCACCGCAACCTCCGCCTCCTGGGTTCAGGCAATTCTCCTGCCTCAGCCTCCTGAGTAGCTGGGATTAGAGGCACGCGCCACCAGGCCCAGCTGATTTTTTGTATTTTTAGTAGAGACGGGGTTTCACCGTGTTGACCAGGATGGTCTCGATCTCTTGACCTTGTGATCCACCTGCCTCGGCCTCCCAAAGTGCTGGGATTACAGGCGTGAGCCACCGCGCCCGGCCGACATTCTTTTACTTCAGGTCACTCAGTGCACTCTTGTCTCTGCAAACCAGCTAAGGTCTCTGGACATAAATGGTTTGGGACAGAATTGAACCTGTAAAGACTGGAGGGAATATAATATTTCCCTTTCAGGTTAAAAAAGATAACACAATGCAGTGTTGATAAAAATGTAGGAAAATAAGAAAACTGTTGGAAATATAAAATTAGTACAACCATTCTAGGAGGCAATTTGGTAACATTTATTAAAAATATTTTTAAAAGGCTGCGTGCCATGGCTTGCACCTGTAATCCCAGCACTTTGGGAGGCTGAAGCTGATGGATCACTTGAGCCCAGTAGCTTGAGACCAGCCTAGGCAACATGGCAAAATCCTGTCTCTACAAAAATTACAAAAAATTAGCAGGTGTAGTGGAATGCATCATTAGTCCCAGTTACTTGGGAAGCCGAGGTGGGAGGGTAACCTGAGCCCGGGAGGTTGAGGCTGCAGTGAGCCATGATCACACCACGGTACTCCAGCCTGGGTGACAGAGTGAGACTCTGTCTTGAAAAATGTTTGTAGATCAATTTCTAGATCAATTTCTACATCCGAATACTAACATTCCCTACTGTTTATATCTTTCTCGTATCATCTGCACTCACATACACCGTCTTCAGTAGAAGTCAATTCCTCACCATGTCCAACCAGTTCCTATCTCCTCTCTCTTATGTGCGTAAGGACAAAGCACCAATAATTTTCGCCCTTCTCTACTATGCAGTCTTTTGTGCGTGTTTGCTATTGGATCATTCTCATCAGAATACAAGTCACAATACTGTCTCTTCCATGAAAAAAAAAGAAAAAAAGACACACGCAAAACCTTCTCTAAGCCTTACTTCCCCTGCTGGATTATTGCTCAATTCATTGTTTCCATTTTTTCTCTTTTCATTCTCTTTTATGCCCGCTCCATTCACGGTGCTCTTTTTAAGGTTACTAATGACCTCCTTGTTGCTAACTGTAATGGCTGACTCTTAGATTTCATCTTACTTGATTCACTGGGAGCTTTTGTCATAGGTGACCACCTTGTCTTCCAAGACACATTCTCACATTCTCTTGATTTGCTTCAGTGTTCACTCCATCTTATTCTTCTTTGCTGGTTCCTTCTTCTTTCTTATCTTCCAACATTGGAATGTAGCAGAACTCAAACCTAAGTTCTCCTCTATATTTACACTCACCCCTAGTTCTAGAAGATGTGCTGCTGAAGCAAGCACACTCATTCCTAGTTCTTACCTAGTTCTGCAGCTTTAAATATCATCTATGAGTCAAATGACTGACTCCCTAGACCTATTTTCCAAACTCCAGAATAAAAAGTCCATATTGGTATTCAACATCTCCACTTGGATATTAATCAATATCTCAAATTCAACACAACCAAAATGGAACTTTTGGTCCCCCACACCCATCTTAGCCTTCTCCATCTCAGTTGGTGGTAACTACTTCCTTCTAGTTCCTTGTGCTCAAATCCCCTGATGACATTTTTTTCTGTCTTATCATTCATCCAATGCATCAAGGAATTTGATTTGTCTTCCCTTCATAATATATCCAGAATCTGACCACTTATCAGCACTCCCACTGCTACTGCTTTGTTCAAAGCCAGTATCAAACGTGGCCTGAATTACTGCATACTGTCTTATCTCACTTCCCTGCTTATACCTTTAATCCTCTATAGTCTACCCTTAATATAGCAGCCTGAGTAATTTTTTAAAAACTTAGGTCAGGTTATGTCATTCCTGTGCTCAAAATGTTCTAGAGGCCCTCTGTTTTACTTAGAGTGTCCTTTGTAGGGACATGGATGAACCTGGAAACCATCATACTCAGCAAACTGACACAAGAGCAAAGAATCAAACACCGCATGTTCTCACTCATCGGCGGGTGTTGAACAATGAGAACACATGGACACAGGGAGGGGAGCACTACATACTGAGGTCTGTTGGGGGGAAATGGGGGAGGGACGGGGGGTGGGGAGGTGGGGAGAGATAGCATGGGGAGAAATGCCAGATATGGGTGAAGGGGAGGAAGGCAGCAAATCACACTGCCATTTGTGTACCTATGAAACAATCTTGCTTGTTCTTCACATGTACCCCAAAACCTAAAATACAATTAAAAATAAATAAATAAATAAAACGTGGAACTACAACTCAAAAAAAAAAAGAATTAAAGTCAAAGTGATGTTTGTGGGTAACAGGCCCTGTGTAATACTGTTCTTGTCATTACTGTCCCTTGTTCACTCTGCTCCAGCTACTGACCTCCTTGCTGCTCTTCAGACATGCCAGGTAGACTCCCACCTTAAGACTCTACCATTTGCTGTTTCCTCAGCCTGGAATGGTCGTCTTCAAGAAATCCACATGACTAACTCCCTCATTTACTGGGAGTCTTTGTTCAAATGTCACATTTTCAATGAGGCCTAATTCGACCACTCTAATAATGCAACATGTCCCTAATTCCTGGCACTTAAGGTGTGTGTGTGTGTGTGTGTGTGTATGTGTGTGTGTGTGTGTTTTACAAAAAGAAGTTTAAGGATCACAGCAAAGCTGAGAGAGAGGTACAGTGATTACCATACATCTTCTGCCCCACACATGCACAGCCTCCCCACTATCAACCTCCCCTGCTAGAGTGGTGTATTTGTTACAATCTGAACCTATACTGACATATCATTATCAGCCAATGTCATAGTTTACATCGGCATTCACTGTTGGTGGTGTACACTATTATGTATAATGCATTTCTCCAAACCCATAAACGGTATACATGCATCCACCATTACAGTATCACACTGAGTTTCAATGCACCCAAAATCCTCTGCTCTGCCTGTTCATCTTTCCCTGTCCCCTAACCACTGGCAGTCACTCAGCTTTTACTGTTTTACTAACATTCCCTGACATTTATACCTTTCCTTTTTAGTTTTCCCTTTTCCAGAATGTCATGTAGTTGGAATTCTATAGTAGGTATGCCTTTCCAGACTGGCTTCTTTCACTCAGTAAGAGGCATTATGGTTCTTCCATGTCATATCTTTTTGTAATTTGGTAGTTTTTTTTTTTTTTTTTTTTTTTTTTTTTTTTTTTTTTTTTTTTTTTTTTTTTTTTTTTTTAAGTGCTGAATAACATTCCATTGTCTGGATCTACCGATGTTTATTTATCCACTCACCTATTGAAGAAAATAAGTTTCAGTTTTGGCAGTTGAGAATAAAGCTACTATAAACATCAGTGTGTATGTTTTCGTGTGAACCTAAGTTTTCAAAGTAAATACGAAGGGGCATGATTACTGGATAGTACAATGACTGTGTTTAGTTTCATGGGAAGCTGCTGTCTTCTAAAGTGTCTGCACCATTCTGCATTCTACCAGCAATGAATTAGAGTTTCTGTTGTTTCACTTTCTGGGATTAACATGCCCCCTTATCCTGATCTATTTTCTTTCTCTCTTTTTTTTTTAATATCACTTATTACCTTCTTTTTCTTTTCTAATTTTTTTATAGAGATGGGTTCTCACTGTGATGGCCAGGCTAGTCTCAAACTCCTGGGCTCAAGCAATGCTCCTCCATCAGCCTCCCAAAGTGTTAGGATTACAGGCATGAGCAGCTGCACCCAACCTACTTTCTAATTAATAGTTAATTTCTTTTTTGGTTTGTCCATTGATGTATCCAAAGAGCCTAGAACAGCACCTGCTGTTCTTATTACACATTTGTTGAATGAATGACTAAAACTCACAAAGCTGAATGTACAAAGTTATTGACTGACGCACTATGTATGATAATGAAAAAGCAGATGTTCAGCAAAAGGCGATTAATAAATTATAGTATGAACATAAAATGGGAAATTTTGCAGCTATTTAAAAAGATGAGGTAGATTTATATATGTTAACATAGAACAGTGACCATAATATAAGTAGAAAACAACAAATTACAGGATAGCAAGTATATTATGATATCATTTTTGGAAAAATATGTGTATATGTACACATAAAAAGCATAGAAGGGCGCACACACTAAATTGTTAATAACGGTTAACTTTGGGTGATGAACGCGGGGTTTTCCCATACCAAGTTAAAAATGAAAAATTTAAAGCTTACAGAGTTTATTTTGACATAACATTGCTAGATTTTTTTCCTATGAGTATATTATTTTATAGTTAAAGAAAAGCAAAAAAATTATTTTGGATGAAACAACATGGGAAAGAAAGTGATAGATACTGAAAAACACAAGAGAAAAAGGACATGGTAGTATAAGCGGACCCCAGGCTGTATGCTTACGGCGGTTCCATACCTCCCTTAACTTTGCAGCATACGTTGCTGACATAGAAGATGGAATTTCAGCACTGACGTAATTTGGTTTCAGAACTCTGAGAGTAATGTTGTCCAATAATTTAATTACAAATTTAAGTATGCTTCACTATCTTTTTTGAATAAAAGATTTTATCTAGGTTATTTCATAAGCATATTAGTGGATATAAAAATCTTAAAAACATTAACTTGCAACCTCAATATTTCAAACTATTTGAAGTTTCTGTTTCCCTTTGTTGCCATGCATATGGAAGTCTAACATCACCTACAGCATAGGCAAAATTTGAATTCCACCTTTACATAGTATTATTTATATTTCCCATAAGCTAGGTAATCTTAAAAGATATTTTTTTTTTTTTTTTTTATGGAGTTTCGCTCTTGTT
>NW_016107515.1:1927088-1937410 GCF_001604975.1 Cebus imitator
TAGTAGAGACGGGGTTTCACCATGTTGACCAGGATGGTCTCGATCTCTTGACCTCGTGATCCACCTGCCTCGGCCTCCCAAAGTGCTGGGATTACAGGCGTGAGCCACCGCGCCCGGCCAAAAGATAATTTTTAATGGTTGCAATTTACTCGATTGAACTGATATATCCTCTGTCATTCAAGCATTTTGCTATTTGTAGTTATTTTGCTATTTGTTTGTTTTCCCATTTTTCACTGTTATGAATAATGCAACATCGAACATCTTTAGCTGTAGTTAGCTCTCCTCTATCATTAGATTATTTCCTTAGAACAAAAACAGAAATGAGTTTATAAAGGTTTTGGACATTTTTATAATTCTTGCTTTTCCATGGGGCCATACCAATTAACTGAAAAAGAAAAAAATATGAAGTAATTCTCAGTGTGTAAAGCTTACAGAGTTTATTTTGAAATCATTATATAGTTTTTCTTATTTGTTGAAAGGAATTTCAACTAGATGCTCAATTGTTAACTGGTAGCTACTAGCAAAACCTAATTCTAGTCTCTCAGTCAGATGGAACCATTTCTTGAGTGATCTCATGTGCAAATAATAGAATCAGGTACTGGGGAAAGTCTTGTCCCAGACTGAATATTAACAAAAAGAAAACTACAGTGAAGATGGCAAGGATCCTACATATAGTCTTAGAACAGTATTTGGTACAAAACAGTACATATGAGTCTATAAATTCCCAAGAACTGGTATACTTTTCTTTGAGTGATAACATAAATTTTGTAAAATCATATTATCATATAGGAGAGAATCATGTTGAGATAGGAAAGGAAGAGGAGACATAAAATATTCCTAACATTGTATGCTAATTTAAATAATAAATCCTGGCCAGGCGTGATGGCGCAAACCTGTGATCCAAGGACTTTGGGAGGCTGAGGGGGAAGGATTGCTTGAAGTGAGAAGTTTGAGAAAAGTCAGGGCAACATAGTGAGGCCCTGTCTTTACTTAAATTAAAAAAAAGAAAAATTAGTCAAGCATGGTGGTACATGCCTGTAGTCCCAGATGCTCAGGAAGCTGAGGTGGGAGAATCACCTGAGCCCAGGACTTCAAGCGTTCAGCAAATTATGTTCATGACACTGCATTCCAGCCTGGGTGACAGAGTCAGACCTTGTCTCAACAAAAAACAAAACAAAACAAAACAAAACAAAGACTAGTTCTGTTCCTTTCTCTTCTAGCTTTACATCAGAGTCTTGCTCTGTTGCTTAGGCTGGAGTGCAATGGTGTGATCTCAGCTCACTGCAACCTCTGCCTCCTTGGTTCAAGCAATTCTCCTGCCTCAGCCTCCCAAGAAGCTGGGATTATAGGCACTGCCACCATGCCTGGCTACTTTTTTGTATTTTTAGTAGAGATGAGGTTTTGTCCTGTTGACCAGGCTGGTCTTGAACTCCCGACCTCAGGTGATCCCCCTGACCCCCCACCTTGGCCTTCCAAAGTGCTGGATTGCTGGATTACAGGCATGAGCCACCACGCCCAGACAGATTTTTTTTTTTTTTTTTTGCATCTTATTTATCTTCCTATCTCTCACAGGATCAGAAACATAGTAACAGTAAATGCTTGGCTGGGTGTGGTGGCTCATGCCTGCAATCCCAGCACTTCCGGAGGCCAAGGTGGGCAGATCACTTGAGGTCAGGAGTTTGAAATCCGCCTGGCCAACACAGTGAAACCCCATCTCTACTAAAAATACAAAAATTAGCTAGGCATGGTGGTGAGCGCCTGTAATTCCAGCCACTCAGGAGGCTGAGGCAGAAGAATCACTTGAATCCAGGAGGTGGAGGTTGCAGTGAGCCGAGATCACACCACTGCACTCCAGCCTAGGTGACAGAGCAAGGTTGTTTCAAAAAAAAAAAGTAAATGCTCAACAAATGTTAGGTGCATGGATGAAGGAATCCACTGAACTCTAAGCACTTGTTCAGCTATCATCTTCAGGGTCTTATTTTGTAAGCCACCCGATCCTGGGTTTGGGATCCTCGAGGTATTTATTATTCTGCTGCCTCCGCAAGACTTTGTGAACCTTACTCTTTGCTACTTTGTTATCATATGTCCCAATCAACTGATAAGATCTAAGACCATATCCACAGTTCCTGGACAATCAGTCTGGAGAACTGTTATTCTTTGGTGATATTTTATTAATTCTCTAGTTATTTCAAGACCAGTGAATTCTTTAGCTATCTTCTTGTAATCATTTATGCATAAGCATAGGCACACCTTGGAAACACTGTCATTTCAGTTCCAGCCTACTACGATAAAGCAAATATCCCAATAAAGTTATACAACTTTTTCCTTGTTTCTAAGTGTATATAAAAGTTATGTTTATACGTTACTGTAGTCTATTACGTGTGCAACAACCGTATGTCTAAAAAATGAATATACTATAATTTAAGAAATATTTTATTGCTAAAAAATGCTAGCAATCATCTGAGCCTTCAGTGAGTTGTAATCTTTTTCCTGGTGGAAGGTGTGGCCTCGATATTGATGGCTGCTGACTGATCAGGGTAGTTGCCAAAGGTTGACGTGGCTGTGGCAATTTCTTAAAATCAGACAACAATGATTTTAAGATTTCTCTGTAGCATACGATGCTGTTTGATAGCATTTGACCCACAGGAGAACGTCTTTAAAGAGTGAAGTCAGTCCTCTCAAACTCTACCGCCACTTTATCAACTAAGGTTATGTAACATTCTAAAGCTTTTGTCATTTCAACAATATTCACAGCATCTTTACCACAAGTAGATTTCATCTCAAGACACCACTTTCTTTGGTCATCCAGAAGAAGCAACTTCTCATCCATTCAAGTTTTATCACGAGACTGCAGCAGTTCAGTCACATCTTCAGGCTCAACTTCTAATTATAGGTCTCTTGCTGTTTCAACTGCATCTGGAGTTAATTTCTCCCCTGATGTCTTGAACTCTTCAGTCATTCATGAGGCTCGGAATCAACTTCTTTCAAAGTTCTGCTAAATGCTGACTTTCCCTCCTCCTGTGAATCACAAATGTTCTTGATGGCATCAAGAATGGTGTATCCTTTCTGGAAAGTTTTCAATGTACTTTGCCCGGATCCGTCAGAGGAATCACTATCTATGGCAGCTATAGTTTTACAAAATGTATTTCTTAAATAATGCGATGTGAAAGTCAAAACTACTCCCTTGATTCATGGGCTGCAGAACTAATTAATCTCCTTGTACATCTTCATCAGAGCTCCTGGGTGACCAGGTGCACTGTCAGTGAGCAGTAACCTTTTGGAGGAATCTTTTTTTCTGAGCAGTAGGCTTCAACAGCGGGCTTAAAATAGTCAGTAAGCCATGCTGCAAACAGATGTGCCGTCATCCAGGCTTTGTTGCTGTATTTCTAGAACAGGCTGAGTGGATTTAGCATCATTCTTAAGGGTCCGAGGATTTTCAAAATGGCAAAGTGAGCATTGGCTTTCACTTCAAGTCACTGTCAGCATTAGCCCCTAACAAGAGAGTCAGCCTATCCTTTGAAGCCAAGCACTGCCTACCTCTCTAGCTCTGAAAGTCCTAGATGGCATCTTCCAGCGGCATTTTGTCTCCATGAAAAATGTTGTTTAGTGCAGCCACCTTTGTCAAAAAATGATCTGAGCTAGATCTTCATGATAGCTCGCTGCGGCTTCTCCATCCGCGCTTGCGGCTTCACCTTGCACGTTTATGTTATGGAGATGGCCTCTTTCTGTAAACCTCGTGAACCAACCTCTGCCAGCTTCCAAGTTTTCTTCTGCAGCCTCCTAATCTCTCTCAGCCTTCACAGAATTGAATAAAGGTAGAGCCTTGCTCTGGATTAGGCTTTGCTTTAAGGGAATATTATGAGTGGTTTGGTCTCAGACCACTAAAACTTTCTCCAGGCCAGCAATAAGGTTGTTTCACTGTTTTTTTAATCATTTGTGTGTCTGCTACTGTAGCATTCTTCATTTCTTTCAAGAGCTTTTCCTTTGCATTCACCACTTGGCTAACTGTTTGTGCAAGAGGTCTAGCTTGTGACCTGCCTTCTTCACTAAGCTTAATCATTTCTAGCTTTTGATTTAAAGTGAGAGATGTATGACTCTTCCTTTCCCTTGACTATGTAGAGGCCATTGTAGGGTTATTCACTGGCCTAATTTTAATATTGCTGTGTCAGTGAATAGGGAGGCCCGAGGAGGGGGGAAGAGATGGGGAGTGGCCAGAGCCGAGCAGTCGGAACACATACACGTATTAAGTTTACCAATGTTTAAGAGTGTGGTATGGTACCCTCACACAATTAAACAGTAACATCAAAGCTCACTGCTCTCGGACCACCATGACATATATAATAATAACAAACAGTTTGAAACATTGGGAAGATTACCAAAATGTGACTCAGAGGCACAAAGAGAGCACAGGCTGGCACTGAGATACCTGGTCGACACAGGGTTGCTGCAAACCTTCAACTTATAAAACATGCAACACCTGCAAAGTACAACAAGAGGTATGCACGTATACAATCCTAACCTTCCATTCTTACAACACTTCTAACAGTACGTGCAAGTGATGTTCATCCTCTTTTTTAAAAAAAATTCCTAACAGGTGATAGCTTTTACAAACAAGTCTAGTGTAACTACATAGCTGGGTGCTACTGGTCAAAGTGGTAAAGTGGTCCTCTCTCCCCCTTTTTCTGGAGGGCTAATGCGGCACTTTTTTTTTTTTTTGAGACGGAGTTTCGCTTTTGTTACCCAGGCTGCAGTGCAATGGCACGATCTTGGCTCACCGCAACCTCTGCCTCCTGGGTTCAGGCAATTCTCCTGCCTCAGCCTCCTGAGTAGCTGGGATTACAGGCATGCGCCACCATGCCCAGCTAATTTTTTGTATTTTTAGTAGAGACAGGGTTTCACTATGTTGACCAGGATGATCTCGATCTCTTGACCTCGTGATCCACCCGCCTTGGCCTCCCAAAGTGCTGGGATTACAGGCGTGAGCCACCGCGCCTGGTCCTAATGTGGCACTTTCACAGGCCTCTACAGCTCTGCAAAACCCAGCGTGAAAACCAATAGCCGGTTATCCAGGTGATGACAAGTAACAGTGGCTTGTATAACACTTTTAAATTCAATGTATGCATATTAAGTTATACCTTACATACACCCAGAGCATATACTGCTTAAAAGAACGCTGATGTAAATTCTTATGTACAGTGAATAACCATAGCGTGTACTAACCATTTTTAAAGTTTAGAATCATTATACATGAGCTTTCTTAAATCAGGTACCTAAGGAAGGAATAAAGGCAGTTCTATTTTGGCCAGTCTTATGAAAACAATCATTATTTCTCCCTTCTGTGCACTCTTCAGCCAACAGATGTCACTAAAGCTACCAGGACCCAGAGGCAAAGTGAAGGAAAGATTAGACAAATGGAAATTGAACATAAAAATCACCCAGTTCTTAAAACTGAGAAGTAGGCTTCCAAAGTAATAACATTTATTACACTGCATGCAACATTTTAACCAAAAATTTAAGAAAGAAATTTATTTTATTAAGTTGTTCAGGCTGAATGGGTCGGAGCACTAAGTTTTGAAGTACATGTTCTTGAAGCAATTTAAAACTCATTAGAAATAATAGGCTTGGGCTAGCAGAAAATGTGGTAAAATTTAATCCTCATCCAAATGTTACCTGGGCTGCACAAACAGGAAATTGTTTTGTGCTACTGTGGCTAACCTCATTGCTGACCCTGAGCTGTAACGGCAAGAGGAGCTGAGAGCTGAGGCAAAATTAAAAACTTACATCAAAGTATATCATGACAGACTGTAGATAAATAAAACAGCATATCAAAAGTATTATTTTTCTGCCAGTCTCACAGAGCAGTGAGGTGGAGATATTTCACAAAATATGTAACAAGTCAGTTGCATTTGGAAATGAGTCGTTCCCTCTCTGCACGGCCCTGATCACTGACTACTCCAAAACTGCTCATGAGAGGTGATCAGAGAAGAACCCAGTGAGGATGGACACAGACGGGATCACAGAATGTTCTGGCTTCTTTGCTCCACTGGCTTCCCCTTCCTTCACCTCAGCTTACCAAAGAAATAAACAATGTGCCCTCTCTTCTGTGCCTTCCCAGTCACTCTTTCCTGCATCTTCTAGACTCCTGAACGGCAGCTACATGATCTCCCTCCAGTGTGCATATGAGAACTGCCAGAGGTAAAAGCATGGATAATAAAACATTACAGAAGGTAACGACAGACAAATCGGACGACTAGTGTGGACCAGCAAGAGAATTAGTTTAGCTTAAGAGATATTTTTTTCTATTATTCTATGTAAAGTTTATGTATCAAAGTCACTGTCAAAGTCACTGGTGACACAATTCAAGGACATTTTTTTCATTGAACCTTTGATTTCCTTCAAGAAATCACCATACTTTAAAGAACAATGCTTCATCATAAATATCCATGGTAAAATCTTACTTTGGCAACTCACAGGAGGCAGTAAAGAATATGAAAAGACGACTGTCAGTATGACTGAATGAAATTCCAATTCAGCTACTTGCCAGCTATGTAATACCTGACAAATTTTTTAACCTCTATGAGTTTCAATTTATTCATAACAGTAATCGTAGTCGTTAACTGGTCTAAGGGCTTTCCATACATTACCTAACTGAATTCTTACAACCATGTTATGAGATACATAGTATTTTCTCTATTTAACAAGAAACTGAAGGAAGAGAAGCTTGCAACTGAACCAAGGTCATAGAACTAGTGAGTAGCATATAATATGTACCTTGGGGATTCAACAGGGTAATGTATGATAAATGGTCTAATGTAGGACTATAAAAGCTGATAACAAAATGAAAGCTACGAGTACTATTAGTCTAAGTCAAGGAGCAGAGCTGTATTCTAATCTCATCGTTCTTCTGGGTAAGAAAACTCCTTACTGGCTTTTCCTTGCAAGAATGCTTTGAAAGTTTTGTCTGCCCCCACCCTACTTCAATTCTCCTACCCCTTCATTTCCCTGCCTTTCTGTCTCCTCTTCTTCCTCCTCCAGTATAATCCTCACATAGTTATTTTGCTCAATTTTTGCTGCAATGCTTTTTTCTATGTCAGACAACCCAACAGAGAACAAAATGGCTTTTGAAGCCCACAGATTTGGCATTGTTCTGTGAGATTCCTTGTGGTGTCACTTACTGGACGTATATTCTGTCCTAAAAAGTCAGTGATGCCGGAAGAGGAAGCTCACTTCCCTTAATGGCCCCAGTGCAACGGTAAATAAGCCCCAAAGGAAAAAAACACATTTAGTGAAAAGAAAGATCCAGAAAAAGGTGTAGGAATGATACAATTGTGACTGGCAGCAGGAATCTAACATATGCATCAAGTTCTATTCATTACTAAGAGATTCTTATATATGTGCTGTTTATTTCCTTTAAAAAAGTAAGGAAATAAAAACTCATCACTGGCTACTGGGAGAAGAAGCAGGGCAGGGTGGTCCAAACAGGAAGCACTGCTAAGCAAAACAATGACGTGGGTCGTTGAACCCCTGTCCAAAGAAGGCTAACTTGGTGGGTATAAGAGAAAGGCCTTGGGACAAGGAGAGACATAAGCAGGGAGTACCTATTCCATGTTACTTCCCATGCCAGGCCTTTTACCAGCATAGCTCAGTTAACCTTCTTAATCACAACTAGGCAGGTAAGTCAGTAGGTATTTAGAATTCCTAGTTTTATACAAGAGAAAGCTAACCACAAAGAGGTATATATAGTATTTTAGCTGAAGGTCATGTAGTTGATAAGCATTGGTAATAGGATTAGTACTCAGATCTTTTAAATCTGAAAACTGTGCTTTTTCTGATATACCATGCTGTTTTTGAAAAAAGGTCCAGACACACATCTTACATGATAAAACATGGAAAGGAATTAGATATACACTGAAAGTATGGCAAATTGTATTAGAATATTTTTTAAAGGGGTCCATTTTTAACTCAAGGAGGCAAAGCATTTCCACTTTATTTATATGATTTTATTTTATTTCATTTTTTGAGATGGAGTTTCGTTCTTGTTGCCCAGGCTGGAGTGCAATGGAGTGATCTTGGCTCACTGCAATCTTCGCCTCCTGGGTTCAAGCAATTCTCTTGTGTCAGCCTCCTGAGAACCTGGGATTATAGGCACTTGCCACCACTCCTGGCCAATTTTTTGTATTTTTAGTAGAGACAGGGTTTCACCATGTTGACCAGGCTGGTCTCGAACTCCTGGCCTCAAGTGATCCACCCACCTCAGCCTCCCAAAGTGCTGGGACTACAGGTGTGACCCACCGAGCCTGGCCCACTTTATATGATTTTAATGTGTCTGTTGTCAAACAGGATATAAAAGTTGTGGCAATGTAGTTACTGGTAAAGATGAAAATAACAGAGAATAAGTTTGCTGTCCTATATAGTTTCTCTAGTTTTTACACATGAAAAATCTCAAATTCTACAGAGCAGATGTGCAATTAAAATAAAGTATTTTTAATGGGGGCCTACAATGTATACAGATCAGAGCCCCAGAATGTGTTCTGAAATGAGGTAAAAACAACTTAAAACACCCATTTTTTTTCTTTTTAGAAATAGGCTTTTACTTAAAAAAAGTAATAATGCTTCTAATGGTTGTTCTTAAACACACAAACAAACACACAGAGTTAGAATAGAGACTTTATAAAATTTTGTAAGATTTGTTTCTAGGTACTCAAAAAGAAATGTGAGAATCACGGCTGGGCGCAGTGGCTCATGCCTGTAATCCCAGCACTTTGGGTGGCCGAGGTGAGCAGATCACTTGAGGTCAGGAGTTTGTGACCAGCCTGGCTAACATGGTGAAATTCCATCTCTACTAAAAATATAAAAATTAGTCATGCGTGCTGGTGTGGCTATAACCCCAGCTACTCAGGAGGCTGAGATGGGAGGATCATCTGCGCCTGGGACTCGGAGGCTGCAGGGAGCTGAGATCGCGCCACTGCCCTGTCCAGTCTGGGTATCAGAGTGAGACTCCATCTCAAAAAAAAAAAAAAAAAAAAGAGAGAATCACATGTAATTTTTAAGACTAAATGTACTTAAGAGTTTGCTGTTGATTTGGGAAAGAACAGTCAGGGAAAAGAAGGACATAGGGAAGCATTTCTCAAGGAGAAGTGCATCGCACAGAGCCTGGCTCAGTTGATATTCAGTCACTGTGTGCCAAAGCAGAACACAGAGGATTTTTATCCATCCTATCTCCATTCCCTATCGGCATAAAGGTCTCCGAGAATAAAGAATTTCACTGATGACAGTGTCAGAATTGGCAAGTATGAGGGTTTACGGTAGCTGTAAAGCTCAAACTGCTAAACAAATACTAAATTTTGTACTATAATTGAATAGGACAATCTTTACTATAGAACTCTGCTTCTAGAGTACCCAAAAGTCCCCTGTAATAAAATATTTACTGCTCTTTACAATGATATTTTCCCACAATTCAGTGACATTCTGGTTTAAGCATTTCTTGAATCAACATAGTAAATTCTCTGATGTAACTTTGAGCAATTTTGAATATGCTGTAACTTTTCAATATTCTATCTAGTGTATTCCCTCATCTACTGACACTGCAATTTTATCCAAAAGAAATTCATCAAGTTGGTCAGGCATGACTTAGTCAAAGGCATGCTGCTTACTTCTCCTGATGCCAATATGATAGCTATCTGGCTTTTTGCACTTGTTTACCCACTTCACAAATTCATAAAGATATGAAAGTTCAAAAGAAAAAAATAACTAACATCTTTCTTTCCTCCAAAGAGATAAAACTATATTGCAGAGACACATATGGAAAAGGATACTCACCATAAGTGCAAACCATTTTACTAGCTTCTCTGAAGAGAAGAATTCCATTAGGAGATGATACATCAAAATTCAAACGCTGGGATCTGAGAAATATAGAAAAAAATTGACTATATGTGCAGATAAAGAAACCAAACAGATTTAAAATGTCTAGCATTTTCATTTATAAGAAGTAGCAGCAGCACAATTGTCTCTTAAAGGTCCACTCCATTTTATAAGCAACTGTTAATAAAATATGTATGCCAATTTCTTCACTATAAAGATACTACGACAATTAAGAAGAATTATTTTCGGCTGGGTGCAGTGGCTCACGCCTGTAATCCCAGCACTTTGGGAGGCCAAAGTGGGCGGATCACAAGGCCAGGAGATTGAGACCATCCTGGCTAACACGGTGAAACCCTGTCTCTACTAAAAATACAAAAAATCAGCTGGGCATGGTGGCACGCACCTATAGTTCCAGCTACTCAGGAGGCTGAGGCAGAGAACTGCTTGAACCCGGGAGGCGG
>NW_016107515.1:1938150-1983627 GCF_001604975.1 Cebus imitator
TGTTGACCAGGATGATCTCGATCTCCTGACCTCGTGATCCACCCGCCTCGGCCTCCCAATGTGCTGGGATTACAGGCTTGAGCCACCGCGCCCGGCCAATATTTGCTTTTTAAACATTGCTTTGGCTTTTAAGAAATAGTGGCATTTTAAAAAAAAAGGTTAGCAAAACAAAAACTACTAAAAAGCAAGACATTGCTAAATACCCGCTTACCAAGAATAAGACACATTTTTGCTTTTCCATGCTTTTTCAAAATGCGTTAGTATTAAGTAAAATGATTATGTATTAGAAATATTATTATGAACATCTGATTGTTGGTATACAAGTTCTGATTAAAGAAATGCATATACATAATTTGCATTAAATTCTAGAGAAATATAGACAAGATAACATTTTCTGAAATAATTTCACAAGTTAATTCTTAAGACAATTGTGCTAGATAAGAATCATCCGGGCCGGGTGTGGTGGCTTACACTTGTAATCGCAGCACTTTGGGAGGGCGAGGTGGGTGGATCATGAGGTCAGGAGTTCAAGACCAGCCTGGCCAACATGGAGAAACCCTGTCTCTACTAAAAATACAAAAAGATTAGCTGGGTGTGGTGGCAGACGTCTGTAATCCCAGCTATTTGGGAGGCTGAGGCAGAAGAATCACTTGAACCCGGTAGCGGGAGGTTGCAGTGAGCCGAGATCCCACCACTGCACTCCAGCCTGGGCAACAGAGCGAGACTCCCAAACAAACAAACAAACAAACAATCATCTCGGGAAGGGCCATGAGGGCCGAATAGGAATAGCTCCGGTCTACAGCTCCCAGGAAGACCAATGCAGAAGGCGGGTGATTTCTGAATTTCTAACTGAGGTACCCGGTTCATCTCATTGGGACTGGTTAGGCAGTGGGTTGAACCCATGGAGGATGAGCGGAAGCAGGGTGGGGTAGAGTGGGGTATCGCTTCACCCAGGAAGCGCAAGGAGCCAGGGACCTCTCTCCCCGAGCCAAGGGAAACCATGAGGGAATGTGCTACCCAGCCGGATTAGTATGCTTTCCCAAGGTTTTTGCAATCTGCAGATCAGGAGATTCCCTTGTGTGCCTACACCACCAGGACCCTGGGTTTCAAGCACAAAACTGGGCAGCTGTTTGGGCAGACACTGAGCTAGCTGCAGGAAATTGTTCATACTCCAGTGGTGCCTGGAACCCAACCCCAGTGAGACAGAACCGTTCACTCCCCTGGAAAGGGGGCTGAAGCCAGGGAGCCAAGGGGTCTCGCTTAGTGGGTCCCACTCCCACAGAGTCCAGCAAGCTAAGAACCACTGGCTTGAAGCCTCGTTGCTAGCACATCAGTCTGAAGTTGACCTGGGACAACCGAGCTTGGTGGCGAGCAGGGCGTCTGCCATTACTGAGCCTTTAGTATGTGGTTTTCCCTTGACAGAGCTAAGGAGGTTGGGAGGTCTGGGCTGGGTGTGGCAAAGTAGCTGTGGTCAGACTGCTTCTCTAGGTTCCTCCTCACTGGGCAGGGCATCTCTGAAGGAAAGGTAACAGCCCCAGTCAGGGGCCTACAGACAAAACCCCCATTTCTCTGAGACAGAGAACATGAAGGAAGGGGCGGCTAGTACCATTCTTTCTGAAACTGTTCCAAATAATAGAAAAAGAAGGACTCTTTCCTAACTCATTATATGAGGCCAGCATCATCCTGATCCCAAAACATGTCAGAGACACACACAAAAAAGAAAATTTCAGGCCAGTATCCTTGATGAACATTGATGTGAAATCCTCAATAAAATACTGGCAAACCAAATCCAGCAGCACATCAAAAAGCTTATCCATCATGATGAAGTCAGCTTCATCCCTGGGATGCAAGGCTGGTTCAACATATGCAAATCAATAAACATAAGCCACATAAACAGAACCAATGACAAAAAACCACATGATTATCTCAATAGATGCAGAAGAGGCCTTCAATAAAATTCAACATCCTTTCATGCTAAAAGCTCTAAAAAAAATAGGTATTGATGGAACATATCTCAAAATAATAAGAGCTATTTACCCATAGCCAATATTATACTGAATGTGCAAAAGTTGGAAGCATTCCCTTTGAAAACCTGCACAAGACAAGGATGCCCTCACCATTCCTGTTCAACATAGTATTAGAAGTTCTTGCCAATACTAGAGAAAGAAATAAAGAGCGTAGGAATAGAGAAAGTCAAATTGTCTCTGTCTGCAGAAGATATGATTGTATATTTAGAAAACCCCATCATCTCAGTCCAAAAACTCCTTAAGCTGATAAGCAATTTCAGCAAAGTCTCAGAGCACAAAATCAATGTGCAAAACCCACAAGCATTCCTATGCAACAATAGACAAGCAGAGAGCAAACTCATGAGTGAATTTCCCATTCACAATTGCCATAAAGCGAGTAAAATACCTAGGAATACAACTTATAAGGAATGTGAAGGACCTCTTCGGGGACAGCTATGAACCACTGTTCAGGGAAATACGACAGAATATAAACAAATGGAAAAACATTCCATGCTCATGGATAGGAAGAAATCAATATTGTGAATATGGCCATACTGCTCAAAGTAATTTATACATTCAATGCTATTCCCATCAAGCTACCAGTGACTTTCTTCACAGAACTAGAAAAAGCTACTTTAAATTTCATATGGAAACGAAAAAGAGCCCATATAGCCAAGACAATCCTAAACAAAAAGAACAAGCTGGAGGCATCATGCTACTTGACTTTAAACTATACTACAAGGCTACAGTAACCAAAACAGCATGGTACTGGCACCAAAACAGATATATAGACCAATGGAACAGAAGAGGCCTCAGAAATAACACCACACATCTACAACCATCTGATCTTTAACTACCTGATGATAACAAGCAATGGGGAAAAGATCTCCTATTTAGTAAGTGGTACTGGGAAAACTGGCTAGCCATATGCAGAAAACTGAAACTGGACCCCTTCCTTACACCATATAAAAAAATTAACTCAAGATAGATTAAAGACTTAAATGTAAAACCCAAAACAATAAAAACTCCAGAAGAAAACCTAGGCAATACCATTCAGGATATAGGCATGGGCAAAGATTTCATGATAAAAACACCAAAAGCAATTTCTACAAAAGCCAAAATTGACAAATGGGATCTAATCAAACTAAAGAGCTTCTGCACAGCCAAAGAAACTATCAGCAGAGTGAACAGGCAACCTAGAGAATCAAAGAAATTTTTGTATGCTACCAATCTGACAAAGTTCTAATATCTGGAGTCTATGAAGAACTTAAACAAATGTACAAGAAAAAAACAAATAACCCCATCAAAAAGTGGGCATAGGATATGAACAGACACTTCGCAAAAGAAGACATTTATGCGGCCAACGAATATATGAAATAAAAGCTCATCATCAGTGGTCATTAGAGAAATGCAAAACTAAACAAATGAGATGTCATTTCATGCCAGTTAGAATGGTGATTATTAAAAAGTCAGGAAACAACAGATGTTGGAGAGGGTGTGGAGAAATAAGAACACTTTTAGACTATTGGTGGGAGTATAAATTAGTTCAACCATTGTGGAAGACAGTGTGGTGATTTCTCAAGGATCTATATCAGAAACACCATTTGACCCAGCAATCCCATTACTGGGTATATACCCAAAGAATTATAAAGACACATTCACATGTATGTTTATTGCAGCACTATTTACAATGGAGAAGACTTGGAACCAACCCAAATGCCCACCAATGACAGACTGGATAAAGAAAATGTGGCACATATACACACCATGGAATATTATGCAGCCATAAAAAAGAATGAGTTCATGTCCTTTGCAGGGACATGGATAAAGCTGGAAATAATCATTCTCAGTAAACTAACACAGGAACAGAAAACCATACACTGCATGTTTTCACTCATAAGTGGGAGTTGAACCATGAGAACACATGGACACAGGGAGGGGAACATCACACACTGGGGGCTGTCACGGGGTTGGGGGCAGGGGGAGGAAGAGCATTAGGACAAATAACTAACACATGTGGGGCTTAAAACCTAGATGACGGGTTGATGGGTGCAGCAAACCACCATGGCACTTCTATACCTATGTGACAAACCTGCACATTCTGCACATGTATCCCAGAACTTAAAGTAAAATTAAAAAAAAAAAATCATTTGCCTATGGCTGACATAAAATACTTTATAAATATACAATGTAATGGTTTTCTTCCTTTAATATTAAATGTTATATCAGTAACATATAATATCAATTTTCTGGCTGAAAAAATTAAATGTAATTTTAAAAGAAACTAAATTTCTAATATAAAAGACACAGTCACCCTTCCTTTAATATTTAAGGCACCTATGAAAGTGGCTTTTAAAAATGAACAGCGTTAAAAAAAATGATGCTCACATTTTTTTATTTGCAAGGTATTTTTCCACCTCTTATTTTAGGGTAAACATTTTAAATGATTGCTGTGAAAAACTCGGCACCAGAGACAAAATTAGAACTGCAACATATATCCTTTCCCTGTCTGGATACCTCCCTATGAAACACACAGTCTACAAAGGGGAACTGATGAAACAGGATGGCTAAGTGACAGGTAATTTGGTGCTAAGCCATATCCACAATGACATATTTAAAACCCAATTAGCTCATTGCCAGATTTTCTCTTTTCGCTACATCTTCGTTAACATTTATATGCAGAATATTTGAATTTCTGCCAGTCTATGCAAATTACGAGGTCAACTGGGCAAATTCAGAGAAGTATTATAGTTGCTCTTTCAATGAAAATTGTGAGTGTATAAATCAACCAAATACATGCATCTTGGCACAGAGGAAGAAGCATAGCTTAGAAGTGAAAGCAGGAATAATTCCCAGAGCTTCTGAGGCAAACTATGTTCCCATGAATTGCTGTGAGAATCATCTTCCTTATCCATCAAATAAAGCATCTCAACTCAGAGGCCTCTAAACTTCTTTCCTGCTTTAAAATTATATAGAATTGCATTTAAGCAGTGAAATGGTTAAAATAGCTGTCCTCCTCCATTTTGTGCCTTTGAATATTTTAAATAACGGCGGCTGTGGTCTTCCAATTTCTTTTCCATTTCCCATAGTCCCCATAGACCACCAAGTATACTATACTTCTTTCTCTCAAAAGGCCTCAATCTTATGTCTCTAATTCTGTTTTCACCAATCATCTTAAGTCTTGGTTCCCGGATCTTGCTAACTACCTTGAAAATAAATACACAAATCAAGAAGAAAAGTCTGACTGTTGGAGATTTCTGCTAATAGGAGATTGTTTTTTTCACTGCCTGTCACACTACTTACCTGTTTTGCATCAGTTCTGCCATAAGTTTCAAGATGGGAGTCGTACATGCTGGCTCTCCATACCACCGTTCAATGGCGTTCTGAAGAATGGGAAGATATGTTGGGTATCTTTTATAAAGCCTGTTAAAGAATTTAAGGGTCTAAAGAAATACTGTTCCTAAAATTAGTGCCGCTAAAAAAAAAAATAAAAAAGGAATCCATGTTTTCTATGTTTACACTAATTTGTTCTACATTTATACTATACAATGGCATTTTTTAAATTGCTCTCCCTAAACTGCACAGATATACATACATTCTTGGGGCTGCCAACGATATGCTCTTATTTGTAACATATCCTACATGTTATATTGCTTTGTTCTTAGAATACTGTATAAATAAAATACGTACTTTTAAAGTATCATGTAAGCAGCACATTTAAAGAATCATGCCTAATGTTGTAGGAAAGGAAAATAAATTTAGTTAATGAGGATAAAAAGATATTTGAGTTATTATTATCAGTTTCTTGGGTACTATACTACTAAAAAATATTTTTATTGTGAAATTAAAAAATACGCAAAAGTAGAAGGAACTAGTCATAATAAACCTTATATATGTATCTCTCAGTTTCAAAATTACATTCTTCTTTTTTAAAAAAAGTTGTTGAATTGCTCTTTTTGGTCTCAGTGTAGCTCCAAGGAACATCTGGGATGTTGGCTTGAAGAAAACATTTGGGTAATTATTAATCTACTAAACATCAGTGTCACTAAAGATAGTCCCATGTACACACAAGGAGAAATTTGCTAACATCCTTATTAATACGAAGGAGTATATGCCTCTGATAAGTCTATGCTGAAGACCATCAGAACCTGGAAAACAGACTCAGCTCCACTGGCCCTTTAATCAACACTGGCCATCTCTTTGCCAAGTAGGCACATGAATATAGGACTGAGGTCCCAAACTGTAGCAGAAAAACTCTATGTCACTGCCTTCATTTCTCTTTTCTTTTCCCAATCCTCAAGTCTCTTTCTGATGTTTTCCAGCATACTTGTCTTTTGTTTTTGATCAAAATGCTAAACTGAATCACTTAATGGTGTTTCATTTCGGTGTGGTCTGGGTAGAAATCTTCACAGTCAGATCATCATAATTTTCTTCCCTGTTCTTAGAATAAATTTCAAACTCCTTAGCATGGCATTCAAGGTCCTTTAAGATTTGGTTCTTGCCTACCTCCGGCTTTATCTGTTAGCATTTCTGCTCTATGATTTAGCTTTTCATAACTCCTTGAAAACCCACTAATGCCAGTTGTCTCCATTCCCTTATAAACCACTTCTTCTGTCTAACATATCCCTGTTTTTCAATACCAAGCTCAAGTTTTACCTTCCCTGGGATGTCTTCTCTATTTTATCCAAAGGCATTAGTCTCTTCCTCATCTATGTTCCATGAGCACTCGTGACTGTATCTCTCTTATAACACAGTATGTTAGGGTTGGTGGCTTGTGTTATTTGTCTGCCCCATTAGACAGTGGGTTTCTAAAGAAGAGAGAACTTACTACTTTCCTGCTAATTTCTATTTGAATGTCAGATTTCAATATAGGTGTCAACTATCCCAGGAAGCCTCCTCTGACATCACATGCTCTTGCTCCTACCTCTCCCTAACGGTTTAGAAGTGTCTTCTGCGCATGGTGGTGGAACTCTGTGCTAGCACAATCACAGTACTTGTATATCTCTCCTATTACAACCTTTTTGAGGGCATATACTAAGTTCTTGTTGAATGCATGGCCTGGCATAAAACAGATTTCAATAAATATTCGTTGCTATAAACTTGCAACCTAAACATGAAGTGTAGCTTATGTGATTAGGACTATTTCATTGTGTATTTCACTTTGAAGCTGTAGAAAACAGTTCACATGATGTTCAATGAAAATAAGCCACCTGTAACTTTAAGAGTGGTATGCGGCCGGGCGCGGTGGCTCACGCCTGTAATTCCAGCACTTTGGGAGGCCGAGGCGGGTGGATCATGAGGTCAAGAGATCGAGACCATCCTGGTCAACATGGTGAAACCCCGTCTCTACTAAAACTACAAAAAATTAGCTGGGCATGGTGGCGCATGCCCGTAATCCCAGCTACTCAGGAGGCTGAGGCAGGAGAATTGCTTGAACCCAGGAGGCGGAGGTTGCGGTGAGCCGAGATCGCTCCATTGCACTCCAGCCTGGGTAACAAGAGCGAAACTCCATCTCAAAAAAAAAAAAAAAAAAAAAGAGTGGTATGCTTCCAAAAAGTGCAAAAAGCAGTACTTTCTCCTATTAGACATGCATACCATGTTAAGCCTGCATTTGTATATGCTGAAACTGTTTTCTTATCAATTATTTTCTCAAGCCCTATACTGTAACAAGCAGTGTTTGACACTCTCCAGAGACACCAATAAAAAAAAAATAAATGAATAAAAAGAAGAAGAAATCCCTACCCTCATGGAATTTATATTCTAATAAGACAGAAAGTAAACACAATAAATATACATTAGAAAGTACTACAAAGAAAGCCTGGCCTGGTGGCTCACACCTATAATCCCAGCGCTTTGGGAGGCTGAGGCAGGAGGATCACTCAAGGCCACGGGTTTAAGACCAGCCTGGGCAACATGGTGAAATCCCATCTCTACTAAAAATACAAAAATTAGCCAGGCATGGTGGCACTTGCCTATAATCCCACCTACTGGGGAGGCTGAGGAACGAGAATTGCTTGAACCCTGCAGGCGGAGGTTGCAGTGAGCCATGATTGCACCATTGCACTTCAGCCTAGGTGACAGAGTGACACTAGTCTCAAAAAAGTAGTACTAAAAAGGAAAATAAGGCAGGGAAGGGGGATAAGAAGTGAGTGTATATGTGACACTAAGGTTTCAGTTAGATGAAAATAACAGAAATAAAGTCAGTCCACTTGATTAACTTTATATTGACTTGTCAGACAACTGACTGTTTTGTTTCTATGGATTAGAAAAACTGTTACTTTTGGTAGATGTAGATACCATATGCTATGTACTATGCTAAGGGCTGAGAATCCAGAGTTAAGGAAGATATAACTTTTTTTTTTTGAAACAGAGTCTTGCTCTGTCACCAGGTGGGAATGCAGTGGCATGATCTCGGCTCACTGCAACCTCCGCCTCCCAGGTTCAAGCGATTCTCCTGCCTCAGCCTCCCGACTAGCTGGGACTATACATGTGTGTCACCATGCCCAGGTAATTTTTGTATTTTTAGTACAGATGGAGTTTCACCACGTTGGCAAGGATGGTCTCAATCTCGTGACTTTGAATTCGCCCACCTCAGCCTCCCAAAGTGCTGGGATTACAGGTGTGAGCCACTGTGCTCAGCCAGGAAGATATGGCTTTTAATCTTGGGGAACACATGCTCAAATCAGGGTAGCAGACATAGAATAGGGAGGCTTTGAGTACAGAAATTCTGAAACAGTGCCACTGGAACACAGGTGAGAAAATATTCCAGTAAGGGACCTACTGAGTACAAATTCAGAGATCATTAGTGGGAATGCATTTGGAAGGCTCATGAGAATATGGATTCAACCCAAATCTCAGAACCTAAGAATACCAGAGGCACACACAGATCTCTGCAAGGCATTCTATAATGGCATTAGAACCATGACATTTTTCAGAGCACACAGCATTCACTATGGGATAAGGCCAGGAGATAGAAGGGGATGCTCCTTTTTCTGTGTTGAATCAGAGTGGTGCCAATTCTAATATGCTTCTGACAGAGGTGACTGCCACAGAGAAAATGAGTGATCATTGAAAAGCAGAGTAGAGGTCTACTCAACAGAGAGGTTAAAAGGGCTGCAGAGTTAGAGTGCCAGGCTCAATTACAGGGTGAAACCAGAACCCACTCTAGGAGTTTAATTTTCCAGTGGCCTTGTGTGGACTATGTATATACAAGCAGGAAGAAGAGAACAGGAGCCCTTAGGTAGAAGACGCCCAGATCTAACAGCTTTCATTGAGACTTTCTCAATGAATTTCTAAGGTCCATAACAGATAAATTAAAAATCAAAGGCATTAATGATATGACATTGCCTTATTGGACAGAAAAAATGAAAATGTGAAAAATATCAGGTTTGCTTCTTTACAACATCCATTCATCCGTCCATCCACGCATCCATCCATCCATCCATCCATCCATCCATCCATCCACGCATCCATCCATGCATGCATGCATCCATCCAACCATCCATCCATCCACCCATCCATCCATCCATGCATGCATCCATCCATGCATCCATGCATCCATGCATCCATCCATCCATCCATCCATTCATCCATCCATCCATCAGTTGTTAGTACCAGAAGGCAAGAAAGTTTTCATTAAAAGTGTTAGGAGACAAGGCTTTGGGGATGTGGCTCCAGAATAGAAACAGCCTGCCAGTTCAGAGTTTAAAGGTAATCCATGTATATGTAAACATCTGAACCTTTGTTCACAAAGGGACTGCTGCTGGAAGCCTTTCCTCTCTTGTGTCTGGCAAATGCTTTTCCATCTTGCAAGGCTTAGCTCAACTTTTACTTATTCTGAGAGCCCTTCTCTATCTTGCAAAAAGCACTGCTCTTTTTCTCATACATGCTCATATAGCCCTTTGCATGCATCTTTGTTATAACACACTGACATTTTATTGTTTATTAGTCATGCGTAAATCAACTAGATAGTGGGCTTCTAACGAGTGATCATTTTGTGTTCGCCATGGCAGCACATATACTAAAATTGGAACAATACAGAGAAGATTAGCATGGCTCCTGTGCAAGGATGACATGCAAATTTGTGGTGTTCCATATTTTTTAACAGACAAACAGAAAGCCAAATCATGAGCAAACTCCCATTCACAATTGCTACAAAGAGAATAAGATACCTAGGAATACAACTAACAAAGGACACAAAGGACCTCTTCAAGGAGAACTACAAACCACTGCTCAAGGAAAGAAGAGAGGCCACAAACAGATGGAAAAACATTCCATGCTCATGGTTAGGAAGAATCAATATCATGAAAATGGCCATACTGTCCAAAGTTATTTACAGATTCAATGTTATCCCTATCAAACTATCATTGACCTTCTTCACAGAACTGGAAAGAACCACCTTAAACTTCATATGGAGCCAAAATAGAGCCCACATAGCCAAGACAATCCTGAGCAAAAAGAATAAAGCTGGAGGCATTAAGCTACCTGACTTCAAACTATACTACAAGGCTACAGTAATCAAAACAGCATGGTACTGGTACAAAAACAGAATGGAAAAGAACAGAGGCCTTGGAATTATCGCCACACATCTACAACCATCTGATCTTTGACAAACTGGACAAAAACAAGCAATGGGAAAAGGATTCCCTGTTTAATAAATGGTGTTGGGAAAACTGGCTAGCCATGTGCAGAAAGCTGAGACTGAACCCCTTCCTTAAACCTTATACAAAAATTAACTCAAGATGGATTAAAGATTTAAACATAAGACCTAACAGCATAAAAACCCTAGAAGATAACTTAGGCAATACCAATCAGGGCATAGGCATAGGCAAGGACTTTATGACTAAAACACCAAAAGCAATGGCAACAAAAGCCAAAATTGACAAATGGGATCTAATTAAACTTAAGCTCTTCTGCACAGCAAAAGAAACAATCATTAGAATGAACTGGGAACCAACAGAATGGGAAAAAAGTTTTGCAAGCTACCCATCTGACAAAGGGCTAATATCCAGAATCTACAAAGAACTAAAACAGATTTACAAGAAAAAAACAACCCCATCAAAAGTGGGTGAAAGATATGAACAGACACTTCAAAAGAAGACATTTATGTGGCCAACAAACATGAAAAAATGCTCATAATCACTAGTCATTAGAGAAACACAAATCAAAACCACATTGAGATATCATCTTACACCAGTTAGAATGGCGATCATTAAAAAATCTGGAGACAAAAGATGCAGGAGAGGATTTGGGGAAATAGGAACACTTTTACACTGTTGGTGGGAGTTCAACCACTGTGGAATACAGTGTCGCAATTCCTCAAATATCTAGAAATAGAAATACCATTTGTCCCAGCAATCCCATTACTGCATATATACCCAAAGGATTATAAATTGATCTATTATAAAGACACATGCACACGTATGTTCACTATGGCACTGTTTACAATAGCAAAGACTTGGAAAAAAACCCAAATGCCCATCAATGATAGACTGGATAAAGAAAATGTGGCACAAATACACCATGGAATACTATGCAGCAATAAAAAAGGATGAGTTCATGTCCTTTGCAGGGACATGGATGACTCTGAAAACCATCATTCTCAGCAAACTGACACAAGAACAGAAAACCAAACACTGCATGTTCTCACTCATAAGTGGGTGTTGAACAATGAGAACATGAGAACACATGCTACAGGGAGGGGAACATCACACACTGGGGTCTGTTGGGGGTTGGGGGACTAGAAGAGGGATAGCAGGGGGTGGGGGGATTGGGGAGGGATAACATTAGGAGAAGTACCTAATGTGGGTGACGGGGGGATGGAGGCAACAGACCACCATGGCATGTGCATACCTATGTAACAATCCTGTAAGATCTGCACATGTATCCCAGATCTTAAAGTAAAATTAAAATAAAGAGAGACATCATTTTATTCATTCTTGCATTTCTTTTGCCTGGCACAGAAATGAAATGAAAAAAACAATGCTTGCTGAACAGTGAATTTTCAGCTGTACTTTCCTCTCTATTTCAGTTTGCCCAAAATGATATTGCCAATTACTTTCTTCTTGAAAACAATTCTGATTTTGTTAAGTCAATCAAAACCACTAGTTGCTTTATAATTTAGACCCTTATACCTATGGAATAAGGGTCTACATTCCTGAGACTGATATTCAAGAGTCCCGAACAACCTACATTTCCAACCACGAAATGAGTGGTATCTCTAACAAAATATCTTCACTACTGACTCCCTAAACCTGATGCCTAGGTCAACTGAAAACCGGTGCTCCTTCCTTTTTCCATATGGTCCAATCCTATTTATTTGGTGAGACCCAGGGAAACACCTTCACCTTTCCAGAGACCTTCCTGATTCCCCAGCTAAATGCATTCACTGCCCTGTTTATATGTTTGTTATGGCTCGCAGCACTTTCTATACATTATTATAGCAATTTATGTAAATATCAAACTTTGTTGGGGGTAGGATCTGTATTCCTCATGAACCTAGCCCGGTCCTTAGCCCACTTTGCTGAGTAAGTGAGCAAATGGGATTTCATTGTCTCATTACGTATCAGGGAAAGGAACTAACAACGACTGTATTTACTTGATGACAGCCACTGTACTGGGGCCCTTTACAGAATAACAGAATCATGACACTTCTCACAACACACCTGTGAGTTAGGTATTATTAGTCTTGCTTTATGGCAGGCAAAATTGTGATTCTGAGATGTTTGGTCACTTACCCAAGACCCACTGTTTAAGTGGTGAATCCAGGACTGGAGTCTAAGACTGTGCTATTCCAAAGTTTGTGCTCCTCTACATATCTTGTTATCTTGCCTTGCTGTTGTATAATATGTTTATACACATTAATAAACAGCACTGACTTCCTGTCAGTGAACTCAACCATCAGATTTTAACAAAAGACTGTGTATGAGAAAATAATGTCATACAAATTCCTGAATTATTTTCCCAACTTCCTTCTGGATTTTTGGTACTTCAGTTTAAGTACGATCTAGGAAAAGTTTAAACAAGGTGATTAGATGCACTGCAAGATAAGGTGTTTTCTTAATGTTGCGTTCCCATCACAGGGACAAAGAAGTCAGTCAGTGATCCTCCTTCAATTCTCCAGCCCTGGAAACCATTTATCAAGATGGTTGCTGTGTAGTTTCAGGCAATTTAGTTTTGGAAGGACAGAGTGAAAAGCAATGTAGTTTGTGTAGCAGTTAATGCAGTCAGTGTTTATAGAAATGTTTTTGAATTAAATAGCTAACCACTAAAATAGCATTTTATCAAATAATCGCCATAAATAAAATGCATTTTGACTTTAAGATGACATGTGCTCTTACAGGATGTTTCTTCTGCATGCTAAGGATTGTATAACAAATTAAAGAACACACATTTATGTGGATAAAAGGCAAATAAACTTTCCCCAGCAGTAATGTGGAAATCATCACTGACGGTTTGACATATCAATATTTCAGGAAGAATAAATGACTTTCATATCCATGGCATTTAAAAAATCATACTTATTCATTTTTGCATTACTTGAATACTTTGGAAAGAATCCGTACTTTATCACCTGAAACTGCTTAAAGTATTTCAAAATATTTTAATAAAGCTTTTTGAATTATCAAATAATATAACTTTTAAACAAATTTTACTATTATTATAAATATTTGCTCTTCATCCCTTGCCCAAAGGAAAACTATAAATCTTGTCTCAACTGAATGAACACCATTTATCATATTCATTTTGTTGTCAATACAATTATGAAAAGCCCTTGGCCTTTTCCCAAGGAAGCTGATTTGCTACTGAAACTCAATTATTATAAGCAACGCCAGTACCAAACCACCCCATTTGGCAATCTAACACAGCTTCCGGCATAACTGACACTTCTCTCCGCCCCGACCCTGATAACTTCAACATCTATGGTCAAATGGAGGAGACAAAGGTTTCCAGTTCAAAACAAAACATTAAGTCTCAAGATTTTCCGTTTGCTATTTTCTGCCATCTGCTGGACAAAAGTTTCATTTCAGAAAGGATCCCTCCCACCCTCAAAGGGGCTAAATAAGAAAATGGAAAACAATTAAAAATGTAAATTATAGTATCTTCTCTAAATATTGGGCAGTATTAATTACGGCAGGTAGTTCTTTTTTGACAGTGAGGGGAAGGTTTCTGACCTTGACTCTTGGTTGAAACTGTTGAAGAGAAAAGCATGAAATGTTAATCACTAGATAGCCTAGAGTTGTGAGCTGGTTTCAAGATCACCATCGATATTACAGTGCCCAAAGTAGACTTTTATTATTTTTCAAATAATGAAAATTTTGATTTTGAGAGTTGCTATTTATGTTTAGAGAAAGAAAAGAGTCAAGCTGGGTGCAGTGGAGCTCACCTGCAGTCCCACAGCCCCAGCTAGTCGAGAGGCTGAGGTGGGAGGATCGCTTGAGCCCAGGAGTTTGAGTCTAGCCTGAGCAACATACGAGTCCTTATCTCTTAAAAATTTTACAAAAGGCAGAAATAAATGGGTCCTATATAATTCCAGTTTAACTGTCATCATTAAGAGAATTTTAAGACTTTCCATGTTGAAATTTATAATCTCTATACATATTATATATTGATGTGAAGCATGTACATGATTACTCAATTACATAAAAAGCTGTAACCCTTCTCTGGGTAAATAAATGTTTAAAAATTTTTATAATATGTAGAGTTCTCCCTAAAACATGCCTACATCCCCTGTTAGTTATATTTTTGGCCACGACTGTGGCACAGTAGTTGAAAGTTGCTTTCAAGAAGTTTCTATTGCAATTTAATTTACAGGAAAGTTTGCTAAGAAAGGTTTAAACAAAGCAACTGAGAAACAGTTTAGATTAAAAAGTAAATTAGCTTTGAGATTATATAATTTTTTCATATGCTCTGATGGTTTCATGTATAAAAGACATAAAATCATAATAACGCATATATGACTTGTATACAATACCACTTCCTGTTGGGATCAAAGGTAAGTCATACAATACTATTAGAACAATATTAATGGCCACTTACAACTACCAAAAATGTGTCAGACATTATACAGAGTACACTTTACCTATTTTAATCGGTACAATAAGCCATGATACTGAATTATATCTGTTTTCAAATGAGAAAACCAAGACTCACACAGGTGAAGTGACTTGCCAAGGTTCACAACACAGTAAATGAAGAGCTGGGATTTTAAGCCTCGTCTGTCTATCACCAAAGTCCATGCTCTTTTGACTCTTACATGATAAGGCATTTCTGTGGGGGATGTTTTTTTTTTTTTTCTGTCTGTACTAACCCTTGGCAAAGGTAAATTCAAATTTTACACCAAATGACAAATCTTGACTATTTCCCCCTTTTTATGTCCATTAACTATTTTCATGATAATGAAAAACTGTGGCATGATGAGTTAGGCCTGGAAGAGATAAAATGATCTTCCCAGCTTTGCTAATTGAGATGGAGATGCAAATCTCCCCTCAAAAATGCCAAATGGTAGGATTCATTGATCCCTAAAGATGTTAGCCACATCATCCCTTCAACTCCAACATAAACAATCATTTGGGGGAAGTCATTTTTAAGTATCAATATTTAACTGCACGGAAAAAGTGACCTCTCTGAGCTGGGTCTCCAAATACTGTGCTCAGTTATCTGTACTGCTGCCACTGTGCTGTAATTTTTAGCTGATTACACATTAGTTCATTTAGCTTTGTTTCCTCTTCCCTACTGTGCCATACTATTAAACGAAAGCGAGGGGCCTGGCATCCCTCTGTGCACAGAGCTGGTATTGTCACAGTGTAATAAGGATACATCCAGTCAAACAGCATGGTGTAGCTGGTCTTTGTGTTCAGTGCAAAGGCAATCCCTCGAAGATCTCTTGCCAGCCCGATCAACATACGCTGTCAGTGGGAAAGAGACACAGTAATTGATTTTCACGTTAGCGCAGAGCAGATGGAGTAATAATCAGGCAATAATGACCACATATCTGATTTTGATTCATTAGCTAAAATGTCTCGTTCAGACCTCTTTCTACAGAAAATCACAGGCTCTCTAAACAAACAGACCATCAAATCTGCTGATCAACTCCACTTTGCTTCTTACAAATTTAGCTAAGTCATAATTTCAGTAGCATAGCTAAGCATTTAGATTCTTAATATACTTTGTTTCTGAATAAAGCCAAATCAGAAAAAAAAAGAGATAAGGATTGATAATTACACAAAACAGATATGTATAGGGTCTAGATATCATTTAATAACAGTAAATCTTAGACATCGGCTTGTATGCAATCGCCTCTACAACATAATTTAGAGTCTATCCTAGAAAGGCACTGACATTTAAAAATTCCTAATGAATATCTTTAATAACTTTAGGACAAAATAAAACTGGCCAAGTGACCTACTGGTACTTTGATACACGCAGAATGGCAGTCACATTCCCCACGCGAGGAAGATGTAAGAAAACAAGTTCTATATTTGATGTCCCAAGACTTGAATTTGAATCCCAGCTTTAAGACTTCAGGCAAGACAATTTATCAGGCTCACTTTTGTCATCTATAAAAGGGGCTAATAACACATTTCTCACAGAAGCACTGTGACAAATAAATTTAATAAATGTATGTGAAATGCCTAGCAGAGACTGATACACAGTAAATGTTCCGCAAGTATTTAGTTTTAGAGAAAAAAACCAAAAACTTGACTCTTGAATGGAAGAGATCTGACTTATACTCCGGACTCTTAATTAAGCTGTCCTTAGGTTGATGCTTGGGAAGAGAAAAAGAAAACCCATGAACAGATGCTAGAATGTCAGAACAAAGAGCACAAATAAACATAATTACAAAACAAGGGGGTGGGATAATTGAGATATATAACTGTGACTTCTGAAGATACTGTTTCATTGCAAATACTCAGCTAGAAATGGTCTCTGAACTTTTTTTTTCTACCAGATTTTCTCTTTTCTCACACTTTGGTAATAAATGAAAACCACTTTATGAAGGAGTTTAAATTATTATTAAGCAAACAGCGAATCCTGACCCAAATCTTAATGGCTGATTTAATTCAATTTCAAAGTAGTAAATAATAGTTTAACTCTCAGAAGTATCTGGAATTTCTCATCCTCTCCACTCTTTCTGCCTAAGAGGTGACTCAATATAACTGGATGTTATTTATAGGAATATTCAGTTTCCATACTGTCTAACAGTTCAGAGAATGATGGTTACCTGAATTTCTGAATCTGAAAACTCTGAATTTTTGTTTCTGTTCCTTTAAATGACTTACTCCATTTTTTTTTTTTTTTTCTCAAACTCTCACCAGTTCTCGTTTTTCTGTAACCACCTGGCCTCCTTGTAGTTCCCTCATGTAATCTGCAATTAGTTTTTAAGCATTTTGCCTTCTCATGTAGCCTTTTTTTTTTTTTTTAAACCACCTGGAACCTGTTCCTCTCTTTCTCAGCTTTTCACATTCCTGGAAGTCTCCAGCACAAAATACATCTTCAAAGAAGCCTTCTTCAAACCATTCTATTCTGACTCCTTAGCTTTGCAGTCTTTCTATTAAATTAGGTTTTTTGTTCTATTTTTATTAGGTACACTTACCAGGTTTCAGGCTATGCTTCAAATAATTTTAAGTTTCCACTTACACATGAGATTTCTACCATTTAAGTCTAAATTAGTCAACAAGAACCATGAGTTTTACTTTCTTTGTGTCCAATACAAAAGGCTCTTAAAATATTTTAGATTATCCTCATTATACAAAAGGATTAATTTTTATTTTTTCGCAACTTTTTCCTTCCTTAAAAGTTGTCAAATTAATTGAAGTGGTCTATAGAACTCAAATCTATGGGCTTTTTTTTTTTTAGGTGGCAAAATGTGGCTATGAAATTATATCAATGTTTCATTCTAGAAAATGTTACTACAGAGAAAGCATATAATAACTAAACGTATGCTTTAAATGAGTTCAACTGAACAGAAAAATGCAGTGTTAATGTGAGTAAGAAATAGATTTCTTATGCTCAAACAATATCTTTTATCTCAAAGCAGCAGAGAATACTGTAATAATCGACATGGTTACACAAACAACACTAAAGAGAGTGTTTTCTCAATAGCCAAAACATATGCAGCCCTGATATGAAAAAGAAAAGGCTGCTAACTAGGAGCTCAACCAGCCTGCTAAGTAATTTGAGAGTGAGAGGTGAGATCTTATTGAATTTGAGGAAAGGAGGAGCTACTGTTTACCATCTCATTTAAAACAGTGCAAACAGTTTTATTTTAAAAGTTGCCTTTCTCCTACAGTTGGTCAACACAAGATTGATCTGAAGAGTGGGAGGCTCTTGTATGTTTAGTGAGGCTGTTTTGGGGAGTGGGATAGGTCTAGGGATCTAACCCTATGGATTCCTCTCTGGATAGTTAGGGAGAAACTGCTGAGTTCTTCAGACTGCTGCACGGTGAACAGTTGTCTGTGTGCCAAGCGTGAGACGAATAGGCTGGGAAGCAGCTGAAACGAGGCTCCTTCCACCCTGACCCCCAAAACAGGGTTTCTAATGGAAAGTCTGACAGACCCTTTACTGTAGTGGCACTACTGGGGGCAGCTATAATATTATCCTCATAATTCTACTATATAATAACAACAAAGAAAAAGAAGGTGAAGGGTCATTGTGCTTTGTCTTTAGAATTAAGATGGCTGTCTTCATCCTTACAGCATACTCTTAATTCTGAAGACACATCTTAATAACCTCTAAATAGTTCCAACAAAAGAGCCGTGTCAGAGGAATGAGCAGGCCCCAAGGTGTTTCAACTGGAGTGTTTTCATCTGCCTTTATTGCTCTATCCCTCTCCAGAATTAAGGCAATAACCTGTGATAAATTATTCAGGAACTGCTACAGGGATCAAAGCAAAATCATTCTGTTAAAGTGCTGTTTGCAACATTTGGCACTTAGTGTGAAAACTTTTAATGTGCGCATGCTGAAAATCAAGGATTTTAAATAATTTAACATTGTGGAGTTTTTACGAAAGGACTAAAGATAGTAGGTTCCTATTTAACTGCTCTTCTTTCCCTGGGAAGTTTTTATTCATTTTCCTTGAAACTGATGATGTCATGACCAAATCAAAAATGATGCATGAGTCAGGGGAGTACTGGACTATATTTTACCATGGATACAATTATAGGGGGAAAACACATATTCTGTAAGAATGCTCTAAAGCCAAGATTTGTCAGAGTATTTCTTCCTTTTCCCCTTTACTTGGAAGAGAAAAACCCAAGGCAAACTTTCATTGTTTTCTTCAATTTTATTAAGAATGAGTAAGAAAACAAAGCTATAAATTTAGGACTTTTGCTGCATTTCCTCCCCTCACAGCTCTATTTCAATTTGGTAACACAGGTCCTTAATGTTTAAGTGTATCCTGAAATCTGCATTTGAAAATATCTATAAATAGGGAGTTAGAAAATCCTGGTAAGAGTTGCAAATTAAATGAATTTGGCAGTCCTGCGGCATTTTCATAGAGATATTTTAACAGCATCACCTCCTGTGGATTGGAATACTAAATACTTTATTGAAGAACAAAACCAAAATGTTTTTATCTCTAGTACTTGCAAAATGAAGTACCTGAAAGCACTTTTGCACGTATTATTTATTCATCCTGATAGAAAAATAGCCTTAACCTAATAAATTACATTTAAAAGCATTTAGTGCAAAAGTTTTGTTTATGGTAAAGCAACAGATTTAGTTTTTTATCGGTAGCTTAAAGCACCAAGTTTTCTTTATACAAATTAGACAGATGGTGCTTACAGTAGAATTTACTAAAGGTCTGTCACAACAAATGCAGCCAAGCTGCATATTTAATCACTGCAGAATCTTGTCTACCTGCAGCTGCCAACTGCTAATCCAATTTCCCTGATAAATGTGGCAAGAGACACGATCAGCAATAAAGAGCATCTAACTCCATTTTCCTGCAGGGCGTCTTTTGATGAACATTTAGGACGGAAGCACGGAGTGCACTGTGTGGCCTTGGTTCGTGGCAGCTGCATGCATTCTGAGGCACAGTTCTCAGGTTACTCACTTAATTCTGCCACTATCATTACGTTGCTATTGATCTCAGTAGCTGTTGCCTACACAGCATTACTCTAGATGAAGCTGAATCAGGCAGTTATCATGCATCAAACTTGCTCAAAAGCCTGGAGATTTCCCCTTAATTACTTGTGATTTTATTTGCAAATACCGTTAAAGTGTAATCAAGCAGTCACTTTCCAGGGTCGTTAAGAACTTGCTGGTTTAGGGATATATCACTGGAACTCCATTAAAAATGACTCTAGGAAGATGGTTTCTGTCAAACTAGATGGGATTACAACAAAAATGGTCTTGGAATATAATGAAATCTTCAGATGAGAGAGACGTACTTTTTATAAAGATGATGTTTTTCAACTTCACTGCTTCTTTTTGATAAAGGGCAGCAATAGCAACCTAAAAGCTGCAAAGATTTTGTTGGGCACTGAAAATATTTGGAAGACATCTGTAAGATACAGCTAACCTGAGTGGAAACTCTGGTGAAGAATTTCAGGAAGACTATAAACACAAAGAAAATCTGTAAGATCCTTTTTTGGTTTTAAAATTCTATAACTATAGCATGCTGATGAACATTAATTTCAAAAATTCTTTTAAGTTAAGAGGTATGGCAGTTGGCTGATTATTTTTTGATAGAAGAATAACCTAAAGATAATTATCAAAGGCCATATCATTTTTCTATTTGGCTTTTTACTGCTAGTTTTTGTTTTTGATTTTTGTCTTTTTTTTGGTGAAGAGACGCTATGCAAAAGATGGTTAATATTTCCAACATATTTCAAATAACTATGAAATATATGACTCAATTGTCACCAACAAAGGTGTCTACATTCTCTGGTGTGCATTTATTAGTCTGTTAAAAAGAATAATCAGTGTCTATTTAATATTGCCCTAATATATTATAATTTCAGAAGATACTATTTCTATTTAGCAGAGCTTGTGCTTCCCATCCCCCACCTTAAAATATGGGGCTGTTTTGTCACAGACAGCTTGCTACACTTAAGGATTTTACTAATAAAACATAATGTTGTCTTAGATATTATGACTGTTGCCACAGCTGAACTGACTTGTCAAATCAATCCTAATATGGCTCCCACAGGCACATAAAAACCTTATTTAGCTATCAGTTATCCTAATCACTTTGTTCCGTTTAAGAATGCAATACTTCAAGACCAGTTCCTATTTATACATATATGCCTAGCCATTTAATAAAGTCTTGATTTATATAAATTCTTGTTTAAAAAAATATTTAGAGATGTAGTGTTTTAGTATGTGTATGTGTGTGCATTCCTCCATATGGATATATTGAAATACACAGTGCAGGGCAGATGAGAGAACGGGGCTGTTTAAAGTGGTGTACCCACAAGAAAGGTTCAATTAAAGACAGTCACTACCACAGGAGACAAATCTATGTCATCTAATCATGAACTGACTGTCCAAAACTATTTGCTGACCTCAAAGTCCATTTGTATAAGAAATTAGAAAAGTGCTTAAATAAAACTACAACTTAAATACATACAATTGGGAAAGGAGGTCTGAAGAGGCAAACAGCACACACAGATATGCAAAACCCTTTTTGGATCTAGATATCCTAGAAAAAACGAAATTGTCATTCCTCATATTTAGAAACAAACCCACCTTTACGTCTTCTTGTTTAAAGTTGTTGTTGAATATCTGTAACACTGTTTCAAAAGCAACTGTAAGAGGCAGCATGAAATTCTCAAATTCATCCTCATCTTCGCCTATCAGAGAAACAAAAAGGTCACTACGGTTTAAAATGCACAGAATTGTACATTATCCTCAGCAGTGCGTGCTTCATTTAGGCTTAGAAATATTCCCAAGAAGGGGTCAGCCTGCATTCACATCCATGCTACATTTTCTACTTTTGCTCATTGAATATTCTGGTGTTCTGCCTTCTTTTTTGCACCAAATGAAATCGCAAAATTACTTACCAGCCATTTTTTTTCCCTGGTTCTTTATTGGATCTAACAGACTCATGCCCCAGGCATCTCAGTCCTTTAGCTCCTAGGGCCCCTAGAGCTTCTCTAATGCCTCAAGGAAGGCCACTTTCAAAGCCTCAGAGATGCGGTGTTTTTTTCCCCTTCTCTTTGGGTGCCAAGGCCCTAAAGGGCTCATAGACTCAGGTGCCCAGATAGCTCTAAGTTATTATTCTCTTTTATTTATGTTCTTTTTAATTAATTTATTAAATAAATGGCAGGGAAACTTTTATCTGCCAAAAAGGATGGGGTCCCTTATGGGTCATTTGGATTTTAAATACATTCTCCATGGGTACACTTCTTACACTAAGCTTCCTTCCTTTTTTTTTTTAAATAGAGAAGAGAGGAAAGAGACATTTCCTACTAATTTTTTTACTTTAAAGGTAGACCGTAGTTTCCTCAAGGATTCAGTTAAAACAGAATCTTCACTTCACACATGGTTATGCACAACTGATTATATAGAATTCTTTTCAAAAGGGTTTTTTTTTTTTAAATGAGATTGAATTCACTCATTCATCCTAAGTCACAGGGAGCTATGAGCTACACTTTACTAAGAAACAGGCAGAGGAAGGTTAAATGTCTTGCTTAAGGTGGAATGCCTAGTTGGAGACAGAATTACAGGATTCAGACCTCCTAATTTCTATGCTATCAGTAGAGTTTTAAAATAGAGTATTAGAGAGGAAATGAGCTCTCAGAGAAGGGACTCGTGGACCTCAAAGTTTGGTTCTCGACCAGCAGCATCAACATCATTTTTGAACTTGTCAGATATAAATTCCCAGGTTCCATCCCAGATTTGTTGAATCAGAAACTCTGAGGGTGGGTCCCAGCAATTTTGTTTTAATAGGCCCTCCAGATGACTGAGAATGTTTGAGAAGAACTGGCCTATAGTCATTTTTCAGACAAAGAAACGGAGATCCTGTCAGGATCAAGAACCCGTGACTCTTCAGGAGTAGCTGATCTGGCTGACTCTGATTTTCTGTGATTTATCTCTTTCCTTCAATTTCACATTGTTTCAGGAGTAAAACAGAATCAGGGACTTGGATTTGTTACAAAGAGATACCCAAAGGCCAACGAAGCTTTGCTGGTATGCTGTTCTGAACGAAGGTCAGTGTCTCGGGTGAAGAGTAAGGCAGACCAAATTATAATCTCTTCTCTGTCAACTGGCCATGTGGCCAAGTTACTCCTCTTAGATACACCCTTCTCTGTTAACTGGTGATAACATAGACCTATACAGGTGTTATTTTTCAAAGCCCAGGTGAAATGATACCTTTCACAATGTCTAAGCTAAGCTTTCCTAACTCTCAATCAAGTTATCTCTCTTCTCCCTTTGGATTCTCATAGCATTTTGTTGGGCTTTTAACTATTATACCAGTCTGCCTTGAACCGTGGATATTTAAGCATATATCTAAGAATAGCAATAACAATACCACCTACATTATACCATAACTACCATTTGATCTGGGTTACTGTGGGGATTAGATGAGATAAAATTTATAAAGTGTACATGTAAATTATTAGCCCTACTAGCCTAAACTGACAGTATCTGCAGATTAGCTTCTACAGAGTGAAGGCTGTATATCTTTGTGTTTCTCAGTGAAGGAGAATGATATGATGCAGGGCTCTGTAGTAAATAGGCCCAGGCGTCTGACTCCACTGGGTATTATTTAACTTTGGATATTTTACTCATCACTCCGAGTCTCAGTTTCCTCATCTATAAAATAAACATAAAAATACTTATCTTTGAGGGTTACTGTGAAGATTAAATGTTGCAATACATGGAAAATGGAAGCTGCTCAATAAATAGTAGTGGTTGTACTAGTATTATACTATTAGCATGGAACGGAGCCTGGCATTATTCGGGAAATGCCGTGTTTAGATAAAAAGTAACTTCTCAATAAAGGTGAAATTTTAGAACGTCTTTATTCTCTTAACCCCTGACATAGAATAATACAATAAATAATTGAAATATACATCATCAAATTTTAAATACATAAAACATATGTACATTATATTTAAGGCATATAATTTTACTCTTCTAAGATAAAGTATTTTCTAAATGTGGAATTATTAATGAGAACAGTGGTAATTATCACTGCAGGCAGATAACGGTGCCAGAAAGAAAGGATGCTTTGAAATCAGAAAGTTTATCTAAGTTTAGCTGAGGGCAGTGGTGAACGCCTATAATTCCAGCTACTCGGGAGCTGGGTTAGGGGGATCCCTTGGGCCCAGGAGTTTGGGACCAACCTGGGCAACACAATGAGATCTCATTTCTTTAAAAAAAAAAAAAAGAGAAAGGAAAAAGTTTATCTAAGCTTGAATCCTGCCTCTGCTACTGTTAGCTGTCTGGTTTTGGGTAAAGTCACTTCAGTCATCAAAGCCTTAGTGTGCTCACCTGTAATTAAGAGACATAATATTTACTTCATAAAGTTAGCTGTGAGAATTAAGTAAATGACAAAACATCTATAACCCCCCTTGCTCAGTGTCTGGTACTTAATAAATGATAGCCATTAGCACTATTGTTGTCTTGAGTCTAACATGGACTTAGAGAGGTGATTATGGTAATCAAAAAAAGTATAACTGCAAGATTGCCAGCCCAGTGCCCTTCCTTTGGGAACAAAGTTTTCCAAGGTAAGCATGTTTATTCAGAACAAAGACAAATTCCAAGTTTTAACATTTCAACTCCTAACTTCATATTCTGAGCTACAGATCAAAAAACTTCCTGATTCCACCTTTTTCTCCATTCAGATTTTAAGGCAAACAGGGATACCGGGAGCACATGAGACAACCAAATTGTGCAGGGGGAGATCAAGCAGCAAATACTATAAACACAGTAATGTGAGCAGGAATTCTACTTAAACGTCACTTCCTCAGAGAGGTCTTCCCTGACCAGTCTATCTAAAATGGTACCCACAATTTTCCCTCCCCCACCTATAACTTTCCAACCGCATAACCTGCTTTACTTTTCTTATTGGACTGACTACACTGGCTATTCATGGACATATTTATTCATTTGTTGTTTATCCTCTCTGTTAGGATGTAAGTTCCTCGGGAAGGAACTTGGTCTATTTCCATCATAGAGTATCCCCAGTGACTGGAATGGGGTCTGGCACTCAAGAAATATTTGTGGGGTGACGAATAACAGCTGTTATTCCTTGAGTGGTTATGCAAGCAATGGATTTGGTACTTTACTTGCTTAAAAAACAGTTATGTGGCTCTTACTATTTTCAAAGTATTGTTGCAAGTCATTAATGGTCAGAATAATCTCATGAAGTTGTATGATTTTCTTCATTTTACATATGAGCAGAGAGACTCAAAGGAATTAGGTAGCTTGCCCAACATCCTCCAGCTGGTAAATGTCAGTGAGCCGGGATTCTCAATCAGGTCTGCTTTACTCCCAAGCTCATGCTTTTCCATGTCTCTGATAAGGCGGAAGACATCAGAGATGGGGACTAATGTTAGTGTCACTGAATCCTGAATACGGAGCTGCATGAAGTCAGAAGAGAGTGAAAATCAGCAAGCTTGGTTCTGGTGAGGAAAATGGAATTCCTAGACAATCACTTGGGTTTAAAGTAGGCAAATATAAGACAGTGGTGCATTATACTATAGAAATGTTTATGTTTTAGTTAGCGCTGTTTCTGTTATTGCATATGGTATGTTGTACCACCTAAGCTGGAGAACTGAACATTTTTGTTTATATCATGCAAACAACTTTATACAACATTACTATTAAAGATTTTTCCTAATCGGTATTACTTACATCTACGTAAATGATACCCATAGAGGTATCATTTGCTATTTCTGATGCAAAAGGAGAAAACATGAGCTCACTCTCTTACAACTTCATATTCAAGTATGCAGTCATATATTTAGTGTTTCAAATGTATATGTGGTTATTTTATGAATAATAGTTGAAGCTGTTAGCTTAATAAGACAAAGGTCCAGAAACCAATATGATTTGAAGGTAAAGTGCCAATTCATAGACTCATATTTTCAATGCCATCAGGAAAAGTAAATGTCAATATGACATTGTAAGTTCTCAGTCATGCATAGATAAAAATAATAAGTTCCTCAGTTTTTTGGTAAAACCCAAAGCGAATCACTTCCAATGGGTCTCTGAGAATATGTTTAAGCAGAAAGTCATTCATTTTGTAAGTTCTAAACTTTTTTTTTTCCTTCAGAGACATCACATGAAAATATAATAGTAACTGTTTCAGTATGTTGGCTGGCAGACATTTTATTTGCAGGACATTTCATTTATTATTTTGCACAATCTAAAATCTCCAGTGGTGGAAATGTAAAATGGTATAACTCATGTAATATGGTGTAGTCATTGTGGAAAACAGTTTAGTAGTTACTCAGGCAATTAGAGTTGCCCATTGTCCTATCAATTTCACTCCTAGGTATTTACCCAAGAAAACTGAAAATACATGTCCACACAAAAAGTTGTATGCAAATACAGCTGTAGTATTTCATAATAACCAAAGGTAGAAAAAACTCAAATATTTATCAACTGATGAATGGCTAAACAAAATGTGGCACATCCAAACTATGGAATATTATTCAGCCACAAAAAGGAACAAAGTGTTAATACATGCCTAAACAGGAATGTGCCTTAAAACATGCTAAGTGAAAGGGGCCAGACACGGAGGCCACAAACTGTATGATTCTATTTATATTAATACCCAGAATAGGCAAATCCATAGAGGTAGAAAACAGATTAGTGGTCTCCGGGGTTTAGGGAAAGGGGGAAGAGGAGTGATTATATAATGGTACAGGGATTTTTGGGGGTGATGAAAATGTAGATCTGGTGATGGCTGCGCAACTTTATGAATATTCTGAATATACTAAATACCAATGAATTATATACTTTACAAAAGTGAATTTTATGGCATGTGAATCTAAAAGAACAACAAAAATCTGGGTTTGCTCCCCCTCTGAAATGTATACAAAACAGTGAAACTTCTCAGTTCCTTTTTTTTTTTTTTTTTTCATTTCCTTAAATTTGAATGCAAACAGCAGCAGCTAGATTACTGGGGAGGTGGGGGGAAAATGGGCAAGGAGAAGCAAGCGATAGAAATGCTATGGTAACTGTTAATGATGGTAGCCAACAGTTACTGTGCATTTACTGTATGATAAGTATTGTATGAAACACTTTGGCAATTGTGATAAATCAATATGGCAGGCAGAATACAGAATAATTACCCTCTCAAAGATAACCAGTCTAATTCTTAGAACCTGTGAACATATTAGGTTCTGTGATAAAGGGAAATTAAGGTTGCCAACCAATTGACTTTAAAGCAGAAAAGTATTCTGGATTATCCAGATAGGTTCAATGTAATCACAGGGTCCTTAAAAGTGGAAGAGAGAAGCAGAAGTCAGAGAACCACAAAGATGGCAGCATGGAAAGGATTCAGCCTGATGCTACTGGAGAAAGGGAGGTCATGAGCCAAGGAAAGCAGGTGGTCTCCAGAAGCTGCAAAAGGCAAGGGAAGAGATTCTTCCTTAGAGCCTTGCTGACATCTTGATTTTAGCTCACCGAGACCCGTTTTGGTCATTTGACCTCTAGAATTATAAAATAATACATTAGTATTGTTTAAGCTACTACCTTGTGGTAATTTGTTACAGCAGTAATAACACAAAACAAATATAGTCAGTAAAGGTCAGGTCTCCTGTCATGAAGCTCTGGTCCAAACTAAGGAAAACTGAGAGGAGAGATAAGCAAAGACACAGGCACTGGGCGAAGAAAATAATCCATTCAAAACCCATTAACAATGGGCGATCTCAGAAGAGCTGGTGACTTTTGCAGGTCTAGGCCCAGATCATCTGCTGTTTCCCAAGGCTTCATTAAGATACTTCTAAGTTGTATTACAGTAAAACTTTGAGAAATGTGCTTAACTGGTCCCTCAAACTTGGGCCACAATTGGTTTTCATTTCAGTTTCCCTCTAAATTGCCTAGGAGTTCTAGCTAGTTTTGAAGTGACTCATGGCTTCAGGCAGGGCAGGATATTTTAGCATGTGCCGGGAAGTGTCATCACATTGTGCTTCTATAGGAAAATAATAGCCCCAGATATTGAGGGCAGAGTAGATGGCATTAGAGCACCAAGCTTGCCTCATTTTAAGGTCCCAGCAGCAGCCAATGCTTCTTCTAATAGTGCACTCAATGAACGTTTCTGAATATTTTCTAAGAACTTGTTTTGTGATAGCAATGGCTCTAGGCCCTTTTACATATGTTTATCTTATTTAAACCACATGACAACTCTTTTACATAGTTTTCTCCATTTAATAGATGAGAAAACTGAGGCTCCCTGTAATTCCTCTCCCTAGGGAACCAGAGTGTTTATTGTAGTTCCCAGGAAAAAAAATACACTGTCTACTTCAGACTATAGCTACCCATTTTCAAAGAATCCCACCCTAAAAGTCTCATGAAACACCTCATTCCCTGGGGTGCCCTGGACTGTCTAACTTCAAAACCAGGTAAGTTATTAAAACTGGATCTGGACTTAATGGGCTGCTTTCTGCCTACAGGGCCAGCTAATTAGTCTTAATTATCTCATTACAGATTTTAAGTATTTCCAGCTGCTTCTTTACCCCTTACTGCCCACTTCCCCATCCCCCCATGTCTATTTTTCAGGTAATCTCTGCCAAGTCATAGACACAGTTAATATATTGATGTATTCTTCCTATCTATAAGCTATTTTTGATCAAGCCTTTCACTTGGTAAATCTTCCTGGGATATCCACCTCTGTGTTCCTTTATCCATGAGAAGAAATAGCTTTGGCCAATCATTAGACATAAGAACAAATTTTAAAAACTGTATTTGACTTTCACTGACCATCAAACTGTTATATACCTATCTAGCACAAACAATAAACAAACATCTATCTGTTTATTTCATAGGAGCTTAGAAAATAATCCTTTCTCCTTTTCTTTCACTGCCCCAAGCCCCAAATGAATCATTCGTATCAAATAGTTCAAATAAAAACGAAGGAAAGAAGTTATGTTTCTTAATTGGTTGATAAGGTGAAAGACGAATAGTTTACTAAAAGTGGATGAAAACATGTGGTCAGAGGTCTACCTCTTATATGAATGACCTTGGGCAAGTCATTTAATTTCCCTGAACTTCAGTTTTCTTTCTTTTTTTTTTTTTTTTGTGAGATGGAGTTTTGCTCTTGTTGCCCAGGCTGGAGTGCAATGGCGTGATCTTGGCTCACCGCAACCTCCACCTTCTGGGTTCAAGCGATTCTCCTGCCTCAGCTTCCTGAGTAGCTGGGATTACGGACATGTGCCACCATGGCCAGTTAATTTTGTATTTTTAGTGGAGACAGGGTTTCTCCATGTTGGTCAGGCTGGTCTCGAACTCCCGATTTCATGTGATCTGCCTGCCTCGGCCTTCCAAAGTGCTGGGATTACAGGCATGAGCCACCATGCCTGGCCTGAACCTCAGTTTTCTAACAGATAAACAATGGAATATCAAAAAGGATAATGCCCGTGAAAGTGGTTTACAAACTATATATTCTTAAACAGATGTTAACTGTTATTACTAAAGAAAAAATTTCCTTCCTCTGTATTTTTACTTCTATCTTTAGTAGCTAATTCTAGAATACTCTTCCCTTGTTATTCAAGTCATTTGTTATTTAAAATTTCTTAAATTTAAGGTAGTGATAGCTTCAGATGCCAATTACCTTTTAAAAGTCAAAGTATATATGGATACTATGCTACCTTCACCCCTAAAGATAGAACTCTCTCTTTACATCCATAAACATTATTTTAATATTAGTATCCCCCTAGTAATTAAAAACATGACGGCTTCTCAGAGTTTGAATACCCGAGGAATGCACTGCTGGCTCAAATCCTATCAATTTGCTTGTCATCTAAAGAGTACAATAGAAGATACAATCATGAAATGTCCAAGGAAAATCAACCATTGGTGACACTGAGCACTTCCAAATTTGTGGCTGGTAAAAACTTAATTTGCAAGTAATAATTTTGGTCCTTCACAAAATGAAAAGTGTTGTTACAGCGCCTTGCCACACGTCCCCTCTTTAGTGTTTGTCAACTAAATTCACCTGCATTCAAATTAAACAAAATAGAAGGTTTTTATTTATTCAAGTATTTTATATTGAATAGCACCCTGGAGGTTCTCCATTTACTGGCTCGGGTAATACTACCTTTCCTTTAGTTTATTAGATCGACCAAGTTAATTTTAAATAACCTAGGGAACTTTAAGTGATTCTTGGAAGAGCTAGCATGCACGTACATATGGTTGGTCACTCATCTTTTTCTGCATGTACAGGGATTTTCCGCATTCATTTTGATAATTTCTTGGAACACCAAAAGAATTTGCCAAGGACTCTCACATGTTTTGAAACACCACCATTCTAATGATGAAATGCTTTCAATTCTGTTCTTTATGCAAGTGAACATTTTGTCTAGTTTCGCTAAAGCAATTTGATAAAATGGTACAACTGTTTATTGCCAACTACCAACTCCCCCCACCACCATTTTCATCTGAAATACAACCTGGGGCACATGCCATCTAATTAAATTCATATGAAGTGCAAATCATTGAGTAGAAACCAAAATGCGTTTCAAAGTAAATATCAATTAATGTGACACCCAATTTCTTTCCCCCTTTCTAATCACTCCAATGTGCATGGCTTATACACAAGACATATTCAATTTATTTCTGTAGGATTCAATTAGAATGTTTTGTATTTCCATCCAAGACTCATATCCAATACTTTTGCAAGAAAGTAGGTGGTTTTTTTTCTATGTGATTCTTATCCCCACTCCCCCTCTCCAAAATCAGTGATATAAAAAGTTTGTCTTCATTTTTTTTTTGAGGACGATTCTCATTATCTAATGTTTTTATTTTTTTCATTTAATATATGAATCTGTGCTGCTCTTGACAACGGCACTATCTTTTTCTTTCTTGTTTCCATGACAATGAACACACAATAGAAAACTATCAAGCTATATATACAGAAATTCTGACAGCCATGTTCCAGTCAACCTAGTTTGTGAGACAAGGCTTCAAATAATAAAAACTGTGTTCAACAACACTCAACAAATCATCGTCTATAAAGTAATAACACTTTGAACAGAGGGCAACAGGAGACTAATCAGGCATAAGAGTGGTCAAGTGCAGCTAATCACTTGTGAAAGTAATCAGCCACTGATTTGTTTTGTCTTGGAGAGGCCAACGATCAGAGCTACTTCCAGAAAGAACCTGGCAGTCAGAGCTGATTCCAGGAGCCACAATGATGGCATCTTGGTTACTGTATACTTGTTTGTTATTCATTCAACAAGTATTTACTGAGCATCTGCAATGTAAAGACTCTGACTGGCTGGTGCTAGAAAAATATAGAATACCCTGAAGGTATTCAACATATTTTGGGAAGAAGGACAACTCTGGTTTTTAACAAGACAAAGAAGCTCTGGTAATCATACAACAAATCATACTTGATGCTTTCAATCATAACTTGATGCTTAGCATATACATTTCATTATTTTAAAAAGTAAAAATCACTGATAAATAAGGAAGGAGTTTCTTTTCAAACATGTAGAAGTTCTATGAGGGTAGCTACTATGATTTAAATTTTTATTTATATCCAGATTCAACTGACTTATATTGTGCACTACCATGCACCAAGCATTTCCACCATAGCCTGTCTCTTTCTGTTTCTCTCAAGGTGTCTAAAAAGTGCTTGTAATGCAACAGATATTTACATAAAAAAAAAAAACTTTGAACTAAAAACATGAATTTATCCTTTATATTGTTATGGGTTAAATATTTCAAAGGAATAGAATCTTGGGAAAACTAATAAAATCCAATTATTCAAATTATATGTGTTTATTTCAGTTTCCCATACCTCATAGTTTTCATTAAGCAATACTAAATAAGAGCAAATTTGCTTTCCAAAAAGTGTGCAATGTCTTTCTGGGCATCATCATGAATATCAATGATCAATGCAATAAAACGCACAGTAGTACTGTGAATACTGAGTTGGGGGCCGTGTGCAGGCTCTGACAGTGCTATCCTGTTGTTTAACCTACCACAGATACATAGCAGGTTCCATATCTGTGATGACCATATCAAAAAGGAAATGTTAACTCATTCCATTTCCAGGTTCTGAAAACGCGAGTAACATGGACCGAGTTTTAATTAAAAACTCTCCTCCAGACACTTCTCTTTGACTTCGATCTTCCCACTTCTTTCACTCTGTGTGACAGGGTTATTAAAAGAGCATTTTTAAGGCCTGGGAAATAAATTAAGTCCAGACAAGCATTTCAAGGTCTCTTTAATGCCTGCACAACTGGAAAAGCAAGAAGACAAGCCCTTTGAGGCCAGGACCCAGTATGCCTGACTATCTTTGTCTTGCCCTCAGAGTTTAGCACATCGTGCTTCCTCAATGATTGTCAAGGACAATGACACAGTCTGGGGCTGCTCCTCTTCTCGCCAATACAGCAGCCAAGAGGTGACACAGGCCAGCGTGCAGTATGAAAAGCCGTCACTCAGTTGCATCTCCCACTTGCCTAAGGTAGCAGATGATTGGGTTTTGCATGCCTGGTTTACACTCTTCAAATATTTATAGACAGTTCTCTTTGCCTCCAGCCCTAGTTGTCACTTAGCCAAGTTATACATACATGGTTCTTTTAATCTTTCCTTAGAAATCAATCCCACTAAGCTCTTTAATCATTCTAGTTGCATTTCTCTCAACTTTTGGCAGTTTGTCTTTTTGATGATTTATTCTGTGGAAAACCATGAAAACAATACCGGTGTGAAACACAGAGGGGGTTAGCCCCCTTTACATTTCAAAATTCAATGCCTTTTATGTGCAAAATAAAATTATATTTCTTTTTTCTGTTTGTATGAATGTTGTAAAAAATTCATTTTTAAGTTGATGTATTAATCTATCGATTGCAAGAGAAAAAGAAAAAAGTATTATTGGTATTATATTGTCTAAGGATGGTATTGTCACTGGCTGAACGCTCTCATATATAACTTGTCTAACTTGCAGTATTCAAATATGAGAAATGGGAATCTAGAGTAACATGGTCACTACAGAGAAGCTTAATTGCCCATCCTAAGGTATTGTCTGTCCGTGAATACTTCTCACTAACTTTAGCCTTTTAGTAATAAATTTTAAAAATAAGTTAATTTTTACTATTATAAAATACATTAAAAATTCAAATAATTAGAAATAGAAAAAACTACCTACATGCTACAACCCAAAGTCAACATTTAGCATTTTTAATCATTTTTAAAATTTACAGATAAATTTTATGTTATTTATTATGCATAACACGATGTTTTGAAGTATATAAATGGGCCTACCTTGTTTGTGCTTCACAGATACTGACCTTTTTTTAAAAACAAATTAAAGATTTGTGGCAAACCTGAGTCGAGCAAGGTTCTACTGGCGTCGTTCTGCCAACATCATGAACCTACTTTGTGTTTCTGGGTCATATTTTGATAATTTTCCTAACATTTCAAACTTTTTTCATTATTATTCTATCTATAATGGTAATCTGTGGCCTTCGATGTTACTAATGTAACTGCTGTGGGGCACGACAAATTGTGCCCGTATAGGATAGTCGACTTAATTGCTAAATATTGTGTATGCGGCTCCATAAACCAGCCATTCCTTTGTATCTCTCCATCTTCTCAGGCCTCTCTATTCTCTGAAACACGACAATATTGATATTGAGCCAATTAATAACCTTGTAATGGCCTCCAAGTATTCATGTGAAAGGGAGAAGAGTTGCACATTTCTCACTTTAAATCAAAAGCTAGAAATGATTAGACTTAGTGAGACAGGCATGTCAAAAGCTGAGACAGGTCAAACGCTGGGTCTCTTGCATCAGTTAGCCAGGTGAACAATGCAAAGGAAAGGTTACTGAAGGAAATTCAAGTGATTAAATTAAAATGCCAGTGAACACACATTAAGAGAGTGAAACAACCTTATTGCTGATATGAAGAAAGTTTTACCTGTCTGTATAGAAAATCATACCAGCCATAACATTGCCTAAGCCTAAGCCTAATGCAAAGCAAGTCCCTAACTCTATTGTATGACAGCTGAGAGCTGAGGAAGTTGCAGAAGAAAAGTTGAAAGCTAGCAGAGGTTGGTTCATGAGGTTTAAGGGAAGACAATGCCTCCAGAAGAGTGCAAGGTGACGCAGCCAAGTGCTGATGCAGAAGGTGCAGTGAGTTATACTAAAAAACTTGCTAAGACCATTGATCAAAGTGGCTGCACTAAACAACAGATTTTCAATGTAGATGAAACAGCCTTTCATTGGAAGAAGGTGCCATCTAGGACTTTCATAGCTAGAGAGGAGAAGTCAATGCCTGGCTTCAAAGCTTCAAAGACCAGGCTGACTCTCATTAGAGGCTAGTGCCGATGATGACTTGAAGTTGATGCCAGTGCTCATTTGCCATTTTGAAAATCCTAGGACCCGCAAGAATGATGCTAAATCTACTCTGCCTGTGCTCTAGAAATAGAGCAAGAAAGCCTGGATGACGGCACATCTGTTTACAGCATGGTTTACTGAATATTTTAAGCCCACTGTTAAAGTCTACTGCTAAAAAAAAAAAAAAAAGGTTTTGTAAGGCTATAGATGCCACAGATAGTGATTCCTCTAATGGATCTGGGCAAAGTAAATTGAAAACCTTCTGGAAAGGACTCACCTCACCATTCTGGATACCACTAACAACATTTGCGATTCAGTTGGGAGGTCATATGATCAACATTAACAGGAATTTGGAAGAAGTTGATTTCAACCCTCACGATGACTCTGAGGGGTTCAAGACATCAGAGGAGAAATTAACCGTAGATGTGGTTGAAACAGCAAGAGACCTATAATTAGAAGTTGAGCCTGAAGATGTGACTGAACTGCTTCAGTCTTGTTATAATACTTGAATGGATGAGGAGTTGCTTCTTCTAGATGACCAAAGAAAGTGGTGTCTTGAGATGGAATCTACTTGTGGTAAAGATTGCAGTGAACATTGTTTAGAATATTACATAACCTTAGTTGATAAAGTGGCGGCAGAGTTTGAGAGGACTGACTTCACTCTTTAAAGACGTTCTCCTGTGGGTCAAATGCTATCAAACAGCATCGTATGCTACAGAGAAATCTTTTATGAAAGGAAGTCAATTGATGCAGCAGATTTCATTGTTGTCTTATTTTAAGAAATTGCCACAGCCACCTCGACCTTTGGCAACTACCCTGATCAGTCAGCAGCCATCAATATCGAGGCCACACCTTCCACCAGGAAAAAGATTACAACTCACTGAAGGCTCAGATGATTGCTAGCATTTTTTAGCAATAAAGTATTTTATTTATATTTATTTTTTATTTTTTGAAATGGAGTTCTGCTCTTGTTGCCCAGGCTGGAGTACAGTGGCGTGATCTCAGCTCACTGTAACCTCTGCCTCCAGAGTTCAATTGATTCTCCTGCCTCAGCCTCCCAAGAAGTTGGGATTACAAGGCATTCGCCACTACGCCTGGCTAATTTTGTATTTCTAGTAGAGACAGGGTTTCACCATGTTAGTCAGGCTTGTCTTGAACTCCTGACCTCAGGTGATCAACCTGCCTTGGTCTCCCAAAGTGCTGGGATTACAAATTTGAGCCACTACACCTGGCCACAATAAAATATTTTAAATTAAGATGTGTACATTTTATCTACATCATGATATTACACACTTAATAGACTACAGCACGGTAAGTTTAACTTTTATATGCACTGGAAAACAAAAACTGTGTGACTTGCTTTATTAAGGTTTCACTTTATCATGATGGTCTGGAACTAACCTGCAATATATTTGAGGTATATATTGGCATATTGTGACTAATTGACAAATGTATTACCTCTATGGTTATCATTTTTGTGGTGAGAACACTTAACATTCACTCTCTTGGTATTTTTCAAGAATACGATATATTGTTATTAACTATAGTCACCACTTATGCACAACATATCTATTGAACTTATTCCTTCTATCTACCTGAAACTTTGTATCTTTTGACCAGTATTACCCCAATGTCCCCAGTTCTTAGTAACCACCATTCTACTCTATGAGGTCAACTTTTTTAGACTTCACATATGAGTGATACCATACAGTATTTGTCCTCTGTGCCTGGCTTATTTCACTTAACATAGTATCCTCCAGGTTCATCCATACTGTCGCAAATGGCAGAATTTTTCTTTTTTATGGCTGAATAGTATTCCATTGTGTATATATTCCACATTTTCTTTATCCATTCATCTGTTGATGGACACTTATGTTGATTTCATATATGCTGGCTATTGTGAAGAATGATGCAATAAAAATAAACAGCTGGGAATGCAGCTGTTTGGTATACTCATTTCACTTCCTTTGGATACATATACACCCAGTAGTAGGATTGCTGGGTTGTACAGTCATTTTATTTTGATTTTTTTGAGGACCCTCTACACTGTTTTTCATAATGGCTGTACTAACCATTTTTGAAGAGTTCCATTTAAGTCTTTTCTGAAGTATTGTCCCTCCTGTCCCCAACATACATGATCACACCAGTTGCACCAGTGTAACACTTTGCCTTTTCACTTAATGTTATAATACAAAATTTCATGTATTGCATGGTCTTTAAATCTTCATTTTTTTTGAGTGTCAATCATTCCACAAGTAAGTGGGCGTGCCATAAAGAATTGTAATTGTAATAATTTTACAAATCCCTACTGTTTAGACAGTTACATCATTTCCACTTTTTCTCTAGGTTAGACATCACTATGATGAAAATCTTCGTGTGTAAAAGTTTTCTGTCTAAGATTATTACTAGATACATAGTAGTAAAATTAATGTGTCAAAGGACAGGCAGAAAGTAAATTGTGAGATAAAAAATCAGCGCAAGTGTTACGTGAAGTGAAAAATGCCACCTTAAGTAAAAAGATTTGTCTTTTGGCTCTATTGCTAATAAGTGAACACTCAAATCTCAGCAGGTTGTAGAAAACTGTCCAAAATGGCTAATTTTAATAAGTTAAATGTTGTACCAACTAGTATTCCACTTCTTTACTCACACAAGCATATTGCTGATCCCTTATTAATTGAGCTTAAATTCTTAACCTTACCTAGATCTACCATCAGAAGGCGAGTGAGCGCTGTGTAGAAGGTTGTTCGACACCTGAAGTCACTGAGACTGTAACTCTCACTGATGCCAAGAAAAGGGAAGTGTTCACTCTAATGAAAGCAAAAGAGTAATCAAAGTTACTAATGCTTTACCTAAACTATTTGTAAAATTCTATTGATTAATTAAAGAAATGAGACTTACTGTGTGGTTTTTTAGCATGAATTTCACAGCATCTATCTTCACAAGTTTTTTTAAAAGGATATAGGTAATAGAAGTTAAGGAATCTAAGGAAATATATTTGTCATATCAGTATGTAATAAATCACAAAGTAATAGTGAACTGCAGTGACATCAATTTCTACTTATAAGGAATAAATATAATTTCTAAAGAGCATTCTTATAGAAACGTCCTTCCTTCTGTTAAGAATGATAATCTATTATTAACCAGTGCAATTACTTTTTCTATCTTATACATATTCTAGTTATGGAAAGAAAGAATGAATTTTATAATTAAGACAAGAACTCCTTTACTATTGAAGTCTTGATAGTGGAAAATTAAAACTGACCTCTTTTTATATTTTGGGTGTAACTTGCGAGCTTCTACTTACTTAATGTTATTTCATAATAAAATAATTATAAAAGACCCATAATAGGCTATCAAAAAAGAGAAAATTATTCAATTCTAAGAAACAGTAAGCTCTGTTAGTGGAAATCTAAGATCGGAATATAATTAGGAAGATATAGCAGACCGCATGTCATCAAGTATAGAAGGAGAGCTTAAAGGAACTAATACTTCTAACATGCCTGGTATGTAAAAGGCATTTTCCATATATTAATTCACCTAATCTTCACAATTATACTTTTAAGTATTATTTCTTATTTTTAGTTCATAAATAATGAAACAGGAGCTAAGAGAAATTAAGTTGCTTGCCCAAGATTATACAGCCATGGACTGACAGTGCTGAGATTTGAACTGCAGTTTTACCCTAAAGGCTATGTTCTTTCTACTGTACCACATTATCACCTTAACAGTTCAACTTAGAAGGAGCATAAAGTTAAGAAATCAGAAATATGAATATAAGGCCTAAATAATTTCAGGTATGATGTGGATTCTACACACATCTATTCAGTATGCAAACACCTTCTTCTCTTACTCTACCACAGTCATGTGTTTTCTACCACGCCTAGGGCATGTCTTGGCCATTCCCTAATACCTACTCATGCCTTTCTTGAAGGCTGTAATAATCTTAAATGGCTCTATGCCTGCTACAAGGAAAACACTGGCTTTCTTTTTCCTTCACATCATCTCCAAATATATGATTCAGTCTGTTGCCTCTGCACAGGGGCACTGAAAAGCCTAATTCTAAATTTTAATAATTCAGACGTGGGTATCAAAGAGTGGAAACCACACTGGAACATGAGTCATGAGACCTGGGCTTGACTATACCATTCAATGAATCCAGGTAATAAACTTAGCCTGTCTCAGCCTTAGTTTCCCTCTCCAACAAATGAGGATGAAACCTATGCCCAAGCTACATTACAGGATTGTTTTGAGGATCAGATAATGCAATTATCACTCAGGGAAAAAGACAGAAAGATGCAGGCAATTTACAGAACATGTGCAACTTGCAAGTCTAACTTTCACAATTTCATGATAGTATCACTCCTATTTTTCATATAAGAAAATAAACTAAAAAATTATTTTTCAAAAGATAAACAACTAGTATGATTTAGATTCAAGTCGTCTGATTCCAAAGCAACCATTCCAGTTGCATATGAAACATGTATGTTTGGCTTAGTCATATACATACTTATTTAAAATATACATATATATTTTAGCATGTATCAGTATTAGTAAACTTTCTAAGAGCAGGGACTACATCCTTGCATTTTCCTTATTGCACTGCTTTCAGTAGGTGCTCAATGCACTGTGTTTTTTTTTTTTCTTGAGATGAATGAACTCTCTGTGGCCCAGGCTGGAGGGCCGTGGCACAATCTCAGCATACTGCAATCTCCAACCCCGTCCTGGGTTCAAGCAATTCTCTTGCCTCAGCCTCTCGAGTAGCCAGGACTGCAGTCATGGGCCACGAGGCCCAGCTAATTTTTTGTATTTTTAGTAGAGATGGGGTTTTACTATGTTGGTCAGACTGATCTCGAACTCCTGACCTCAAGTGATCTACCATGCCTGGCCATGATGTACTGCGTTTTTCTGGCAGGCTGCAGGGCAACAAGATCAAGGCTGACAGGTAGCAAGTTTTTCCCTGCCTCCAAAGACGCAGATTTGATGATTATTCCCAGTGTCAGTCACTGGGCTGAAGACCTGCCACTCAAACTTCACTCAGTTAAACAGGGGTGGGATCAATAAACTTGGAAATATCTTAAGTAATTACCAAATAGAATTCTCTTAAAATTGCAAAGTTAAAAGTGACAGGGTCTATGGGTAATAAGAATGCTGCCATTAATAGGAATATTCCTGTCAGTGCTGTTAATAAACAGCAAGTCATGTTTTGACAATAGAATATTTATGAAAGCAATAAACAGAACATTCACAGGAAGAATCTCATCTGTCAAAGACACATTTTCTGCAGAACAGCATCTGTGCACTTCACACCAAGGCCAGCCTCACTGCCTTTTAATTACATTCTAAAGAAAAAAATGATTAAGAATGGATTTTTATATTTTTCAATAAAGAAAAAAATGAGAGTTCACCTGAATATTTATGTTCTCTTATAGAAATTCAATTCAAAGCTAGTTACGGCTCTTAAGAGGGTCTGTAATGTTAAAAAAGGCAAATGAACACATCAACTTTATGATCTTTATACTCTGATCTTATTCTTCTCTAAAAGACTAGGGTTCTTCTGAGTTATGTCATTTTGGCTGGGTGGGAGCATTAGACAAATTATGGCAACACTAGGCTAGATTTCAGAGGTCTATTCAAAACATCTCTTAGCAGTAAACCTGGTAATGATGGTAACTTTAATAGCAGCAATAGTACTAGGAGTCTTGAGTGTGAGTAAAATTAATAGAGGAAATGTCACACATGGAACATGTAAACAGAAGAGTCAAGATTCAAATGCAGATCTGTCTGGCTCTAAAGCATAGGCTCTTTTCACTAGGCTATATCAGATCCACTTGATTTTAAAGGGTAGTTCTCCTCAGAGATCATTTGCTTCTTGAAATACAATTGAAATTGGAATCAGGTCCCAGAAGGGACAGGGAAACATTTTATTTTAGGAAGGACCAATTCATTAATACGCCAGCATCACATCCAGGATTGAGCAAACTCTATAATCTAGCTGGTAGTAACCCACTAAACAAAATTCTCAGAAAATCCCTGTCTCTAGCCATGTGATTATGAAAACATTGAACACAGTGAAGACAGTCTTATTGGTAGCTAGCATGACGCATGAAGAAAAACAAGAAAAGAATGGTGTAGCTTATAGAGGCTGAAAATTCTGAAAGTCTGTATCCTTTGAAAAGGAGGACAACTAAATGGAGAATAAACTGCTTTCTTAGGTTACAGAAGTAACTACACACTTCAGTAGCTGCTCGACACAGTAAAACCAAGTATGACTTCAATTCACAGTATCAGGCCTTTTCTGAGTATTTACTGTATTTTATCAAATCTGAAACAGCACTGAATGTAAAAACAAAACAAAACACTATTTATGTACTACTAAGAAAAAGTACTTAAAATACCATCAGTTATAAGATATATCCTATTTACAAAGGTGTTAAGATGTGAAAAAATTCAATTTAGAATTATAGTAGTGTAGTAGATACGTGAGAGTCACTAGGTACAAGAGAGTGGGTAATCATACTGGATCTGGGCAAATATTTAAGAGCCATGCATGTTCATAGATACTGTTTGCAGACAGTTAGATCCTGATGACAGAAGAAAGTTCACAGATGACAATATTGTATGTCAGAAATTGCTGTACTTAGGTTATATGTACAAAGTATAGTAACTGAAATTAAGTTTAGTTATTTCAAAAGCAGGATTTTGTTCATGAACCCTACTAGATGAAAAAAATCCAAATAGGTATAACCAAGGTGAAGCGTCTTAAAGGATACTAATAATCATTTACAAGGAACAAGACTTAAGGCTTAGTCACTCAACAGAAGGGGTAACAGTAAGTTCTAAATGCCCACTGTATGAAGTTTTGAAACTATAAAAGAAGGGAAAAAAAAATCTTAATCTCTAATCATTTACAATCTAATAGGAGATAGGACCAGCACATACTAAACTGTATTACATTCATAACCAGATATATAGATGGAAAACAAGGTATTCACAAATATTAAGAAAAATAAACAATGACTTGAAAGAAAATGAAGGGAATTAATACTTAGTGAACATTAAAGGACTGAGGGTTAAAGTATTTCATGATGGCTTTGCTAAGTCTTTGGCCAAGACTGAAAAACTGAAGAAACCTAGTTGAGTTACAATGAGTCAAATGAGGGAGAGTGGCATATGTGGTGATTCAGTGAAAGTTAATGAAGGGTGTCCAGGGGTAAGTAAAATAAGTTTCCTTGGCCCAAGTATAAAGTGCAAATTGTGGTCGAATGGAAGATCAGGAAGTTAGCTATGGGAACTCAGTAAGTAAAGTACCGTCAAAGGACTCAAATTTTGAGTCAAATTATGACTCAAAGTCAACAATTTTGCTTGACCTAAGAAGCAAGTGGAAGTGATTGTGGACTCTTGGGAAGAGAAACGATCAGATCAAAACAATACTCAAGGCAGGTAATTTTGTGAAACGAAAATCTAAACAACTTGGCGACGGTCCAAACAAAGGGGCTACAGAAGAGGAATAGGAGGATTCTACACATGGTTCTAGTATACAAAGAAACAGAGGAGATAAATTATGGAATGACTTTCCGTGGCTGATAGAGACAGAAAACAATGAAATAAATCAACATTTCTTTCGATAAAAAATGTTAATAGAAGTATGCCTGAGGGAGGGAAGCTGAAACTAGTTTTATTTAACATTCTCACAAACCATCTGGAGATGGTGGTATTCAGTAAAATAAAGCAATGCGTTTTAATATTGTTTCACAAAAACAGAAATATTACTATTTATTGCTAAATAGTTCCTGTAACAGACATAAACTATTTTACTTCCGTCCTTCACCCTTGTTTCATTGCTCATCCTCTACCCTTTCCTGACACCTACCACATTCAGGATTCGTACCCCAATGGTGAGAAGGTCAGAAACAGAGATGAGGATGTCTGGTTTACACACTACTTGGTAAATTTAAAAGTTGCATACTTAATGGTTTATCTATAAGCTTATGTCTAAATGACCTTGAATGAAAGGGGCTCCCTAAAATCAGCCATATCACAATGTCATATGCCCACATTATTTTTAATGTGCAGATTTTCAGAAGATTAGTATGTAATTTATTTGAGTTAAAATTAAACAGAAAAAAAGAAACTGTATTAATAAAATAATTGACTTTAAGCTCTTTGGAGAAATATAGCAAAGGATGTTTGGAATCCATGTTAATTCTGTTTGAATTTAAAATCCATGAGGGCAGTGTCTGTGTTTTATTTGTCCTTTTGCCCTGTACTTAGCAAATGCTTAATAAATACTTGCTGCATTGAAAGAGGCCAATAAGATTCAAGATGGGAAAGGAATTAAATTTAAAAATCACTATTTTAGTCTTACTAAATGTTAACTCTAGATAAGGATGAAGTTCTGATTATTGTACTTAAAAAAAGCAAGCAAAAAAAGACACATGAAGCTGGGGTTTGGGGTTGAAAAATAAAATTATCATGGTCATCAAATAACTTTGATAGAAAATAGATTCTTAGAGGCTCGGCGTGGTGGCTCACGCCTGTAATCTCAGCACTTTGGAAGGCCGAGGCAGGCAGATCACAACGTCAGGAGCTCGAGACCAGCCTGAACAACATGGTGAAACCCTGTCTCTACTAAAAATACAAAAATTAGCTGGGCTTGGTGGCAGGCGCCTATAATCCCAGCTACTCAGGAGGCTGAGGCAGGAGAATTGCTTGAACCCAGGAGGCGGAGGTGGCAGTGAGCTGACGTCATGCCATTGCATTCCAGCCTGGCAACAGAGCAAGACTTTGTCTCAAAAAAAAAAAAAGGAAAATAGATTCTTTGGCTTGCAAAAATGAAAATGACTAGAAAATAGATTCTCTGGCTTGCGAAAACAAAAATGACTGAAATAAATTAGTAGATAGATTTATGATGCATATGGATGAGTCTTATATTCACCAAATTCTGGTATACAAGAACTTAAGGGGATAATCTTAGAGAGTCAGTCCGAAGTCAAATGGAAGGAATTATTTCTTTATATCACACAAAACCAGAGCCAGCTCCACAGCTATGTGGGCTGTACACTTGCATAGGAGGTCCTGTGCTTGGGAGAGCCTCTTCATGGTTTAATGCTCTGCTGTTGAAGTCTTGAAATTTTTAATAATTCTTGAATCAGTGACCCCACATTCTTCTTTATGAGGTGGGCCCTGCAAATTATGTAGGTAGTCTTGCAATAACATGGAGAAGTCATTAATCTTGAGAACTGTTGAGGTTAACAGTATCAATAAGGTAAAAAAAAAGTTTGGATAAATTCATAAACTAATGGGGAACATGCCTATAGAGTCTGATTTTAAAAAGCTAGATATTTAGGCCGGGCGCGGTGGCTCACGCCTATAATCCCAGCACTTTGGGAGGCTGAGGCGGGTGGATCACGAGGTCAAGAGATCGAGACCATCCTGGTCAACATGGTGAAACCCCGTCTCTACTAAAAATACAAAAAATTAGCTGGGCATGGTGGCACGTGCCTATAATCCCAGCTACTCAGGAGGCTGAGGCAGGAGAATTGCCTGAACCCAGGAGGCAGAGGTTGCGGTGAGCCGAGATCGCGCCATTGCACTCCAGCCTGGGTAACAAGAGAGAAACTCTGTCTCAAAAAAAAAAAAAAAAGCTAGATATTTTTACTTTTCTCGAATGTTTGATGATTATGTAATAAAGGCCAACTACCAACAGACGGCCTGATAGAGAATGAAATTTCCTTTCTGAAACCCAAGGGGAACATGTTAATTGCTACAAATCTGAGTAAACAATGAATTGCAGTAGAAATACTGAAAATTATCTTTCAAAAGAATAAAAACTTGAAATAATGATTAATGAACAAACAGCATTTTGGATAAATTCTCCTTTTTCAGCATTTAAAATAAGTAAGTTTACGTGATTGCTCTGTATGACCCTTATTCTCTCTCTAGTTTTCCCAGGAGCTTCCTTGTTCCAATTATTTGAACAATCTCACCCCTTTTCCATTTAGACAGAAACTAAAATTTCTGATCAGAAAACATTTCAAAGAGGGGGAAAGATCCCCAAGTACTGAACTTGACTACAGAGGGCTGGCCCTGTACAGAGCCATTTCAGCTCTGTGCCTGTTCAAAAAAGCTATTTAGAATCAGAAATTTTTGGAATTTAGTCTTGAAAATATAAAGAATATGTTAAACAGTTACTCAAATGCACTTGCTAAATTTATTATAAATACCCATGTCATGAATCTGACAGGAAAACATAAACTTTCTGTCAAAAAGGTCACTGGATTTTAAAATAACAATAATCTTACCAATTTGAAAAATTTCACATTTGGTAAACTGCAATTCTGTGGTCAAATGCAGCAGGCCATCCAGTTACATTGTGGAGACTTATATAATGGCAACCTCCCACGCGCCCCATATCATGATTCAGGAACTAATCTATCTCTAAAAATGCAAGTCTAGTGAGTCTTAAGAAGTCCCATGAAAAAGTGTCTGTGAGACAAGTAGCAGACTTTTCTACTCAGGGCATACAGTGTATTTTCCAACGACCTAAAGTTCTCAAAGTATGGTCCTGGAGCTACCAACTTCTCCTGAGGCTTGTGAAAACTGCAATTCTCAGGCCTAGGCCTAACAACCCTTGAAAGAGAAACTCTGGGGAGTGGGGCCTAACAATTTGTGTTTTAACAAGCACTCACATTCTGATGCTCACTAAAGTCTGAGGCTATTGCTCTAAGGTAATCAAAGGCTTTTTAATACTTCCTAAAAATGGGGGTCTTCTGTGATTTCAATTTCCAACAAATGGTCAGATAAAAAAACACCAAAGTTTAGAGACTGGCTTTGGGCACCATAAACACCGAGTAAGGTTCATCTGAAGCGGATTAAATAGAAAAAAAATAAAACAGGGCCGGGCGAAGTGGCTCACGCCTGTAATCCCAGCACTTTGGGAGGCCGAGGCGGGTGGATCACGAGGTCAAGAGATCGAGACCATCCTGGTCAACATGGTGAAACCCTGTCTC
>NW_016107515.1:1983707-2010872 GCF_001604975.1 Cebus imitator
AAAAAAAAAAAAAAAAACAAAAAAACAAAACAAAAAAAACCAACAAAAAGTATCTGAAGACATGCAGTATAAATAAAGAACATTAAAAAAACCTCATGGTGAGATAATATGCTTTTCATTTATTTCTGAGATTTTAAATAAAAATATTTTGAATATTAATATCTAAACAGATTTCCATTCACAAGGGCCTACAGGTGATGATTTTGATCTTGCATAAGTATTTCTATTGCTGAAGAATGTCATCTTATTCCTAATATAGAAATAATATATTGCTTTAAAATCAAGATTGAAAAACACATTATCATAAAGAAATCGATTCGAAACAACAAAACATGCATTAGGTAACCAGTAACTGCACTAAAACAGATACACCACTCACATATTCCATTATGTAAATGAATTCAAGATATTTCATGACTGATCAGCTAGAAGGGACATAATGATTTATAATTCAAATAACTGAGCACTGAAATCAAATTGAACTAATATATATTTCTAAATATGCAAACCTGAAATAATTGCTAAAAAATATAAATCAATGTACCCATGTTGAAATCATTCCCATCCCCTGGTTTAAAATATTACAGCTTTTAAACTTTTATCTAGTAAATTTTCTGAAAATATGATTTTTTATTCACTTCAAGAACTCAAAAGCAATAAACAGCATGTAAAATAAAAGGCTATAATATTTGAATTAAAGAATATATAACAGGTTTAATATGATAGGAAAAAGATCTTAAATAGCAGATACAAAATAAATTAGGCATTATGCAAATTACACTACAATAATACAAATCAAATCAATTTTATACTAAATATCAATTTAAACCTAAAAAACAGGGTAAATCTAAACAATAGATATGTGCTATAAAATAACTGAGGCTTCTTTGCAGATAATATGCTCTCAAAGTAATTCATTGTGAAAAGGCCAGAGTTTGCAATACTAGGAAGTACTTATAAACCACTTCATATGTTCGAAATAAAGAGTATTTCAGCATTATTATTAGAAAAAAATATGGGTTGAGTTTTTTTTTTAATAAGAAAAAATACGTATCTTAAAAAGCCAAATGACCATTGGAATTGGGTTGTATATCACTTTCCAGTAAAAAGGAAAAACAGCCTGGACAGGTGTAATTTATCATTTTTCTGATTTAATATCAAAGAAATATATTAAAATAATAAAAAGAATCCTGAAATCCTCAAAATTTGTAGTGATAAATAGCCCTCCCTGTCTTTATTGCATTATACCTACTAACAGAAATATTGCATGGTGGATTTTGCCAGACAAGGACGATTATTTTCCAATAAAAAGTTGCATATTAAATTCCAGCACAAAAGTGGGTGTCTAATACTTGGGAAATCTTTTATGGTTTACCAAGGAATACAATTTTAAACTTAACTAACATAAACATATTCTTGGAATGAACCTACATTAAAGGTTTCCATCCAATGCCACCATTTTCAGAATTTGTCCTCATATTAAAAGATCAGCTAATCTTAGTGATTAACTAATCCAACACTTATTTTTCCCAAGTCCTATATATTTGATAGCTAATGTAGAAAAGCCAATCTACATGATTCTCTCTAGTTGTTAGAGATATGACAATACTGTCAACTATAATTTCATAAGAAAGAATGATTCTTGGTTTTAGAATTTTAAAAATCTGCTAGACAGAGAAATCTAAACATTTAATGTATAATGGGAAATCTTATTTTAGATTTGATTAGATGTTGATTTGGTAGGGCCAATAATCAAAGAAGTGGTCAAAAAGCTTATCATTTTCTTAGTATTACTCCATTGTGCCTTTCAACTAATGAAAATGATGCTCTTTTCAACTGAAGAATATTAGAGATATATTTACTCACAGGAATTCAGTTTTTATAAGGTAGTATTTTTATAACATTATGACCTCTTTATAATTAAGTTACATGCTTTCTTTGAGAACAAGAATTTCTGACAATTACAAACAAGCATAAACTTAAATACATGTGGTTGCATATTTTCTTACATAACAATTTATTTGCCTGGGTGAGTATAAATGTAACTACTTAGGAATCCATATGTCCATATACATTCAACCGGGATTCTGACTAAATGCTTCTTAGTATATAACTAAAATCTTTCAAAAACATGCATTTACAGATAAGGCTAATTAAAAAGCCTTTTTATTTAAAAAAAATACAAAAATTATAAACAAGGAAAATACCTGGCTAATTAAATGCACTTGCTCGGTTGTTTATACATACTGTCAGGTGTACAGTGAAAAGGATATCCAACAGAAAGGTCATTTAGGAACTGAAGAGTCCTTGAAATTACAGGCACACATCTTCCCCAGTATTTAAGGTTTGTAACACTAAATATGAAAAAAAGTCTTTAATTATAAGTAAGATACTTGCTTGTTTAGGGAGAACCAGAGAACACACATACATTTAGGCAAGTTTGGTTACCTGAGTCACAAGTATTTTGAAAGTGAAAAACGGGCTCAAAAACATTTTCTGTTCTTTTATAGCATATTCAAAATTATATACAATCTACAATGAATATTGCTCTCCAAATGGTATATGATTCTATATATTTAGTTTTGTAAATTTAAAAGTTGTCTAAGTGTTTCACAGGAAAACATCAAGTTTGTACTCAAAACATATTAGGGAGGAAAAGCAGGAGTTACAAAGCAAGCCAAATAGGGGCTCACTGTTACCGCCAAATAATGAACCATCAATTTGTGGCTCCAAAACTTACTTCTTATGACCATGATTGTTTATCTAGCTTTGTTCTCTGCAATCACGACAGTGTTCTTTGTCTGTTATATAGATTAAGTGGGGTGCCAGGTGGAGGCATACAAGTCTGGCTAAGTGTACAAAGTTATGTCCATGACTAGAAACTACTTTATTTTGCTCATAAGTCCAATATAAGGCCAGTTTCCATGAATATGTCTCTGCTAGCCATAGGTTCCTTTCAGAACTAACGAATGTCCTATCAGACCTCTTTCAATGATTTCAATTTGCAATAATCTCTACACGTGGTCTTTGAAATTGGGTGTTTTCCTTCTTAAAGTAAAAAAAAAAAAAAAAATGCTGCCCAATTGATCTGAAGAGTGAAGGTCTGTAAATCTATTAAAGTCATCATCTGATGCTGCACACTGCAGTTGTATGGAAACGTGACAAATTACAATGTCCTTTGGATGATGAGTTTTCAATATGTGAAATTAAGTTTCAGTGAAGAACACTGTTAACATTCTAACAATTAAAGCATAATTTTAAAAGTCTTTTATTTAAAAAATTAGTATATATATATATATATACATATATATAAAGACTTAAACACAATAAAAAAATCTATTACATTTAAAACAACAACAACAGAAAAATTAAAGACCAAAACAAGAACTTACATTTTTGTCATGAATGTTTCTAGAACATGGCTGTCATCTGTTATCCCTAAGACTTCCGACATACGAGCATATACCTGCATTAAAACATTGTTAAAAGCTTTATTATTAACATATATTTTCAAAAGACTATTCAAATTGAACAAACATAAGATTTAATGCACTGTTGCATCCACACTGAAGTAGGGAGTGGGTGGGAGAGCAAATGAATTTTTTTCAAAGAATCTTATACTTTTAAAATTTGCTTTTTCCTCCAGACCTCTCCTGTTTTGAAATATATAAACACTTATACACAAACACACTCATATATCCATTTTACTCCCACCACACCACACACATTTTTTTTTTCTCAAAGTGGTAGACCACCCTTTTCTTGAAGATGGGAGTAGGTATGCAAAGGGCTGGAGAGTACAGTACTTCAACAAAAGGCTCTAACACTTAAACATTTTTTACCTATTCTAGATTTCAGCAAAATATTAACCATTCCAGATTATTTAAGGCAGTTATAAGAATAAGGATTTAAAAATCAAAGGAAGTTAAAGAGCTTATAGAAATTCTCCTCAAATATTACATAATTAAGCTTCCCCAAATATAGAGGTGGGTCTTACTTTTCATGCTGACACTGAAATCCCAAGCTCAGGGATTCTCTGTTGAAAACATCAGGGCCTGGGAATCCACTAAGCTTCCAGTTAGGGAGTGTTGGTTGCAGAGTTTGGGGTGCAATATTTCAGTCTCAATCCAAGCCACATTGAGCTTATAAATACATATCCCACTTCAAGTGGGAAAATGCCACTAGCAACCAATGGAATACTCCCTATTAGCCTGGCAAAGCTGAGAGGTGGGTTGACACCTCGATACTCCCTGATGCTCTGGTGTGATTCCAGGTTATCCCTGCCAGACACCAGCTGTATGGGATTTCTCTTCTGTGATTTGATCCTCTGTGATTGTGTTCTCACCCTTTCTCCTAAGCTGCCTATTTCCTATGTACAGCAGCATAGCTTCTACTCCCTCTTTTATTTATTTTTTATTTTTTTATATCTGAACACCAGCTTGATACACCACCATAGGTCATAAAGGTAAGATAAAAATCACAGGGGCAACATAAATCACCCAGAGTTATAGCGTCATAGAGGGGAGGAAAGCTGCCATTGTAGAAATTTCTTATCTGAATTTTAAACACCATTTGTACCAGCAGGTTGTGTTCCAGGATTTCAACCTGAGTCCTGTGTCTGGAGGTCAGATATAGCCTGTCTCTCAGGCTGATAGAGTGACTCAGAGGTAGAGAAAAGAGGGAGAGAAGGAGTTGGGTGTAGAGGGTGAGAGAAGGAAGGAAGGGCTGACTGGTGGAGAGAAGCTGGGGAAGAGAGAGAGAGAGAGAGAAAGAGAGAGAGAGAGGAAGATTGAGATTCAAATTCCCGCTGCCTTTCTCACTAACTTCTGAGCCCTACAGAAAAACATTTCAATGATTATATATATGTGACTTTGTCCATGAGAGTAGGACTTCATCTCTTGTAAGATTAGAGTGACCACTGTTTCTTGTAAGATGTGGGGGGGGAAAGAGGGAGCTAAGGAGAGAGAACCTAGAGAAGTTAGTTACCAATAATCCTCAATAATCACAAACTTCTAAGCACAAAGAGGTCTCAAAAGAAGGATGATATGTAGAATGGAAAGTTTCCCTCAGCTCACCATGATGCAAAACCGCTCTCATATATAGAAGTATACAAACTGGGTCCCTTGGAAAATCTGGTATCAACGTGGTTAATGGCACACAAAGCATTTCACAACTTGGCTTCAACCTACCTCATCTTCCACATTTCCCTCAACCTCAAGCGACATATAAAATGCCGATAGATCACTGAGGCATCTCATGCAATTTCAGATTTTTACATGTTCGTGTGCTGGTCATTGTACCTCAATCAGCCTTCTTCATCTTTTTCTCCTCATAGTCACTCAAAAGTCATCTCCTCTGAAGCCTTAGGCACAGTGAGTTGCACTCTCCTTTATGTTCCCAAACATCTGGTCCGTTCCTCTATCATGCTGCTTTTTACACTGTAACTGTTTGGATGTCAATCTCCCTCATTACACTGAGTGCTTCTTGAGGGGTGACACTATGCCTTATTCTTTGTGTCCCTAATATTACACCTCAGGCAATATTTGTCAAGCGAATACTATTTTTAATGTGTGGTGGCAGAAGACAGGGTCTGGATCCACTAGGACTATATTATAATGTGAATATTACACAAAGAATGAAAAATGACCCTTCATACTAAGCATATATTGGATTCTATGGACAAAATACATAGAATCATAAATTACAACAGAAAAAGAAAAACTAGGGAGAGCAGCCTGACTATCTAGTAATTGATTCTAGCAATCGTCTTTAATTTTATTTTAGTGGCACACTTGTCAAAAGCGATCCTTAAAATAAGACCAGTTTTATAAAATCAACTAACAGTAGGGATCAGATACCCTATTGTGTGCCCTGCTTTGCTCACTTGCTTGGTTTCAGGGACACAAACTGTGTGCCTTTAACTGTGACTAGAATTTAAAAGGCACGTTTGTTTAACAAAGATGAAGGCATGAATGGATACGTTTAAACTAGCTCTACTACAACTCAAAGCACAAGTTGTTTGATGGTATACAGAGTAATTTATATAGATAAATGAAATAAATAATAAATTACATGACATATTGGTTTTGGAAAGGGTGGGGCCATGGGATTATCTCAAATCGCCTATTTTCTTCTTACTGTATTTACATGTTTCCTGGTTACTTTTCTTGTTTTGGACAACATGGTAACTACAGTGGACTTCTGTAAAATCAAATTTTACATTTTCAAGACTTTATAAATGCCGATTTTTATGGCAAAACTCAGAAATAATATAATTTTTGTTTTAATCATTTTATTATTCATTTGAGAGTGAATCATAAAAATATAACAACTAAAATGTGACTTTAAGCATTTCAAAAGTTTTAACATTAAAAAATGTACTTGCTAATTCAATGGGTCCTACAAGGAGGTTTTCCTAACGGGTTCCCGGCATTCAAGAGAGGAGGAAGCTAGGCAGGCAGGTCTGTTGTGCTCTGCTGTCAAAACAGTTTCTCAAAGCATCACATCTGACCCAATAATATACTAGGAAAACAGTCAACATTGACACATGGCAGTGCTTTAATCCACAATTATCCTTGTAACTTGCACCATTCCTTTTATCATCCATTAGCTTTGATTCCCATTATCCCATCTAGAACTGTGTCAACGCTTTTGTCCTTGGGGAGTTCTTTCCACTACCGGGATCTGACGGTCAAGCTTGAGTGCTAAACAGGATCATTACCTCTTAAACCCACTTATCTGATCTACTGAATAGTAAATTGAAAAGCTCATTAAGAGCAACAATCTGATTTGTTTTCACGTGTGACAGGGTCATTTAAAATCAATGTATGATTACAGCGTTTCTTTTAAAAGACTGTTTCTCGTTTTCCAAGGTACCTTATCATTCAGATAACACGCAGATAACATGAAAATGTCTCCGAACATTTGAAATTTAATTATCCCATAAACATGGATAATTTGGGAGTGGGAAGTAATTTGTTCAGTGAGGAAATACCTACAAAATTGTTTATCATCAAGCACAAGTCAATGAAAATCTTCTATAGAAAAATGCTCTAACATAGTATTTAGAGTTTTCAACATTTCTACAACTTTTACCATTTCACCTGAAATAATTTTTGTGATACCAAGAAGAAATTGTATTGCAATATCTATTTTAAGGAAGTATATAGGAGTTGGCATAGGAATGAAAGAAGAGAAAAAAACTCACTTTCAGTACACAGATTCCTTGTCTCTTATTTCAGAATCTATTAAGATAATCTCATCACAATAAAAAAATGAGTAAAAATCTAAGAAATAACAGACCAAATCTATCTGTGTGGTCATCCTTCAGAGAAGGATGGACAATACAACGACACTGAATATATGGTTATGCCTTCGCTTATGTGTTTCATATAGTCAGGGAGGTCACGCCGTAACCAAGTTTTCGCCTTTCTGAGCCCTCCTCCCTTCTTTTCTTCTTCTGCATTTCAAAATATGCCTGTATAATAGACTGTAAGCTCTCTGAGAGCAGAAATGATGCTCTGTTTTTTAAAAATCTCACATGCTTCTACTCAATAATGTTTTTTTAAACAAATAAAAAGAATATAGTGTTAAAATGTACAGTTTGGTCAATCCCATTTCATACACGATTCTTTAACAACATAAAAGGCAGGTATTTTTTCCCCCTGTAAAATAATATACCCAAAATCCTACTCATCAGGGATGAACATTGGTAAAATGCTGTCATCTTAAAAGATGTGGTTTTAATGCTTAAATAATATTTCTGGGAGAAGCTCTCCCTGTAGATTCAGTAAGAAGAGTTGCCTAGGGGCCAGGCACGGTGGCTCACGCCTGTGAGCACTTTAGGAGGCCGAAGCAGGCAGATCATGAGGTCAGGAGATCAAGACTATCCTGGTCAACATGGCGAAACCCCGTCTCTACTAAAAATACAAAAAATTAGCCAGCCTGGTGGTATGCGCCTGTAGTCCCAACTACTCAGGAGGCTGAGGCAGGAGAATCACTTGAACCTGGGAGGTGGAGGCTACAGTGAGCCGAGATCGTGCCACTGTACTCCAGCCTGGGTGATAGCGTGATATTCTGTCTCAAAAAAAAAAAAAAAAAAGAAGAAGAGTCCCCTAATTTGAAACCTTAGAGCATTCATTGTTGCCAGTTTATTAATGGCACTTCTCAAAACATAATAGACTATAATATTTTTGTAGTATTGATTTCTATGTGAATATGTTTCCTCCACTATTTTAAGCATGTACTCCTGGAAGGCAGGGGAAATGTCTATTTCTCTTTACATCTCTACTAGTATACTGTCTTAGAACACTGTCGTGATAAACGTAGCAAGTGGAAAAAGCACAGACTTTGGTCCCAAAGATATCTGCATTTGAATTCTGTATCTGCCACTAACTAGGTGTTTCTTAAAATCTCTGAATCTTGGTTTCCTACCTATTAAACAGTAATAATAGTAATACTTTAGGCCAGGCAAGGTGGCTCATACCTGTAATCCCAGCACTTTGGGAGGCCAAGGCAGGTGGACTCCCTGAGCTCAGGAGTTTTGAGACCAGCCTGGGCAACACAGTGAAACCCTAAACTAAAATACAAAAACTTCACCAGGCGTAGTGGTGTGTGCCTGTAATCCCTGCTACTCGGGAGGCTGAGACTGGAGACCTGCTTACCTGGGAGGCGGAGGTTGCAGTGAGCCAAGATTGCACCATTGCACTCCAGCCTGGGTCACAGAGTGAGACTCTGTCTCAAACAAAACAAAACAAAACAAAACAGGAAACAAAAAACCCCCCTACTTTATGGGCTTTTGAGAAGATTAAATGATGATCCCAAACTCAGAGCTTGACATTTAGTAGTTACTCAACAAATGCTGATTCCCTCTACAACCTTTCACTGAGCCTTCTGCATAGTAGATGCTACAGTGGTCAGTTAACACCTTTTCAAGAGAAGGCTCTTCACATGAAAAATAACAGAAAAATCAGGAGGTCCTTACCTTGAAGATTTTCACACAGCATAAAGATGGTTAAAACAAATAAATGAAATCTTAAAATCTGTATCATTAACTCTTAATTTTTACATGCATGTTCAATTAATACCTTCTAGTCACACTCAGAAATTGCATTTGTTAAAGGCATAAAGCAACTGCTTCAAAATTTCAGGATACAAAATCAAATTCTTTCTACTTCTAAATGGTTATTGTCTTAGAAGCTAGAACAATTACCCATTTTAACTAGTTACCCATGTCTCTAGCTCCTGATATATAGAAAGTGATTAGAAATGTAAGGAGTTATCATTATTACATATTTGAGAAGGCATGCTCTTAAAAAACTGTTTTAATATTTTTATTTTCTTAGCCCTTTAGATTTTACTGCAAAAGTTCTTATAAACTTAAGAAAAGAGCATTTGGACAGTACATAATACTGGAGCCAATACATTCTCCAGCTTCTCAACTAATCAAATGATAAATACTGCCTGCAGAATTTGCAGGTAGCTTAAAAGATCTTATATATGGTTTTAAAAAGAAAACTAGGTAAGAAAAACAGATGAGGGCATAAACTACAAATAGCAACATAATTTTGAGTTGTAAATTTAATAAAGAATAAAAGCATGTGTGAGATAATTTTTAAAACTTCTTTTTCCAGTCCTAATCCTTGGTCTTGGGTATCTGCAGCATTGTCGCTAACATTCTGGTTATAACTCTGAGGAAACTAATTATGTCAATCTTTAAATTTGAAGTAGATTACAGAACTGGGAAACCCAGCATATTAGTTCCTAAAGGTTGTATGGATATATAATGACAGTCACAGAAATTCAATAACAGCCCTCTATGAAATGTACTCAAAAGCACCACATGAAACAAATTAAAAAGAACAATGAATCTCTCATTCTGTGCAAATAAGAAAATAAGAGAAAGCACTGGTTCTATAGGTTTTCAAAAGAGTTTTTATAATGACTTAAGATTTTGGATAATGAATCTTCAGAAAATTACAGTAAGTTAATACCCTTAGGCCTTCTATAAATGTTTAAGATGTTATAATTTTTCAAAGAGCTTCAGTACATTGTTTAAGCAGGCTCAATGCAGAAAATGAACAGTGCTGTAGAAGTCAACAACAGAGTATTTTGCCATCAGATGATAAACTTTCTTTGAAGCAATTTAGTCTCAAAAACATATCAGGTGATATAAAAGTGATACCACAAAAGATCCCCCAAATATTACTGTAAATTTTCAATACTGGGATGACTTGTTATTGAAGGTTTTCAACTGGTTGTAAATTGGTAGAACAAAACCTGTCACTGGAAAGTATCCAATACAATGAAAGCATTAATGCTCCTTGGTAAGAGAAGTTAGGAACACAGTATGAAATAACTTACTATGAATAAGAAACACATTTTCATATTTTTGTTTTAGGCTTCAAGTGCCTTTGAGGTCAATTCAGTGCTTTCCATAAGAAAAACCTCATCAATGTGAAAGGCATTGGTAGAGGAGGAAGAAGGAGAGGTGTAAGAAAGAACAGAGCATTTAATTACTTGGATTTAAACCATTTGAACTAAAGATACTGAGCTCTTTCATTAACACCTGAAGCAGGATAAAATATAATAATCACAATTAACTTATCACCATCATGAGAGAATTAATGGTACAAACATCATTGCTGTATATGAAATACACAAACTTAGTGACACTGAATAGATCCATATTAATCTTGGGTGATCAATTTTTCCATATTATTTAAAATAACATCATTAAATACAAGCCTGAAATTAGACAGAAAAATCTTTTGCCAGAATTTAATTTTAAAACCATAATTTATGCTGGAAACCAGGTAGCAAAAGGTGAATAATCCTGCTCACCTCACTTAGTTAAAGAATGGCATCTGATAAAGAAAAACTGGTTATGGAAGTATAAAATAAATATGAGTGCTAAATATTTATTTCAATTAGAATATCTGAACCTACCATCTGTGGTGGCCATTTTGCTAAGGGGACATGTACCTAACAAATCTCTTAAGAGGCATTCCCAGTCTGCTTGAATAAGCTATTGTATAAGAAAACTTGGAGTGACCACTCTGGCCTCACATTTCCTTCGCTCCACATCCTGTGGCACAAAGCATGAACTCAGCAGGCTGGGGTGCAGGGCTGCCTGCTGCCTTGTGATAATCCCCTCTCCCAGTAGGGGCCTCCACTGATGCATGGCTAAGAACATGCTTCCTCTTTTGCTTGCACCCCAGTGGGGTTTCCATTTCTAACTTGGGCCCAAATCCAGATTGCTAAGGAAGGTGGAAAAGTTAGAAAGCTCCAGATGCTGCCAGGGATATTTTTGAGTCAGTTTCTAAACAATAATTTATCAGAAAGAGTACAGGTATAATGAGAAAACCAGCAAGGCTGGTAATTTTGGAGAGATTCTTTCCCTCCCACCCCCGACCAGATCTAGGGTCTAACTACCACCTGTTCAACAGAAGCTGGCTGGTTGCCTTACTTTCCTTCAGGGAGCCACTGACTAAGGATCTCCACCAGCATGAACCTAATGCCTCCCGACAGGCCTTCCCTAGCCAAGTGGGACCTGGGTTGAGTGCACCAGTTACTGGTCACAGGATATGCAGTCCACAGAAAGACTCCTGTGGTGCAACCAGCTGAAAGCCAACTAGAGAAAATGGAGAGTGTACATTTGTCCTGACACAGCTTTGCTCCTGCCGGCTGCCAACTCACTCCATGTCTGGGGCCAAGCTTCTGTTAGACTAGTCTTCTATGGATAAAGCCATGGTAAAGCCCTGGGTAAATATATTATCTCCCCAAGCCCATTCAAAAAGAAGCTAACTATGGCTATGGTACCAGGTGCTTGGGAAGAAGGCTTGATTTTAGTAGAGGATTTTGGGACTGTGGTTTGAAAGAGCATTTCAGACATTTAAAGGAATATTTATAATTCTTTGCAATAGCAAGTTTATAAGATGACATGATTAGATTTTAGGGCAAAGAAGCTGAAGCTGGATGAAGTTTGTGAGAGGGTGACAGTAGAAGTGGGGAACTGGGAAGTAAAATATTTGTTTAACCCGCTGTACCTCCTAAAGGTGTCAGCCAGAAACATTCTGGCACAAGGGATACATGTGCTCTAGACATTGTTCAATAACAGATGCTATTCAATGTAGCCAAATAAAACTTTCTGCTTTCAATATTAATAACTGATTGGAATGGTTACTCAACAATGTTAACATCAAAAAATCTAGGGTGCTTTTGTACTATGCAACCACATTAAACATAGGCTTTGCAGTTAATACTGCTTATTAGACTACTGAACGTTTGGCTATAAAATATATACTCTGTAGAGTTATATAGTGCATACAAAGGAAATTAAGACAATGAACGCCTATACTTAATCATTGTGTGCATATGCCTGTTTTACTAATAAGAATCTGCGGCTGTAATGAGACAAGCATAAAGATTGCTGGTCCACCACCATCATCAGCAACCCAACACACCTTAACTATTTTCTAAGACTTCTCTGGAACTCTGGGTATATCACTCCTCGGGCATACAACCTAAAAAGCCCACAGTTTAGGAAGCTGCCACCTGGCACCAGAAATAAGAGAAGAGCAAAAGGTCTTCCCAATCTCAAATACGAGGAGAAAGTGGCTGTCAATCACTGTGGTTGTTACTTATCATATTCTCGGGACTTTGATTTTATTCTAGGGCCCATGAGCAGACATGGTTAAGTCCTGTTCAAATTCTGGATGTTATATGAATGGCAATGGGTTTGCTTCAGTGAGATAATTCCAGAAACCAATTACTAAAAGCAAGTCCTAAAAAAGAATAAATCATAAACAATATTTGACAGAACTATTTTTAAGAATCTTGGCTGGGTGTGGTGGCTCATGCCTGTAATCCCAGCAATTTAGGAGGCCAAGGTGGGTGGATCATTTGAGTTCGAGATCAGTCTGGTCAACATGGTGAAACACCACTTCTACTAAAAATATAAGAAATTAGCCAGGCATAGTGGTGCATGCCTGTAACCCAGCTATGTGGGATGCTGAGACAGGAGTATCACTTGAACCTAGGAGGCAGAGGTTGCAGCAAGCCAAGATTGCACCATTGCACTCCAGCCTGGGTGAGAAGAGTGAGACTCCATCTCAAAAAAAAAAAAAAAAAAAAAAAAAAGAATCTCTTAGTACCGTTTCCCATGAAGCACTTTCATTATACAAGAGTGGCAACTGAGGCTAATGATTTAAGTAGGCCAAGTAACCTTCTGATGGGCAAAAGCACATCTTTTAACTAGGGTTACAAAGAATAGTATCACAAAATAGGAGGTAGTCTAGTGAAGTAGTTAGGAATAGATTCTGATGCCCCAGACTAGTGAGATTCTGCTACTCACTAATTTTGAGCAAGTTGCTTACCCTTTAAACCTTAGTTTCCTCAAATATAAAAAAGATGGGAGTAGTAACTAATCTGTGGAATTTTTGAGAGGATTAAAGTGGTTAATTTATGTGAAGGACCTATGACAGTCCTCGTACATAGTAAAATTTTCACAAGTGTTACCTATTATTATTATTATTGAAATGTCCCTTTTCTTTGTGCTTTATCTGGACTAGATACCAGAAAATAGATACATGTTCTAAGAAGGTCTGTGAGTAGCTTTAGTAGTAGTTAGCGCGGAGAGGGCCTTAATGAAAGGTAACATAACTTCTAATATTAAATAATGGGTCTAGTTTGAGTCTTGCAAATAAATAAAGTAGTAGGAAAAGTGATAGAGAAGGAATCAGGAGGAAAATAGAATAGTCTGTGGTATTTGCTGATACTTTATCTCAAGAACTTATCTGTAACATCTAAGTTGCCAAATTCAGAGCTTTCATCCTCATTTTTTGAGTCAATACAAGTTCCTGCTTCCTATCTCCAAGGTAAGTTTTCAACTATGTAAGTAGATGATTTATATCACTGTGTCCAATAAATTATTAAAGTTTTCCCCGCTCAGATCAATAGGTCCATCCAGTTGTCCAAATTTTCTTTACTAAATTAATGTACACAGACACGGGGTTCCAGAACACCATCATTAATTTTAAATTGTTAGAAGAGTTTTTAGGTGATGGGCTCCCAAGGGACATTCTTTCACAGTAGGAACAGAAAGGGGCTACCATTCAGAACTAAATACAACATTACTGATCTCTGATACTAGGCTATGGGTTCTGGGTTGCTTCTTCCATTGTAGGATATCCAATATCAACGATCTAGCTTAGTTCTCTTGTGACTGATGGCTAGCCAGGACTAGAGGCCCAATCTTCAGTTATAGGAATGAATCTTTTCTTGGGAAATAAAACAGCTAGTATGGAGATGAAACTTATGATGTGGTATTATGAGTCATCATACTCTGAAACTGATCATTCCTGGACTCATGGCTAAATACATACATAGCCAATGTGATACAGTGAAAAGCCAATTGGGTTTAGAGTAAGATAATCTGGTTGAAACCCAGGGTCTACCACTAAACAAGCTTTTAATTCTGAAATTGTTTCATATTTCTGTGAAATGATATTCATATCTATTAAACAGAACATTGTTGAAAAGACTAAATGAGAAAATGTAATGAATAATTCAGCAAAGTGGTTAAATGCAAAATAGAAACCCACTGCAGGTTAGATTATGGTTGAAGATAAACTGTATTCTCAAATGATATTTCCTAGATATTTCTCATTCTACATTACCTGAAAATACAGAATTCATGACTTACAACATGGATAATGTTTTACTATCCAACACCTTCATCTTTAGGAAGGTTAGAGAGTGCCACGTGCTAGGCAGCTGTATCTGCTGGAAAGTGTGGTATGACAGCCCATGGCTCATGAGTGCAAATGACCAGATGAAAAGGGCAGTTGAAAACTGGTATCAACAAGCATGAAAACATTTCTAATGAGTCAGAAAAGTGGGCCAAGAGGGAGCACGAAAGGAAGTAACGATGAAAATTTAGAGATAGAAATGGACAATAAATGGTCAAAAGGCTTAAAAAAAAAAAAAAGAGAGAGAGGTTACAGCAAAACTTGAGAATTGCAATTCTCAGCAGATGGAAAGACACCAGTACTAAGGTGTTTAGCACATTTCGAAATTTTCTGTCACGTTATAATTTTTCTTGTTAAAAGTTTCCGATGAAACTTACTGGGCGTAGGAGATTTTCCATGGAAATGCATTTCCAATTTTGTAATGGGTGTCAACCAGAAAATGCAATTCACATAGGAGAAACTTGTTTCAACGCCAACTTGCTTAAACACGTCTATTCAGTAAAGCAAGGGATACTGGCGCTGGGGAGCCACGCAAGGCCTAGGGGAAAACAAAATTCCAATAAGTATGCCAAATGTGCTTTTATATTTCAAGACTCCTTCAAAAGAAACATTATGGGGAGATAAAAATTAGGAAAACACTGAACTTAACTAATTTAAAATGTTGAAAAAATATTTTGCATTTATGTTTTATAACCAAGTGCTTTTCTCACATTTGTCCCAAGGCAGCAGATAAAGCGCTATATTCACCATTGCTAATACTAGCAATTGGAACATGCTCTTTGGCAAGGCAGAAATAAGATAATTGTTCAACATAGCCTGGCTTTTCAGAAATACTGGAAGCATTGCCTGTAATTATAGACATCTGTCACTGCTAGCCACTCAGTACTAACCCTGACATCAATATACAACCATAGCACTAAACTGCCTGCAGGCATAGCAATGGAGACCAGATACGCTAGGCAGGCAATCATCTGCTTCATCCAAACTATCTGTCAAAGGTTCCCAACCACAAATAGCTCTTACATTTTGTATCCTTAGGATAATATGTTGATTTATTTGAGATTCTCTAATATTTACAGTCTAGACCATCTACTAAAATAAAGAAACAAAACTTATGGCTAATGGATGCAGTTACTGTTCACAGTCATCATAAAAGGTCATAGCTCAACCCTCAAATGTTAAAAATTGATGGCAGCTTTAACCATGCGCTATCATACAGATGTTTCCTTTTGTAGAGGCAATTATTTTCAAAAGCAATTCAAAATCCTAAATACAATCCTTCATCAGCAAATATGTTGCCACATTGTTTTAGTAGAAATGCTCATATTTTAAAGCCCTTTTTCAGAAGTAAAGACAAGTTTCAATGTTGAGTACTGAAGAGTCCAGATCATCAGTTTGGGTTTAGCTTTACAGAAGTACCTTACTTGGCAATATTTTTCCTATATAAATGATATAATGTCAAAAACTAGGAAGTGATATTGATATGAAAAATAAAATACTTGGTTAATGAATGAGTCAAATGATATAATCTTGCAGGGTGTAAAACTTACTGAAATATACATGCACATATACATTCATATTTTTAAGACCCCAAAGACACACTGTAGCTTTAAACATCACCCTCTGTTTTCTTTTAAACAGCCAGAGAAGCAAGCTGAAAATTATTAGACATTTAGGCTAATTAGGAATAAACATTCACAATTATCATAATGTGTTACTAAAAACCCAGATATTTCTTGGTCTGATCACAACAGCCAATGCTGAAGAAAAACTATTAATTACTGACAGACAGTTAGCTTACAAGTGAGCTGCATTTTAAAAACCTCCTTTAAAATACAATTGCTAAATGCCTTACAGTGCTGTAATGTGAGACAGGTTCAAATCTTATTACTTCACTGAAATTAAAACCTAAGTTTTAATACTGTTCAAGTCGAACAATGATTCCACACTTTATTGCTTTTGAAATCCCTTGATGATCATAGGGAAAAATGCCCCGGAGAAAAAAAGACTGTTTTCGATAAACAGAAAATACAGTTTGCACTCTTAGCCTCTTTGTCATCACAAAAAAAGGATTTAATGCCAATTCTTTAAAAAAAGACTTTTTTTCCCACAAAATGTGCACCTTGTGTGCCATTTGTAAAATCAGTTCACTTTCTTTTATTTATTACTGCAGCGCGGCAAGGCAATAAAGAAGCTACCGATAGCTAATAAATTACATGCCTTTTAAAACAATTCTCTTGCTACAAAAACATGTAACTACAAAGGTTTACATTTACATGGTACATCATATGAAATGTCTATATTTGTGTCCTATTAACCATTTTGGCAAATTGTGGACTTTTACCAAATAGCTAATAGGACAAAATATATAGTGATCTATACATGTTCACACGACATAAAAGCCATTCTAGAAAACTACCCATGTATTTACACTTTATAAAATACTCCAAAATTTATTTAAAAAACATTTTAATAAAGTATTTCATGCATCAAAAAGGTACTAAAGGATCTTCTAATCAGGATTAAACCATACTCATTTACTAAGAACTAAGAAAGTATCTTTTTTCTTCTAATTTATGTTCCTAGTATCACATAGTCTTTTAAAAATCATAATTCTAGCAGTTACTTAAAATAAATTATATAGAAGGCAAGATCACTGGAATGTAACCCAGTATGTACCAATTCTGATTCTTAATGAATATAGTATAGTACTTTTAGAAAGATGTAGAGAGTAGGTAATTTCAGAAACATTAAGAAACATCTTCTGCTTATAATCTTTCTTTTAAAAGAATATTATCTTCACACAGCCACAAGAATTGCGGATTTAAATCCACAAGATTTAAAATCTTACTTAATGAAAGTAAATTATTTTGTGTCTCTGGTTTATGTACAAATGAATTCTGAAATATCTATATTCCCAATGTTCAGGATTAAATTGTTAAATTAACCAGGGTATTTTCTTAATGCTTTCATGCTCTAATCTTACGATGCGAATATATTTATGAGGTAGTGTATTGCCTTTTATTATTAATTTCCTCCATTTCCTGTAATAGCTCTCATAGCTGTGGCTCTTTTGTGTGTGATTCATACCTACAAAATTTCAACTTTGTTAATTATGCATGATGAACAATGCTTCAATGTTCAAAGCACAAACAACTGTTTCATCTTTCCTTCAAGATGACAATCCACTATACAAATGAATGAAAATTTTATATTCTGTAGCATTCTATTTCTCCATTCAGATCTACATTTTCTCCTTTCTTTTGAAATCAGTTTGATTAGTAATTTGTGGGAGATATCTTTTTTAAAGAGTTCACTGAAATAAGTTTATTTCATTTTCATAGTTACTTAGATGGGAGTTATTATAATAAATCATAATCGTATAACATATATCAATGTATGTGGACAGCTCTGCTATATTTCATAACTTGCTTTTGCTTTTTAATAGTAAATGCTTGTTTGCTGAAATTGGTATTGCCTTTCCCCATACTGTAGTTGATATTAAATGATATCATCCTCAATTAGTGATCAAGAAAAATAACTAACAAAATGTCTACTTTCTCTACGGCCACTTCCTCTACCTCTGATATCTCATTCATAAAATTTTTATTTTAAATCTCAAATTACTTGGATTATCCTCTTTTTGGTTGGGAGAAGGCTAATTATATTCTCTCTCTTGCATCATTAAGAATGTACATTCAAAATAGGCACAGTTAGTATCATTAACTACACACACACACACACACACACACACACATAGTTGTTGTTTGTTTTGTTTTTGAGTTGGAGTCTTGCTGTGTCGCCCAGGTGAGCACAGTGGCCAGATCACTGCAATCTCTGCCTCCTGGGTTCAAGCAATTCTCCTGCCTCAGCCTCCTGAGTAGTTGAAATTATAGGTGCTCACCACCACCCCTACTAATTTTTTGTATTTTTAGTAGACATGGGGTTTCGTCATGTTGGCCAGGTTGGTCTCAAACTCCTGACTTCAGGTGACCCACATGCCTCGGCCTCCCAAAGTGTGGGCATTACAGGAGTGAGCCACCGCTCCCCGCCTAACTTCATATTTTAGATGGTAAAATCAAATAGTGATTAGATTTCTCAAAGTTATACAGTAGAATGGTTTCCCCAACTTCCTGTTTTCACTGTTTGACAATGCTGCTTCTTAGCTGCTATGGAAAAATATGTATTCACTGACATTTATTCTAGTAAATCCAAATTAAACACTATATTAAATGCTATTTCATTCAATGCACATAATCTTGGCTGGGCATGGTGGCTCATGCCTGTAATCCCAGCACTTTGGGAGGCCGAGGTGGGCGGATCTTTTGAGGTCAGGTGTTTGAGACCAGCTTGTAAGGTGGGGAAACTCCGTCTCAAAAAAAAAAAAAAAAAACTAGCCGGGCGTGGTGGTCCGCACCTGTAAGTCCAGCTACTTGGGAGGAGGCTGAGGTAGGAAAATTTCTTGAACCTGGGAGGCAGAGGTTGCAGTGAGCTGAGATCGTGCCAATGCACTCCAGCCTAGGCCACAGAGCAAGACTGCATCTCAAATAAATAAGTAAATAAAAATCTTGATTTGCACATAAAATAATCTTGGCATCTATCAGACAGTGGAAATGGCAGGTAGTTCTTGGTGAAAACTGAGGAGTAGGTCAAATTCATTTGTTTTACTAATTATCTTCTTGGAAAAGATGGAACATTGACTCTGTCCTCAACTCCCTTAATTTGGTAAAGAATCTCAAGTGAACTGTTATTTAGAGCTTGGTCTTGCTTGCAATCTTGAATGGAAAAGTGCAAAACGGGAAGCCGAACACTTCTGTTCTCTTTTTGCACCAATATACAACTCTTAGTCCTGTCTTACCTGTCTATGTTATATACAGAAGTGAAGACACTAAAAGAAACCCAAGCACCCACTGGGTGTCAGTCTTCCCCTGTCTTCCCCAAGATCTCATCGGATATCTTCCAATATGTTCCCAGTGTTCTGCATATCAGTCATGGGCCTCATTATATTGAACAATGATTATCTATTACTAACTTTGTGTTCTCCAACAGTCTGTGATGGCAGGAGTATCTTTCCCTAGGCAATATTGTGTCCCACTGTTTAGCATATAATAAATAAACAGATTTGTAATTATAAGTATTTGTGTATTGAATGAAAGAAAAAAAAAAAGAGTGCCACTAATCTAGCCGAAAATAACATTCTTACAGACTCTGTGTAAATCTTTTTCTAATGTACAATTCTTAAAAACCAAATACTGGCTAGTTCCAACCCACTGTTTCCTAATAAGGTGCTGCTCTAATTAATAACACCTACTTCAGAATTACGACGAGGATCAGAATAAAATTTCTCTCCTTCTGTCACCATAAAATCTGACCACGTTGGTGGGATAATCCATACCCAACCAACCAATGAGAAAATAGCTGATAATCTCGCACTGTCCTAGTTGTATGACAGATATAAGATATGTATAGATCTCGCCCTTTTCCTCAAGAATCTTAAGCTTTGTTAAGAAAAAAAGGACACAGAGCATAAAATGCTCTAGGAGCAAGATCAGGAATGATACACTTCATCATTTAATGGATTTAAAGTTAGAAAGACCTAAGGTGAAATCTTGTGAAGACACTTCCTACCTGTGTACTCTTAGTTGAGTTACTTTACTGTAGAAATGAGGTTAATGACGCATTTGTCATAAGAATATTTTGAGGCTTACAATATATAATGCATGTAAAAGGTTTATCATCATAGTGACTGGCATATATTAAACAATGAATGAGTGCGAGCATTGCCATTTTATTTAACCAAGTTTTAACAACAAATATGACCCAGGTACTAAGAACTGTAAGTGTGTATGATTGAATAGAACTTTAAAGGATGGGGATCGTGTGTGTGGGCAGAAGGAAGAAGTGAGCAGTATAATCCAAGTTAAAGATGGGAGTCAGCATGCTAGAGGGGAGCTGTGGAAACTAAAAATTGGACAGTAGATGGAGCTAGATTATGGAGAACCTTAAAAACCAGAGTGCTGGCTTGATGCCGTGGGCAATAGAGAGATTTTTAAGTGGGAAGAACCCTATGACAAGAGTGACGTTTAAGATTTGTCTGATTACATTGTGCATGATAATTTGGAGTCAGAGGGGGTAAGGCTTTTATCTTTCTGTCCCCCTCCCCCCGCCCCACCTTTTTTTTTTTTGATGGAGTTTCACTCTTGTTGCCAAGGCTGGAGTATAGTGGCATGATCTCAGCTCACTGCAGCCTCTGTCTCCTGGGTTCAAGTGATTCTCCTGCCTCAGCCTCCTGAGTAGCTGGGATTACAGGTGTCCACCACCACACCCAGCTAATTTTTGTATTTTTAGTAGAGATGAAGTTTCACTGTGTTGGTTAGGCTAGTCTCCAACTCCTGACCTCAAGTGATCGTCCCACTTCGGTCTCTCAAAGTGCTGGGATTACAGGTATGAGCCACTGTGCCCGACCTCTGCAGCCCTTTATTGCCTCTGTTACCATGTGTTCTTTCTCCTCCGTATTCTGAGTTTCCTGGACATCTTACTCTGGTTTCTCACTTTTCTAATTATTTATTTTCGGGTAGAAATTTCTATTTTTCACATTCTTGAATTGAGACTGACCTCCACCCTTACATACCCAGTTCCTTGGGGGAGTTCATCTGCTCCCAAGAGTTCAATGAAATATACAACAAAATGACTCTAAATCCACAGTTCCTAATGCAGAAAGACCACTCTTCTCTGGTTTAGCTGTATGACTGAAGAAAGGTAGTTAGGTTTGGAAATTGAAATGTCAAGGCGGCAAAATGCCAACAATTTTGGCTCTTTTTCCTTGAACTAGAGTAAGGCTCGAGGAAAGCTAGGAACTTGAAGGAGGTGATTACTACCCCCTAGGTTAATTATATAAGAACACAATGCATCAGCTCAATGGCTCACCTACTTCATAACTGTCTGATTAAGGCTTCAATGAACTACTTTCCACCAATGACCATCAACCTCATAGGGTTGGAAATGCAGCCCAGATATTTACATCTTTTCATAATAACTTGTTAGCAATCTTTAATTCATGAACTTATTAAGTCTATTTATATTTTTAGTTTGTGCCATTGCTTGGGACAAGTTCTGTAAATTTTATTATCGACCAGAGAAAGTGGAATTGCTTATTTTCCCTGAAATTAACATTTATTTATATTATATTAATATTTAAATATTTCAGAAATTTTCAAGTCCTTCCAATATCCTAACTAAAAACCAAAAACCTGATCTTCCCTTTCAAGTGTTTAAATTCCTAGGCCAAAGAGGCCTGACTCTTTCATAATGTTGATTTCTATGGTCTTATGTGAGCTTTGCCCTAGGAAAGTGAAATATAAATATGGATTATATCTATTAACACTGTGCTTTTAAATTATTTGAATTGAACCTCCACTTATCGCATCTTCAAGGTCCGTTTTGCAGAGACCACATTTCTAGGTAGTGACAAAGGTCATAAAAATGTTAACATAGCATTATATTATGATCACAATCTTGAAAGGTTGCTAGAGGCCCCAGTAGACAGATACAAACTTTAGGGAAAAGCAAATTCACTGCTGTAATTTTTTATAGAGACTTCAACTAGTTCCTTTTCTATTTATAGATAAGCGTTTAGAAAAACCTTGCAAAAAGCAAAAGCAGAGGACCAGGTGCCAACAGTGCTTCTCAAAGAAAAGGAACAAAACGTTTGTAGACAATTAGAAAAGAGCTAGGAATTGAACAAACCAAATGAAGTCTGCTCACTTCCAACTAAATAAAATGCACCACCTTTGATTTCTTATGCAGAAACCTTGTATCACATAATCATCTCTCAGGTATGACAGAATTTTTGAAAAGCAATGTAAAAAAAATTTTTTTTTTTTAAGAGATGAGGTTTCACCATGTTGGCCAGGCTGGTCTCGAACTCCTGACCTCAGGTGATCCACCTGCCTCAGCCTCCCAAAGTGTTGGGATTACAGGCGTGAGCCACCATACCCGGCGAAAAGCAATGTAGAAGAGCTGAAGAAACCAGAGTTAATGTCCAGTCTCAAATGTGAGGATGAACAATTTCCTCAACTTCTTGGAGAATCATTTTCTTCATCTATAAAAATGAAGACAATAATACCTGTAGAGAAGATTTGTGATAATGTGGACAAAATGCCTATCGTAGTATCTGGTGCAAAATACTTATAAATACTATATATTTTTATTGAGAATATCACTTGCATATCATCTAGTAGGTAAGCTTATAAAAAATTAGTGCCTTTCATCAAATTGTGTAATGCTTTTTTCTTTTTTTTCTTTTTTTAATGAGAAGGGACACGTAAACATTTACATTCAGTCACTATGAATTTGTTATTAGTGTTATCAAACTATGGCCAAATATCTATTTAGGCAATTTAAGCTTTGATTTCTAAGAATGAGTAATTGGGATGGGGAGAAAAACATTTTAATTATGTAACATTTAACACATTGCACTTAAATTAAAAAGTAATTATTCTCTGGAGGATTAAATGGGAATACCCTAAAAACATAAGGTTTTTAAAGGGTGGCATAGATTCCCAGCTTACTGCAAAAAATTCTCAACTACTTTCAAAGCATTTAACAATTCCAAAATGGCTGACAGTAGGTAAAGAGAATATAAAAGCACACCTTTCGGACAATCTGAATACAAAAAAAGCAGGTGCTTAGCAAAACAGAAGCATTTGCTGGTTTGCCAATGCTGCTGGTTCCTGCTTCAACGCTCTGCTTGCCTCCCCCTACCCCCACATCTGTTCACTGGTGCTTATGTGATACATTCCATTGATACAGAGGATGAAGACTAACAACCTGCAAACCAAGAGTCTACACGGGAGATCGTTGCTATTTTAAAATATGATTTCCTCTTTTTTGAGGTTTCTCTCACTATTTTAATCTTAGAGGGGTGGAAAAATTTATCTTTCTTCAAAATAAAGACATGTTCCATAGATTTAAGAGAATTACTTTCAAAAGAACACAATAAAGGTATATTAAGGCCTGGCTTACAAAACACATTAATATAGATAGATACAAACTAATTCAGAGCTTAAACCGTGTCTGCAGAGTATATTCTATGTTGCTCAAGTACAGTAAACAAAGAAAGTACCATAAATTAGCTTCTAGAAACTGAAAGAAGGCAATCACAGCATGTCTTTACCGCATATGGAACCAAACTACACATTTCTCATAAAATCTTTCACTTTTGTTTTGCCTCTGAAAAAACTAATCTAGGAACTTCAAAGGAGATTATGATGTAATTCAGAAGGAAGCTGATACAGTAAGTGAAATACGGTACGTGACAAGAATAAAAGTAACAGTCATGTGGTGAGATAACCCAAGACTGGAAACAGTTCTCCTGTTTAGATTTTTTTGTTCGTGTGATGTGGGATTTTTTTGGGGAAAATATATATAACTATGTGGACTTCAGTGGACACATGAAAAATGAGCATAGCTCAGAGCTCAGTAAAAAACGGCACAGGAAAAAAGATCAAGTGTATCTCCAGAAGAGGTTAGGGATGCTAAGGGTGGATGTTGGTAGATATCAAATGAGGAAAGGGACCTTTGTACAGTGGCCAGGGAAGTTGAGGTGACTTTATGGAATGGGTGAAGACAGTATGTAAAGTTAGACAGCTTGTACATGGTAGCTACAGAACCTATGATTAGGTTGACTTTACTAGCAATCAGTCTCTTAGTTGGCCATCCTAGTTTTTACCACATCACTCGTACTGAAGTTTCAGGGACAGGGATGATGACGGTAATATGAACAGCTATTGTTTGCTGAGTGCTCATTATGAGGAAGCACTATGCTAAGCACTTTATATACTTTATCTCATTTAATCAACATGGTAAGTCTGTGACGCAGGTAGACGTTAATATCACAATTTTATCAATGAAGAAATCACATTAATATCACATCAATCACATTAGCATAACAATTTACCACAAAAGAAATTGAGACCCAGAGAAGTTATGTGTCTATTGAGTCACATAATCTGTACGTGACAGGGCTGGGACTTAAACCCAAGCCAGAATAATGTCAAAGCCCATACTCTTAACCAATTACTTTTTTATATATGATTATGAAATGCGTGCTCTCTCTCTCTCTATATATATATGTACATCAATGCTAGATAGGATTAAACTATAAACTATTTACAAGTATCCGATAGCATCAAGTATGGTTTCATATTCATTTACACCATCAAAAATTCATATGGTTTTTTCCATATAATATTGAAGTTCTGACTACAATTTAAAGTGTGATATCTGAGATTAAAAATTTTACTTTAGCTGCTTAGAAAAGATGATTATATAATAATTTTACTTGTTCTTCCATGTTTTTCTTAGATTTCAGCACAAAATAATAGCATGTTTATAAAAATGTGTATGCCACTCATTGTGCTAAACTGGGGCTTTTCAACTTCAATACTACTGACATTTTAGGCCAGACAATTCTTTGTTGTGGGGCTACCTTGTGCACTATAAAATGCACCTGGACTCCATCACTAGATGACAGCGGCACCCTTCTCCCAAATTGTGACAATCGAAAATATCTTTAAATATCATCAAATGTTCTCTGGAAACTGCTGTCTGCACTATGTAATTTACACACATTTACTAATTTAACACTCACATATACCATAAGATAGTACTATTACGATTCTACTTTTATAAATGAGGAAACTGACATAGTATAATTAGGTATATTATTTGACATAACAGAATGAGTAAGTGGTAGAGTTAGAGTTTAAATTTAAAACATTCGACTCCAGCAACGGTACTTTCACCCAGTACGTTATACCTCTTCTCCAACAAAATCAAAGGTAGGCTTCTTAGCCCTAAAGGATTGTGAAGGATATATGTATTTTCTGGTTTAACTTGCTACTGTTAGTTGGATAAAAGTTATTATAAAAAGGGAACTATGAAAACAAGGCTCACATAGCTCCAATTTTCATGCTCTCTACTGCTTATCTTAAGATGGCATAATATAGAAGTTGTTCTGTTTTGGGGGGTTAAGAACTTCTTTGTGAATCTGATCAAAGATATCTACCCTCTCCCAGAAAAATGTTTCCTAGAAAAAACACAACATATTTTACAACATATAAGGTACAACTTACCTTTTTTTGGTCTTAAGAGGATATTACATGCAGAACCTGAGTTTCATTTCTGTCCTAACAATTACCAACTGTATGACTTTGAAAAAGTTACTTAACCATGCTAACCCTCAAGGTCCCCTCAGTGAAATGAAGAAAAGCGCATTTACCCTATATGATTGTCGTGAGGCTTAAAATGATTACATGTGTGAAGCACCTAGCAGAATACTGGCACATAGAAGTTACACAATAAACAGCATCCTCCTCTTGATAATTATATTTTCTTGCTCTCCCCTTTCTACAAACAAAGCCTCATCTACTTTTCAATATGCTCTGAGACTTTGGGGCACGCTGCTTATCATCCATGTGTTTCTTCAACTCTCATATGCATGGAAGATAAATTTGCTCTTTATCCTTATTTGTTAGCTGTTATTATTATTTGGTCACCTCACCCCAATGCCCAAGGCTTAAGGTAAAAAAGAAGGAAAAGAAGGCATTCCTCCTTTGCTGCATTTTCTTACCAATGCTAGAAACAGAATTTTGTGGGATTGTTCCGAGGAACAGAAAAAATTTATGTAAAATGTTTGGGATTACCTATTATAGGTGATTAACAAATGTGTATTCTTCTTCCTGGGGCCTATTACACACAATGTGTGGTTTCCTCTGAAATGTTATCCTTTGAGTATCTAAAAGCCCACCTTATTAATTAAAGTAATACATTTTTTCTTACTTTTGGGGGGATTAGTTTTTAAAGAAGAGTTAAGCCACTACACAACCTCATAGAACCACTATTTTTGGGGAATGAAATAAGGATCCCATTATGTGGCTCCTCGGAGACTAGACACGATATACACTTTGGGCCTATTTCAATTAACAATTTCACTACTGTCATGAGCAACTTTTGGTGTGAGACTTCTTGAAGCTGTGTAATTCGTTGTTGCTTGTTATGCAATCTTTCTCTATTGCTCCGATAAAAATATTTCATTATTTTTGTCAGTATCTAAACATTCAAAAGTCTCCAAAAGGGCTGCTGAGAAAAGTATGGAGGACCAGGGAGCAGAGGAACTTTGGAACAAAGTAAGGGCACGTCTACCCTACGGCCTTTGGAATATGCATTGTTCCTAAGAATTTATACCAAAGAAAAGTTTCTGCTTCTCTTCTGTATTTCATTAAAAAAAAAGACAACTGCCGGGCGCGGTGGCTCAAGCCTGTAATCCCAGCACTTTGGGAGGCCGAGGCGGGTGGATCATGAGGTCAAGAGATCGAGACCATCCTGGTCAACATGGTGAAACCCCGTCTCTACT